>NC_073357.2:30545000-30877500 GCF_027580225.2 Misgurnus anguillicaudatus | reverse complement strand
GTCAATACTCAACCCAGTCTCACGGTAAGTCTATAGTAACGGAAATTTTTATTCATTTATTTGTGTTTGCTAACATGAATTTCCGCTGTTTTCGTGTCTCTGGAGACAAATGTCTTTTTCGTCCTTCACAGCACAAATTTCTATCAATGGCTTTTCGTGTCTGTGCCACGACTTTCTTTATCGTGTAATTTTATATTTTGTTTTCTCATCGTTGTTTTCAATTTTTTTACATTTAAAGCCACGATTTACAGAACATCACACAAAATAACAAAAAAAATTTTTGATAACCAAACCTAAAATGTGATCCTGCCTTCGAAACCCCGGTTACAATTCAGTGATTTTATTTAATTTGGTGATTTAGCACGTCAAACCAGTCATGACCAAAAAAATGACAAATTACATATAATTTGTGATCGTTACTGTAAATGATAAAAACTAAGCTTTATATATAATTTATTAAAAATGTATTTATAACAAAGAAAAATACTGAAATTAATAATTTTATAGACAGTATGCGTTATTATTTAGCACAGAAATACCTGCTTGCTTACTTTGACTTTGATCATCTTTATTCACTATAGGTACAAAAACACCCGATGATTCTTATATTATTTATTTCAGGAATCTCTTTTCTATCATTTGAAAGTGAACACCGACCATAATATTAAATCACAAGAAAGACTGTCGTGTCAGGCATAAAAATAGGTTCGATGCAGATATTTTCCATGTCAGCAACGAAATATTAAAAAACAGCTTACCTGTTTTGTAGGTTAATTTTTGACAAGATAAACACCCTGTTTTAAATACATTTTAAAACTTATATCCCTTGAAAAACATCTTTTTTTATGTTTATGTTTTTTATGTTTAGTTTAATGAACTCCTGACGTAGAGCACCTAGCGCGTTCGGCTAGATTGAATGCTACAGCGCAACATTGATACAACGACAAGCAATCCAAAACTTCTTGTCATTTTATATTTTATTTTCTCATCGTTGTTTTCTATTTTTTTACCATTGTCGCTTGGGGTTTGGGTTAGAATCACTTTCTGGGACTTCCTAAACCAAACCCCAACTCCAGGCGAGAATAGTTTTAAAAGCGGACGAAAAACATGTAGAAACCAATGCATAAATCTAAAAAAATCTAACGAATCTAACCCTAACCCCAGCGACAATGATTTAAAAATTGGAAAGAATGATGAGAAAAAAATAAAATGGCACGATAAAGAAAGTCGTGGCACAGACACGAAAAGCCATTGATAGAAATTTGTGCTGAGAAGGACGAAAAAGACATTTGTCTCCAGAGACACGAAAACAGCAGAAATTCATGTCAGCAAACACAAATAAATTATTAAAAAATTACATTACAATAACACGACTTGTCGTGAGACTGTATTGCAATACTAAAGGGTACCTCGAATAAAAAGACTTGTATGCTTTAATACTTTATATTTGCCTTCTGCTACTAAAATCCATTGATCTCTTTAAAAATCCCAACATTTAATACTCGCTTTAAGCTGCCATTATGTTTCGCACATTGCATTCTTATGGGTAATAATTGTTGCAAATGTACAGTTTACTATAAGTAAATAAGACTGGAATCTACAATACACTCTAAAAAAACAAACGGTGCTATATAGAACCAAAACTGTTGCTTTGGATCGTAATCATAGAAGAACCGTTTTTAGTGCCATATAGCACCGGTGAAGCACCAGTGAAGCACCTGTGTAGAACCATAGGGGCCATATAGAACCACTATAGCACCAAATATGGTTCTACATAGCACTATATGGTTCTACACAGGTGCTTTACTGGTGCTTCACCGGTGCTATATGGCACTAAAAACGGTTCTTCTATGATTACGAGCAAAGAACCACTTTTGGTGCTATATAGCACCGTTTGTTTTTAGAGTGTAGATTTTCATGTGAGAATGTCTTACGCCGTACTTCCACCTTCATCTTTATTCTGATCATCTTTTATTTGTATGTTTTCTGTATTGTTCATCATCTGTGTTACTCTCTGGTTCATACTGAAAGGGCTAAACAGAAGACATTGATGCTCTTGTACTTTTAATGGCAAGCATGTGTCAAGACCACATACCGCCACCTACTGTCTGTTTGCATATATAACTCGAATCTTCTGTTTAACATAATTTTACAATCTACTGACTGAAGACTTGTTAAATTCACCTTGCTATACCGTTAATACAGTGGGTAAGATTGCAACCTTTTGACATCATAGCTTGTGAAGTAAAAAAAATGGTGGCCTTCGAGTGAATTATCCCCCTCAAGTTTATAAAAATTACGACATTTGTACAATCATATAGCAAATTCCAATGTTAATCTATTACGCCATAAATGTGTTCATAATCGGGGTACTCTTTAAAAGAAATCAAAGTTTTTTACATTATGTAGAATGATTTTATGTAAAAAAACAGTAAATCACAAAATAATGATGAAGATGACAAATATTTTTGTGGATATATGGAGAAACATATGTAGCATGCAGTGGCATGGTCATTGTGCTACTACAGTCTTATCTGAATTACAGCAAAAATAACTTTTATGGGTCATTCTACAGAAACGTCCACTTTTGGTATGGCAAGATGTTTTTAAATTAATTTCTTTTCTAATATTTAAACTTAGACCACATTATTAGATTACTCTTTGACTTTATGAGTACACATAAATGACAGCTTAATGATTTGTATTTTTTGTGTGCATAAACTTAAAGACTGCATACACCATGTTTTTTGTCACTGGTGTTACCTTACTTCTTATTGAAGGCATTGAAGGTGTTTATGAAATATTATTTTTAATTTTTTCAGCATTAAAGTGTATCAGAATTCAATGAATTTAAAATTATCATCATGTCACATGTGAAAGATTTTATTTAATGTGAAAGAAAAAAAAAACATAGTAACACCAGTGACACAACAAATCACCAGTCACTGGTGTTACTGATCTTTACTGGTGTTACCCATAAGGAAGGTAACACCAGTGACAATTTTTAATGAAAACTGCATTTTACAAAATTGCTGCTGCAAAGTATCAAACCACATGTTGTCAATCATTGTATTACTAAATTAAGTAGTTTAATCCATTTGTATTATATTTTTCTCCAATTCCCAAACAGTTAATGAGGTCATACCAGTGACTTCAGTGTCATCAGTGTGATTTTTATTTTAAAATAAGAGTTTTGTTAAACGGTAACACCAGTGACACAACTCCAGGGGACCACTTTCATTATATATTTTATAATATTTATTTAGCATTTTGTTTTATAATATAGTTTACATCATATATTTGATAGTTATATACACATTATTGTATATTAAATGTAAGAAAAAACTCAAAATAAAGCATTTCACTTCTGTACATGACTGTGGGGACAAACACTTCTGTCGTGCTTGGAATTCTAATTTATTAATAAAAATCAAATATTGCTACATTGATGGCTCAAGAGGGTGTAATTGTTCAAATAACATATTGTTTCATTTTAAAATATAAAAAAATTGTAACCCTAAAGTGTTTTTCAAGTGTAATGTTTCTGTAAAGGCTAAGGACAGAAAAAGAACATTTCCGTAGAATGACCCTTATAATAAACTTGACATTTTACCACCTATTACTTACTAGACTGGTTAAAACCTTTAATTTAGAAAAGTCATTGTATCTAAACTAGTTTAAATTGAACTTCATTGAAATGTTACACACAAACAGCCGTGACCTCAGCTGGCCTTGTCCTGGAGAGCAGTGTTGGTTTCCAGTAATTGGTGGGTTGGTACGCCGCTATAGGTAGTAAATTACAGCACACAAGAAAACACCTTATTCGTCCTGCGTCCTGCTCCCCTGAAACATCTCGAGACTTTTGACCCCAACGTCAGATTTAAACCCATACTATTTCACCTTCCTCCCTCTTTCCTTGTTCAATCCTGATGTTCTAATTACTTTTTCCTTTGCCTCCCCTCTCTCTCACTTCCCTGTCAACTCCACCATTCAACCTCTATGTCTCACCTTCATTACCGACATGCAATTTCACACTGTGGATCCATTGTCCTGTGTGATTGTATTGTCCATCCGTCCATTTCTCCCTCTTTTCACAATCTCTCCATTGTAAGTGAGATGAACACTGCACTTTCTTTCAATGTATTATCCTCACATCATCGTCCTTATCACTCTCTCTCTTTTTTTGCAGTCTTTTTGTTCAACCTTCATTTAACCTCCCCCACTTTTTCGTCATATTGGTCCTGAGAGGAGACTTTTTGCTGACCGAAAACTTTCAATAAAAAATAAGCCATGGATGCAGACACTAGTATCAGAGCTGCTCAGCCGAATATCCAGGCGTCTATCTTACTTTAATATGTAAATAAGTGAAAGATAAAAGACTTCATGTGTAAAAAAAAAAACTTCAGAACATTTACTTTAAACATATCACCTGTATACGTACATATTGTCCTTTGTCCCTTCGGGTTAGATAGTGGGCTATAGATCAGCTTTAACGGCATGTTGTCAGCGCTGGCTAACTGGGACATTAGCTTCAGTGGCTCATAAATAAGCCATAGCGGTAGGTGCTAATGGGTTCATTTAAACTCAGACCTGCACTAATAGAGCCTCGCAGACCGGCTTGGGATCATGAGACAGCTGAGTGATGTGTGTAGGACCCAAGACATTCAGCCAGCAGAGACAGACTCGATTCACACAGCATACAACAGCATGAGCATTAAGTGACAAAGGTTATTGATATAAATCACCATTTGCCGGGCCAGACGGAGGGGTGGGTGCAGACTTTCAATTATGTCACTATCTAATCTGACCCAATCGCTACAGTTAAAAGGTAAAGTGTGCAATTATTTTTGTCTGTTAAAGTCCCGCTGTGGTGAAAATCAAGTTTTTTATGTGGTGTTTTTAACTCATTCCCACCAGCAATTTTTTAAAAAGTTGCCCACCAGCATTTTTTGTGATTTTCACAAAATGCCTTCCAGGAAATTTTTCTACTAAAAATATATAAACATACAAATATATCAAATAAAAAAACAGACCCTCTGCTTTCAAACGAACAACAAACAAACAAACAAAACATGGAAAAAAAACTATATAAATCTATATTTTTTAAATATGGGTATTTTTCTTCAAAAATATTTTTTTTTTGCAGAAAAATTTAAATAATTGCATTTTTGCGAAGGAATTTTGTTAGAGATCAGATTCAGAATGATTATCAAAACAGAGAGTTTAAAATTGGTATCGTATTTTCCAATCTATAAGCCACGTTTTTTCCATTACTTGGCTGGTGCTGCGTCTGTCAGGTGCGCCTTGTAAGTCAGTATGAATTAATTTTGACATTTATGAGGCAAGAGACAACATTACCGTCTCCAGTCGCAAGAGATCGCTGCTCCTGTATTTATGTAATTCAATGATGTGGAATGACGCGTATGCGAACTTCACGCTAGTTGGCTTGTTCGGTTAATTTAGACTATTCAACCTTCCAGGCAAGTTCTGTATGATGGTTTATCGTTTAAATAACTGATAATGTTACTTTAACATACAGACATCTATTCAGCCGCTGTTCTGTCTGCTATTGTTTAGTTGAATAAAGTGCCTTTTAAGATTAAATGTCTGTTCTTCGGCTTGGATTTTGTGAAATAATTTTCTAAATAAACGCGACGTATGGTCCACTGTGACTTGTATATGTTATTTCTTCCTAATGACGTATTTTTGAATGATGCGGCTTATACTCCGATGTGGCTTATAGTCCGAAAGTACAGTAAATAATTTTTTGCTTCAGTTTTTTTATAAATTAGGTAAGTGCGCTATATAGTGGATAATCGCGGTATTACAGATGAACATAAATCTCATCAGGAACACGTTTTTTATGCAAATGTTTTCTCTTAATTGACAAGTTAACTCGTCATTGGTGGGGAAAGAGTTAATAAGCTTTAAGACAGCCCATGTGCAAATTTAACACCATTGCTGAGTATTTTATCCATAATATTTGAATTTTCCCAAAGATATCTCACTCCCACGGTTTGAAATCGCCTTGGTTCGCTATGTCACACACACATGTAACCAATCACATCGTCATATTTGAACTTGCCAGTGCTGAACTCACGTGCACAAGTTTAACCTGCTAACAGCAGAGCTAAAAACAATTAGTGTTTGCATTGTGAAACTGGACTTGGCAGCTATTTTGTCTTAAACTAGCAAAATTAGCATCTATTTATGCATACGGAAAGTAGAGGCGGAGACTACTTTGCATATTCATAGAACCGCCTACACTAAATGCGGGAATTACATTGAAGCAGTTTTAAGGATGTAGAAATTACGAAAACATGCTCTCATGATGCTCAAAGATGAGTTTTAAGTGATTAAATTATGAGGGAGACTTTAAAATAATTCACCCATCCTACCAAGGATTTGGTTCTACTAAAATGGCGTTTGAACTCTTTATGACTTTGTTCTGCGGATCATAAAAGGAAATAATGTAATAAATATCCGGTCGGGTGAATTCAATACAATTGCAGAACATTATGACTCACTTAAACACTTCAACAAGAGCCCAAAAGCGTCAGCAAAAAAAGTGCCAGTGTCTCGCTGTTCATTTTCCAAGCGTTCACTTGATTTTGATGAAAACAATCCAATATTTGAGCAATTTTATACAGTGAAACCGCGTTCTGCTGAAGAACATTATTTAAGTTAAATGGGTGTTACATGTGAGTGAGTAAATAAAATTTTAGGTTAACTAATTGTTTAATGTGTAAATACAACTACTCTACACATTAACATTAAAGAGTAAGTCATTGGTGAATTGACTTCCCCAGGAAAAACAGCAACTTGCAAAAACCACCTGAAAGGTGACCTTCTGGCTCAACCAATGGCGAGAGTTAAGGGTGGAACTGCCCGTTTGTGAGATCACTGAAAGATGGGGTAGAAAGGAAGGTGCAGTAGCAAACAATCCTTAATCCAATAACACTCCTGAATAAAAACAGAATAGCTATAAAGCATTTAGGGGTGGAAGAGAGCTAGCAAAGAGTGACAGATTAAAAATAAAAGAAAGAAAACGTGTGCGACACCTCAATCAGTAAAGGCCGACCCCTGTGAGAAAACACACAGCGCGCCCAAATGGAAAACCTCTGGAGAAGCAGCCCAGAATCTGAAAGGCAAGACAATTCATTTCACACCGGCTTACTCCAGATGTAGCACTCCAGAGGAGCTCATTTAGACACACACACATTCTGATTCATATGCTGCTTGTGAAACCAGAAAGGGAAAACAGAACACATGGGCTCCCACATTGGCTGTCAATAATGTTTACCGCATTTCCATCAGAATGTGGGAGCAACTGCAGTCAGAAGCAGCAGATGAGCAGCCAATATAGCCTCATTAATCACTGTGATTGGTGAATGAACTCCATCTCTATGCCAACAGAGCAGGAGGGATAAACACCTGTGAGGAGGTGCAGACAGCTGGCCAGATGTTGAAAGAGTTTAAGTGGGACGAGATGTTGAGCAGAACGTGAAGAACACATCTGTGTACGATGAGACAGGTGACGGGCAGGGAAAGAGTGACTAAGCAAATACAAAACGACAAGATGTACACCAGCAGTCACAAGTTTGGATTCCCTTAAACGGAATTTATCTTTCTCATTGCATTGAAAACCGTTTGATCAAAAGGCTTTTGTTAAAATGCTTGTTGAATTAGTTTTGAAGGCAACTATAAATTCTGCCTGAGTTTCGGTATAAAACAAAAATTTTACATTTTAATAGATTATGTTGGACTGAAGACAGATGGGTGGTTTCCCGGACAGGATTTAGAGCCAGGACTAGGTCTGTAGTTTTTACAAACATACTTTACAAAAAACAATACTGGTGTGGCTCTTAAGACAAGATATTGCAAGATATTTTTAAATTCATGCAGCTCAAACATGCATTTTAGTCTGGTACTAGGATAAGCCCTGTACTAGGTACTAGGATATTAACCCAAATGCTCTCAGGGACAATGATGAAAAATAGCCTTTTTGGCTAATTCTGGTCCATTTACACTCACCTAAAGGATTATTAGGAACACCCGTTCAATTTCTCATTAATGCAATTATCTAATCAACCAATCACATGGCAGTTGATTCAATACATTTATGGGTGTGGTCCTGGTCAAGACAATCTCCTGAACTCCAAACTGAATGTCAGAATGGGAAAGAAAGGTGATTTAAGCTATTTTGAGTGTGGCATAGTTGTTGGTGCCAGACGGGCCGCTCTGAGTATTTCACAATCTGCTCAGTTACTGGGATTTTCACGCACAACCGTTTCTAGGGTTTACAAGGAATGGTATGAAAAGGAAAAAACTACCAGTACTATGTGGCAGTGCTGTGGCCGAAAATGCCTTGTTGATGCTAGAGGTCAGATGAGAATGAGCTGACTGATTCAAGCTGATAGAAGAGCAACTTTGACTGAAATAACCACTTGTTACAACCAAGGTATGCAGCAAAGCATTTGTGAAGCTACGACACGCACAACCTTGAGGCGAATGGGCTACAACAGCAGAAGACCCCACCGGGTACCACTCATCTCCACTACAAATAGGAAAAAGAGGCTAAAATTTGCATGAGCTCACCAAAATTGTAAAGTTGAATGTCAAAATGTTGCCTGGTCTGATGAGTCTCGATTTCTGTTGAGACATTCAGATGGCAGAGTCAGAATTTGGCGTAAACAGAATGAGAACATGAATCTATCATGCCTTGTTACCACTGTGCAGGCTGGTGATGGTGGTGTAATGGTGTGTGGGGGTTTTCTTGGCAAACTTTAGGCTCCTTAGTGCCAATTGGGCATCGTTTAAATGCCACTGCTTACCTGAGCATTGTTTCTGACCATGTCCATCCCTTTATGACCACCATGTCCTCTGATGGCTACTTCCAGCAGGATAATGCACCATGTCACAAAGCTCGAATCATTTCAAATTGGTTTCTTGAACATGAAAATGAGTTCACTGTACTAAAATGGCCCCCACAGTCACCAGATCTCACCCCAATAGAGCATCTTTGGGATGTGGTGGAACAGGAACTTCGTGCCCTGGATGTGCATCCCACAAATCTCCATCATCCGCTATCTTATCAATATGGGCAAACATTTCTAAAGAACGCTTTCAGCCCCTTGTTGAATCAATGCCACATAGAATTAAGGCAGTTCTAATATGGTGTTCCTAATAATCCTTTAGGTAAGTGTACAGTAATGTTAATTAATGTACATGGTCCCTGTTAAATAAATAAAATAAATAAATAAGCATGTGTGTTCATCAAACACCAATGCTATAAATCATGTTTTTGACTAATAGTCAAATGTAAAATTGAAAAAAGCGAAAGTAGAGCAAAAGCTAGAAAGCTAGAAAAGTACAGTATTAAACTGACCTTCGGATAGACTGACTAACTTTTCTTTGATCCAGGAGCAAAAGACAGACTTGACTCCAGTTCAAAGCTTGTCTGCTATAGACTCAACAAACCCTTTAGGAATAAAAAAATGCACAGCCTGTTTCGCTAACGCTTCTCCATCTGGATGAAGCCCCACTCGTTTTTTCCGCCTGTTGGAACATCGGTGTCGTAATGTATTAGCCCCACACAAATGCTCACTCCAACATGTTTACTTTGAAGTTTCTCTTTGTTGGTGAGAGGTCGCGAGACCAAACAAAACCATGATCAAAACCTGTAATCACACCACAAACAACAGCAAAAAACAACCTTACCTCCACCTGCAGGATCTGATTGAAGCCTTTTTGTATGTGTTGAACTACAGCTCTGTGTGTGTGCATCATTGTTACTGTCAGACTGAAGGCTTTGACTGAGACTCGGCCAACCTGATAAATCTCTTTTAAATCAACATGTAGTCATCCAGATGGACAACAGGCATCATATGATGTTAGTCCCAGACCCAAAAGTTCAAAAGTGCTGACACTTTATATAGGTATTTTTAGGGGGGCTGACAATAAAGACAGGGCTAAAGCACCCGTACCAACTGTTTAATACCTCTACTGCAGGTATATATACAGTATTGTGCAAAAGTCTTAGGCCACCGTGCTACTATTAGACAAGTTGTTTTGCAATGTTATAGTGATCATATATAATTATATCTCAATCTCTTTATTAGAATACAACAAGAAAATATATTTTTTTTAATATTCATTTATCGGCCACTATGAATGCCGAAACCGATAGTTTGGAAAATGCCTAATATCGGCCGATAATATCGGTCTGCCGATATATCGGTCAGGCTCTAGCAGCGCATAACATCACCGATTTCACAGATTTGCGTTTTTGTTGTTTACACAAAGACAACAATGGTATCATTTTCAAAAACGTGCACTTTGAAACCCGTTCAGGCCCCCAAAATGCCATGCTGTGTAAACAAACAACCACAACGCATTAAATCTTTTCTGTTTTTAGTTGTAATGGTGTTACTTAAAAACTTTAAGGGGGTGGGGACTATTCTGACACAGTTAATGAGATTCTCATGCATAAATATGGACACAGTTTCAATAATTTGGATGGGTGTATGCAAGTATTTTTGTGCCAAAGAAATACACTTCATCAGGGTTTGTACAAGTTTCGAAATGTTTTTTTTCGACTACTGAATCTGTTATGTAACAAATTTTGCTGGAAGTACAGTTTAAGTCCTTATATGGGCACTTTAACCAGAACAGCGCACGCACACATCAACCAAAAGCTGACACGAAATTAACGTTAGTTGAAAATGTGTTTTTGTTTGTGGGGAAAATTTAATCTTGTTTAGCTTCCCCAAAAACCCAGCATGGAGGTTGGTAACATTGGATGTAGTTTGTTAATCTGGGAGTAGCAGCGGAGTTGTGCAAGTGTGTTTGTTTAACGCTTGATTTGGTTGAAATGGGTCCGTTCCAGTAATACAATCATCAAAGTTTCACATTAACATGCGCATTGCATGCTTTTCCTCGCATAAGAGAGTTTGTGGGCTTTACTTTTAATCCGTGCAGATTCCTTCTCGCATTCACGTGGACTCAAAACGCCTCTTGGACTTTTGCTCGGATCTGAATCTGAATGCGCGCGACATGGACTCCTTTTAGAACCCGAACTTGTAATACGCGCAGCTCTGACATTTCCTTGCACTAGAGAGGTTGTTAGGCACCAGGAGGGTTAAAACCAGCAAGTTTGTTGTTCCCACTCCCTGGCGGGATTAATGCTCCCTCCCAGATTCTTTTTTATCCATGTCACAAAGTTACACATTTGCTGTGTATCATTGAAAAGTCACACACCTGTTCATGCTTTAAATGCCAGCTCTGATGCAAACACAAAGCATGTTGGAATAGTCAGAAAACAACCAATCTGAGATCTAAATCTGGGTCGTGGTCTGGTAATTGGTGACCTCTACCCAAGCGCAGGCCTCAAGCTCAAAGACACTAATAAAGAGTGGCCGAGGCTTATCCGTGCTATCTGATCGATATTTCATTTCTTGTTGAGATAGCAAACACCAGGAAGATGCACACACCCAGGAAGTAGCCACAGAGTCCCATTCCCAATCTTCTGCAAGTGCTGAGTTTAAAAGCAGACGCGACAGTATACATCCATCTGCAGCGGGGGGCTAAACGAAACGCGGGTGAAAGTGAGCGAGCGACTGGACCAGGATATGATTTCAGTATCAATCACACTTTGTTCTTTATGTCAGCGATGGTTGGTTGTCCTCAGTGCGCCGTGGCCTGTTTCTCCGATCCCGTCCTCATCGATCCATTTGCTTCAACAGCTCCTGAGCAAGCTCATCAATCTCTCTGCGTTCTCTCCCAAACCGCAGGCCCCTGGCCACTATCAGGACATCGTTTGTGTGGGAATGTGCAACAGCATGTGGACACGCACACACACACACACACACACACACACACACACACACACACACACACACACACACACACACACACACACACACACACACACACACACACACACAAACGCTTGGATGCCATATGTTGAGCATTTAACACATAAGCCAAAACATTCAGCCTCATATGCATGGATTACATGTCCATTTACTGGCACTAATTTTGTTTTCTTCCCGGTTAATCGCTCTAATTGATTTTCTAAACTCACTTTTACTGTTCTTTTTGTTCTTTTTCCCTCGATACCCCTCTCTCCGCTCATACACATTTCTCTGGCCTCAGCTTCTCCTTAAATCTTTCCGGCTTTCAAGGGAGTGGAAAGCTGGCAGGTGAGCGAGTGATTTACAGCGCCTGTATGAGAAGAGCTTGGGATCACTTCATAAATCTCTGCCTGCGCTAATGGCTGCTCATAAGAGCTCTGGCTATAAGTGTCTGTATTTCTGGCCACATTACTTGAATATTTCACCATCATCACACAGCCATTTGACATAAGGATGATCCTGCATCAAAAATAAAACCATATCCCAGCCACTGTGGATGTAGGTGTTCACAGTCTCGACGTGGTGTTGATGTAGGTCAGCTGATGGATAAGGCCTCTTCATCACAATGACACTAACTAGATTAATTGCAGGACTGAACCAGTGCAACTAAAAATTTCAACATTCTACCTTCACACTTTATCAATCTCTATTACAGTATATGCTTCAGGGGTTTGCTTCAGGTTCTAATGGTCATTTTTTGAGTTCCAAAATTTCCACAACTATTACAGAATTGTAAACTATATACTTAAAGAGTAATGAAACTTCTGACTATAGGTGTTTTACTCGTTCATTATGGGCAGATGTAACCTATAAATTGTAGGCAACAGTTTACTTCCTGGGATTGGTGATGCAGACAAGACCGACATTATCATAATTCCTCCCACTTCGGACTCACAGCCTGTTAGTTAACTCCTGTTAGCATTGCATTGTGAACAAATCTTTCAAACATGGTAAGGAGCGTCACATTTCCTGCTGACGTCAGAGATATTCAGACCAATCACAACGTACAGATTAGCTGGCTACACAAATATTACTACGGATACCCTGCACATATGGCTGACAATTGGATATATCATGCACCAAGGCATTGGGTTTTTGTCCACACATCATGGTTTTCTGACGTGGAGACAATCTAAAAATGTTGGGTCAAAAAGGGTCGAACCCAGCCTTTAACATTTTGGGTTGAAACAACCCAGCATAGGTTAGATTTGGGTTCATACCTATTTGACCCAATGCTGGGTTGAAAATAACCCAGCATTTTTTTTGAGTGTACACTGTAGCTTTCGTTATTTTAAAATTGTATTGTACAAAGCATAATTTTCAATGTTCCTTCCATCTTGGATTTTCTGGAAAGGTCATGCTGTGATGTACTGATCCTCTATTGATCACACAAGCGATACAAATCCCCCACACCTAAACTTTGAAACACGGCAAAACACAAGATGTCAGGCCACACGACTTTAATATTTCATCATCATCATATTTTCATATGAGCTTGTGTTTCTGGTTTCCAGCGTTTACGTGTGTATGATTAGACGTAAATGTTAGGGTGACCAGCCCATTAGCACGCATGCCACAGTAACTAATCATTTATAGACGGTTTCAGCAGTAACAACTTAAACAAATGGATTTTGTGGACTAAACAAAACTTTTCCATTACATAGTACCCCACGGTTTGGTTTAGTTTGGGTCGGGTCAGCTTACTTTTGGGAGCTTTTCCATTGGGTGCAGTACATAGTACCCGATATTTTTTTCGTACCACCTCGGTTGGGGTTCCAAGCCATAGATATGTATAAAGGCTAGATGGCTCAAGGCGGAGTCCCTAACGGCATCACCTGGCGGCCATCTTACGACAGGGCGCTCGCTCACTCGTAGCATTGAGTTTAATGGTGCAGGTGCTTTTGGATGACCATGGCTTGCTCGGTTTTCTGCCGATTTTCAAACGGTTTGGATTTTTACAAACGTTATTAACGTGGCTATAATTCTGGATGCTTTAACATGTTTCATGAATTTATTTTTTATCTTTAGTATAGGTATGCAGTGTCATAGGTACATCTTTGACGTTTATAACAAACCAAACCGTTTGAAAATCAGTAAAAAATTAAGCAAGTTATGGTCATTTAAAAGTACCTGCATCATTAAAACTCAATGCTACGAGTGGGCGGGCGCCCTGTCCTAGGATGGCCGCCAAAATGCGGACGTTGCACTCCATTGGCCAGCAGCGCGGACGAGCCATCTAGCCTTTATACATATCTATGTTCCAAGCGACCCGACCTGATACCAAACGTGACGCGAAAACACTGTAGATCACTGATTGGTCTGAGAGAATCGTCACTACCAGCGTCATCGCTATAATGTAAAAGATTAGCTTTAGCTTACTGCTAGCTTGCGCCGTCTCGAGCAAACATGTTGTCATCTGTGCTCTGCTATAAGTTTCCAAACACCCTTTTAGCAATGAAAAACATCCACAGGTTGAGAATCCGGGACACCATAACAGTTTTTTCCAGACTTGCAGTTTGTGGCGGCACATTCGCGACGTGCACGTCCGCATTATATATGCTTAAAAGCAACTTCAATGAGGCTCAGCGGAGCGCCGTCGACTGACCCCACGGGTCGGGTGTTTGAACAGAAACTGTCATGTGAGACAGATAAACGCGATGTGCAAACATCTATTTGTTAAGGCCAATTTTATTTTTGTGGCAGACTGAGAAATAAATAAATGTATGGGAATGAACAACAACGCTCTCACTTGTATGATGTCACAGCAGTAGGCAGCGCAAATCGACACGCCTATAATCCCTCCCACTGCGAAGTGATACTAAACTCGATGGAAAAGCTAACCACGCCAAAGTGAGGTGAGCTGACCCAACCCAAACTAAACTAAACCGTGGGGTACTATGCAATGGAAAATGAATTCTTGCCAAATCTCTCCGCACAGTTGTGATCCGTGTTTGTCATCTCCCGTCGTATTTAGCAAACAAAAACATTTTATTTTCTACATGGTATTTGTTTCAGAGATCAGTTAATCCAATAGCCGGACCAATAAATAAATAAATAGTTTCAGGCATGTGTCACAATGATAGAGTCTTGCATTACAGTTAAGTGCATCTCAGTTCATTCATGACTGTGTCTTGACTCTAGATCAAGCTTCATACAACTAAGTGTTAGCAGCCCGTACAAGCAGGTTTATGGTGCCCAGTGACAAAATAAATATACACTGTTAGTGATCAAGCAATATTCTTCCAGAGACGCACAGGAGAACATGCATTTGTTATTAAATTGGTTTCTAGATGATTTTGCACGTCTACGCATACAAAAACCTAGCCAAACACTACTAAAAAACGCTACCAAGGTGGGAAACTGAATATGTATAATCTCTGCCAAAAATTTAGGTGAGATGGCCAGGAACTCTTACTGGACTGTGCTTGGGCATAAAGGTAGAGGATTATTTGTGCAAGTTTGCTGTGCTCTCCTCCACTCACCTTGTTTCTCTCAAACAGCTCACACTGGATAGTCTTCAGGTCAGTGTCCAGGGCACTGGCGGCCTGCCTGCGTTTGCGTGCCAGCTGCTCCTCCAGGTCTTCCATCTGGGCACGCAGCTTTTTGTTTTCCCTCTCCAAGGCCAGTTTCTCAGTCTCCAGACGCTCCCGCCGACCCCACTCGGCTGCGTTTTCCACCTGCAAACGCTCCATCTGCACACACGTGGACAGCACACGTACAGTTAATATATTGAGTTACAGATTATATAGTTACAGTAAAGGCCTATTGCCAAACAAAAATTATATATAAATAAATTAACAATTGATCCCTATAATCCTTTATTACACTGCTCTTTGAAACCGTCCAGATAACAATCGCAATTTTTTCGATTACGGGTCCAGCTGGCATTTCAGGGTTCCTATACGTATCACTTATTTTTAAAGGGTACTTCCCCCGGAAAATAGTGTGTTTGTGACATTAGAATGTCTTGTCTTATTTTAAAACTAAAAGGAAACAGGGTTTTCCTCACCGAAGGTCTGCATTCATTAAAAATAAGCTAATAAAATATTTCAAATCAATATTTAATGTTACTTACTTTACTAATGAGGTAAATTGCCGTGTATTAAAGGGCTAGTCAACTGGCGGCCCGCCAATCATCTTTATCCGGCCCGCCGGTCACCCTTTGGCCGTTTCTCAATCGGAAGGCTGCAGCCTCCGGAGGTCGCATATGCAGAAGCATACGTCGTCAAGTTTAAGTCAACTGAGCATTACATTCACAAATCATAAGCATTTTACAACAATTTACGATTAACTAAGAATAATAGTCAACTTTATAATTGTTAACATTCTGAAATAAGACTTAATGACGTATGTAGCCTGGAAATGCGACCTCCGGAGGCTGTAGTCTTCCAAATGAGAAACGGCCATAGTCTGATTTAAATTCAGCGTGGTTACTTTTACCTTACCACTATACAAGACAACACAGAAAGTGGCTGTGTGGGGTGCCAACCATAGATATGTATATAAAGGCTAGATGGCTCGTCCGCGCTGCTGGCCAATTGAGTGCAACGTCCGCATTTTGGCGGCCATCTTACGACAGGGCGCCCGCTCACTCGTAGCATTGAGTTTTAATGATGCAGGTACTTTTAAATGACCATAACTTGCTTAATTTTTTACCGATTTTCAAACGGTTTGGTTTGTTATAAACGTCAAAGATGTACCTATGACACTGCATACCCATACTAAAAATAAAAAAATAAATTCATGAAACATGGTAAAGCATCCAGAATTATAGCCACGTTAATAACGTTTGTAAAAACCCAAACCGTTTGAAAATCGGTAGAAAATTGAGCAAGTTATGGTCATTTAAAAGTACCTGCACCATTAAACTCAATGCTACGAGTGAGCGAGCGCCCTGTCGTAAGATGGCCGCCAGGTGATGCCATTAGGGACTCCGCCTTGAGCCATCTAGCCTTTATATACATATCTATGGTGCCAACCATCTGCAGGTGCGTAATTATCTGATCCAATTTGAGCTTTGGATGCATTAAAGAAAATAAACTTATGCGACTACACTGCATGTGACGCGGCGACCGGAAGTAATGTATTTCAGTGTGTTCCAATCAAAACTGTGTGCAAAGTTAAAATTATTAATTATTTTTTGTTTTACTTTATCAGTAACACTTGAATACTTTAATTACTGGTAAGTAAATTATTAACTACACATATATTCGTAGATTAAAGGTTCTCTCCCATGACATTTTCATTAAGACTGCCACTAGGGGGCGAACTCCCGACAGTTATATCTGTATGTAATGTACAATGGAAAGGCTGTTTAGTCTTTATATCTATAAAATATTAAAAAAGAAAACATGTAGTGCAATTTTAGTCATTAGGAGAAGACTGGCTATATGTTGTGAATACTTGACATGTAACAATTAATGAAAGTTAAACAGTTATAAACAAAATATGTTTAGGAGTGTTGATCTTTTACACTTTTACTATTAATTACTGAAAACTCATATTTTATTTATTAATATTTAAAAAACAATTGCAGTTTAACATGTAAGAGCCAAATGTTAAAAGGCTTTTAATTTTTTTTAAATGCATGTTTTTAATATGTTTTTTTTAAAATATACCACAACAACACACACATAGTAAAAGTAAAAAATATATCAAAAGTAAAATTAGGGGTAAAAATTTGGCCCGCATCATATTTACAATTTTAAAATCTGGCCCTCGAAGAAGAGTAGTTGAAGACCCCTGCAGCCAGTTTTAATGGCAAAATAAGCGCTTTCAGAGTGATACGATACTCTCTTCGTTTAGGGTCCTGATCAAACTGTCGGGGCTTATCCCTTAAAGGAATATTCCATTTTCTTAAAAGAAAAATCCAGATAATTTACTCACCACCATGTCATCCAAAATGTTGATGTCTTTCTTTGTTCAGTCGAGAAGAAAATATGTTTTTTGAGGAAAACATTGCAGGATTTTTCTCATTTTAATGGACTTTAATAGAGCCCAACATTTAACACTTAACTCAACACGTAACAGTTTTTTTCAACGGAGCTTCAAACGACTACAAACGATCCCAAACGAGGCACAAGGGTCTTATCTAGCGAAACAATTGTCATTTTTGACAAGAAAAATAAAAAATATCCACTTTTAAACCACAACTTCTCGTCTAAATCCGGTCGTGATGCACCAGCGTGACCCCACGCAATACGTCAAGAGGTCACAGAGGACGAACGCGAAACTCCGCCCCAGTGTTTACAAATGTGTTAAAAGAGGACCGTTCTGACGTTGTTGTATATCAACTGATACTAATTAATGTCTTTGTGTCAGTTTAATGTTTACAATGGTCCGCAAATGTGCGTTTTATATATGGAACACGTGACCTCCCTACGTCACTACGCATTTACGTTAGGTCGCGCTGGACCGGACCTAGACGAAAAGTTGTGGTTTAAAAGAGCATATTTTTTATTTTTCTTGTCAAAAATGACAACCGTTTTGCTAGAAAAGACCCTTATGCCCTGTTTGGGATCGTTTATAGACCCTTGAAACTCCGTTGAAAAAAAATGTCAAGTGTTGAGTCAAGAACCAAATGCTGGGCTCTAGTAATATCCATTAAAATGAGAAAAATCCTGCAATGTTTTCCTCAAAAAACTATTTCTTCTCAACTGAACAAAGAAAGACATCAACATTTTGGATGACATGGTGGTGAGTAAATTATCTGGATTTTTCTTTTAAGAAAATGGAATATTCCTTTAAATAAACACAAAGAGCAACTCACCTTTACTATTGTAGGTATGCACATTTTTTTTAATGTAAAATGTATGATGGGAAAAATGTATGAGGTCATATGTGACATTTCCTCACGTAAGGTTTTGTCAAACTTTGCATTACTGAACAAATACTGTATGTAGAGCTGCGAATATATAAAATACAGACACAGCAGCCCCTTTATGAGACTCATGATCAGGAATAAGTGATGGTACATTAGTACACAGGACTCCTATTAGCACAGAATGATGTAGAACTGAATAAAGGGCTCGCGTGATTTCCCGGTACCGACCTCCTGCTAAAAGCAGTTTAATGGGAAACCACCTCTTTAAGCTTCACCTTAAGTGCTGACTGACTTTCCCGGCATATCCGAAAGTCTCGCCAGACAAGCTAGTCATTAATTTGTCATTTGACTTTTGAGAGAAGAAAGACTGTTGAGAGCAAAGGTGAACGGAAGTTCTGGAGACATATATAGGGGATAGAGTGGCTACGATCTGACACACAGAAGTAGCCTTTATTAGATTCACATCAAAAAGTGCAAAATGTCACTCGCCAAGTTCATTTCAGTAATGCCGCACTGCATGCTGGGAATGCATTAGAGCAGCGTTCTGCCATGAGGCAAGCCTGATTAACAGAGGGATACTGAGGCTGGTCCAAACACTGAAAACACAGCGGATGGATGTTCAAAGCCCTTAGGATGTTTAGCTTTGATGTACATCACAGCACATCCTACGGTGACACAGAAATGGCTTGCTGTGTGCAGCTGTAAAAGGCAACAGATGGCCGATGTACGTGTGGCTTACCTCTGCACGAAGCTCTGCCAGTTTCTTGTCCATACTGGTACGAGCACCCAGCTCATCCTCCAGATCTTCAGACATGCGGCCCAGCTCATCCTGATGTACCTCCTTGAGCAAATTCAGCTGTGTTATAGAGATAAAGAAGAAAAAGACAGTGTTATTACTAAACTGAAAGTAAGCAAAACATATTGTATTGATGGATAATATCTGTGGTGTTCAAATACATTTCTTGGCATGTGAATTGCATGGCTATACCAAACTATGCAATATTTTGAAGACGTCACTGGTATTCAAACAGATTTAACATTTCGATTTGAATGTTTCTGCTAGCTCAACTCTCATTTCACAGTTGATGAAACGCAGTAAAAGTCTTTGCTCATTTAATACGACTCGTACTGATATTGGGTGAGCACATTTGCCATTAAGTGTGAAGAGCTCTATGGTCATAGTCTGATCTCTCCACAGTGTCTTGCACCCGGTGTACTGTGACTCAAACGTGGTGATTAACATTCGCCGCAGGTCGGGAGCTCACGCAGATGGGCTGAGGAAAGGCAGCTCATCTATTACATTACTGTGTGTGTGTGTGTGTGTGTGTGTGTGTGTGTGTGTGTGTGTGTGTGTGTGTGTGTGTGTGTGTGTGTGTGTGTGTGTGTGTGCTACACACACAACCTGCTTCCTACCCATCATCTCATGCATTCCTCCATTCTATGCACTCATCTTTTGTGCAACACAGTGCCTATTCTAGATTTGTCATTTACATTTTCTCTCCTCTATATGTCTAAAGTCTGGATGTATGATGTTGAAGCAGTCCTTCATTCTGTTAATGGGAGGCTTGAATTGAGAGCGTAAATTTTAAGGGGTCTCATCAATGTTGCTGTCTTTCATAAAATTGTCAGCAAAGAAATAAAATCAGCAAAGTCGGATTCATACTCTAAAAGCCAAGAAGTGCCTTCCATAGGTGACAACTGCCCCCTAGTGGTGCCTTATCATTTCAACATTTTGTGTGTGTGTGTGTGTGTGTTATTTGAAACAGATACTACATGACAGTGTAAAGAGGATTTGTGCCAATGTGATAAGTGACATAAGGACTTGAAAGTGGAGTGATGGTGGAGGTTTCAAACACTGACTGAACTCAATGCACTCAGTATGCATATTTTCCCAAACACATTTCATGGTCTTTAACCATACAAATCACCTCATTGTGAAAAGACCATAGCATTGTACAGTGCTGTATTTGATATGCAAATAACAAATACATCACTAAAGTATGAACACCGATGTTCTCAGCTGGAATGGCATCAACGATAAAACAAATAGCTCAAAATAGCATCATCCAGTAAATGAAGCCAGTGAGCTAAATGTGCCGCAGTGGTATGTGTTAAAAAGCTATTTGGCTTCACCTTAAGCCTCTGATTTGAATTTATTGCAAGTACTATTGTAATTGCCGTGATACATTGTAAAAAGTCTGCCAAGAAAATGTGCAAGGTGATCTTGTGAGGTTTCTTTATTTTAGTTAAAGTACTGTATGTTTAAAGGAAAACACAACCGTTTTTCAATATTTTACTATGTTTTTACCTCAACTTAGACAAATTAATGCATACCTATCTTTTTTCAATGCGTGCACTTCATCTTTGTACAGCGCGTTGTGAATTTGTTAGCATTTAGCCTAGCCCCATTCACTCCTTAGGATCCAAACAGGGAAGAATTGAGAAGCCACCAAACACTTCCATGTTTTCGCTATTTAAAGACCCGTTTAAAAAAATCACCACATTTTATTTTGTGCCACCATACTTAATCGTGTAACTACTTATGTAGGGTGGCCATTCGTGCCAGTTCCGCCAGACACGTCCTGAACATGTTTTTGGGTTCGTTCTCCGGAAGTCAAGTTGCTCGACCACATACGTCATCGAGGTTCTCACATTTCAGTTAAAATACATTAGAAAATTAAGATTTATTTATTGTAAGACATACAATCATTGTAGTTTCATTCTTACCTTGAAATGTAACGATTGCTTTTCTGAAATTAAACCCGAAATATTAAACCTTGATGACGTATGCGGTCGACCAACGCAACTTCCGGAGAACGAACCCGAAAACATGTTCGGGACGTGTCCGGCGGAACTGGCACGAATGGCCACCCTATACTTATGGAACAGTCTTTAAATAGGGAAAACATGGAAGTGTTTACTGGCTTCTAAATTCATCCCTCTTTGGATTCTAAGCAATGAATGGGGCTAGGCTAAATGCTAACACATTCATGACGCATTGTACAAAGATTAAGTGTATGCATTGGAAAAAAATAGGTATGTATAAATTTGTCGAAGTTGAGGTAAGAAAAAAGTAAAATATTGAAAAACTGTGGTGTTTTCCTTTAATAAGCATCTTTGTAGGTACACATCAACGGTTTCTTTTACCTGTTTTAAGGCCTCTTGTTTGCTCTTGTTCAGCTCCTCATATTTGAGTTTCCATTGGTTTAGATCTGCCTCCAGCTTCTCAATGTTCTTGATGAGCGCATGTTTATCCCTGAGACACAAGAGAAGAGGCACAACATGTTGACTTGCACATAATATGTAACAGATATACTTGTGATGTCTGCAACCTCACAATGCAGGGCTCAGAGGAAGGTAGGCAAACTAAATATTCGCAAAAGCATTCTGTCTGCTGATATGCCTCCATTAGATGAAGACAACATATGTGTATCATTCAATGCCTATGACAACCCACAATCCTGTGAGTGCAATCAAAGTCCATTTAAAGCACTCGGTTCTCTTGGCAATGCCTTCAGGCAGCTATTTCCAGTCACACAGCTTTGAATGGGAAAAATCTGAAATCTCCTTAAGAGTTTACCAAGATTAATTTGCAATAACATATTTCAAGTCAGCAATACAATTTTCCAGTCATATTGAGCAGTGTGATTTATTTTAAGCCTATGTCATTACATTATATTGTCTCTGGTGCAATTCAACAGCTAATCGAAAAATAAAAATGTTATTTGGCAGAATGGAAAAACAGAATGGGTATGTTTCTTTTTCTTTCCTTTATAACAGCAGCTTTTATGGCTATATTGGTGGCAAGAACCAGTATTTAGTCATAATCGCAGACGAATCGCCTGACGCCTGTGATAATAAATGGGATATTGCCTAGCTTTTCAGTGAAATACGGCTCTGTGTACTAAATGTTGCTCCAACTAAAAGCAGGTGATGGCGATTTACTACTATTCAAGGAACCGGCTTTATGAACGAGATGCCCATGACAATCGCATGCAGTTTTTCGTGCAGCCCTACCTTAAAAGCTGCTGAAACCAGTTAAGCCAAAAAAAAACACTGTTAAGCCAATGGTTACGTGTCAGTGTTAAGTCGGGATGCATCCCATGATGTAGATGTAAGTGTTAAATCCAACCTGGGACACAATATTGACACTGTTTGAACCATGTAGTGTATTTACTCACTTAAAAGAAAGCAAGAAAGCATATTTTCCTGAAACCTTTCGTTGGTTGCTCTATAATTCTAAAGGGCTTTGTTGATTCAGTTTAGGTTTGTTGTTATGTATCTACAGGTGCCAACCAAAACTATGATGTCTTACTCTCGTTCTTTCAGCAGGACTTTCTGGGACTCGTCCAGGCGCAGCTGGAGAGCGTTGAGCTTGCTGGAGTCTTCCTCCAGTGTAGCAAGGTCATCCCACAGCAGTCTGCTCCGGTCCTGCCGACTGAGAACTGAACGTAAGCTACTAACACTGCGCATGTCCCATGAGTCTGGAGCCTCTGACTTTGCCCTGAGAAGAGCCTCCAATAACTCCAAATCCTGAGATGACAGACAGAACCAGAGAAATTACAAAACAGACAGACAGACAGACAGAAACAGGCAGGCAAGCAGAAAGAAAGACAGAGACAGTGTCAGACAAATAGAGAAATTACAAAAAAGAATATACGAGACAGAAAAAAATGCAGACAGAAAGACAGACAAGCAAAAACGAAAGACAGACAAACAAAGAAAGAAAGAAAGAAAGACAGACAGACAGACAGACAGACAGACAGACAAGAAAGACAACCAGACAGACAAGCAAAAAAAGACAGACAGACAGACAAGCAAAAAAAGAAAGATAGAAAGACAAGCAAAAAAGGAAGACAGACAGACAGACCAGCGAAAAAGAAAGACAGACAGACAGCAGAACAGCGAAAAAGAAAGACAGACAGACAGACAGACAAGTGAAAAAGAAAGAAAGGATAGACAAACAGACAAGAAAGGCCGAAAAGAAAGAAAGCAAGAAAGACAGAAAGAAAGGATAGACAGAAAGACAAGCAAAAAAGAAAGACAGACAGACAAGCAGACAAGCAAAAAAAGAAAGACAGACAGACATGCAGACAAGCAAAAAAAGAAAGACAGAAAGACAGACAGACAGACAGACACACAGACAAGAAAGAAAGACAGAAAGACAGACAAGCGAAAAAGAAAGACAGACAGACAGGCGAAAAAAAGAACAGACAGACAGACAAGCAAAAAAGAAAGACAGACAGACAGGCGAAAAAGACAGACAGACAGACAGACAGACAGACAAGCGAAAAAGACAGACAGACAGACAGACAGACAGACAAGAAAGACAGACAGACAAGTGAAAAAGACAGACAGACAAGAAAGAAAGACAGAAAGACACACAAACAGACAAGAAAGACCGAAAAGACAGACAACAAGAAAGAAAGAAAGAAAGGATAGACAGACAGACAAGCAAAAAAGAAAGACAGACAGACAAGCAAAAAAAGAAAGACAGACAGACAAGCAAAAAAGAAAGACAGACAGACAAGCAAAAAAAGAAAGACAGACAGACAAGCAAAAAAGAAAGACAGACATTCAGACAAGCAAAAAAGACAGACAGACAGACATGCAAAAAAGAACAGACAGACAGACAAGAAAGAAAGACAGACAGACAGACAAACATACAAAATAGACAGAAATAAAGAAAGAAAGACAAGCGAGGAAGCAAGCAAGCAAGCAAGCAAGACAGACAGACATGCATACAAGCAAAAAAGAAAGACAGACAGACAAGCGAAAAAGACAGACAGACAGACAGGAAAGAAAGAAAGAAAGACAGACAAGCAAAAAAAGAAAGACAGACAAGCAAAAAAGAAAGAAAGAAAAGAAAAGAAAAAAGACAGAAAGAAAGAAAGAAAGAAAGAAAGAAAGAAAGAAAGAAAGACAGACAGACAAGAAAGAAAGACAGACAGACAAACAGACAAGAAAGACCGAAAAGACAGACAACAAGAAAGAAAGAAAGAAAGAAAGAAAGAAAGGATAGACAGACAGACAAGCAAAAAAGAAAGACAGACAGACAAGCAAAAAAAGAAAGACAGACATGCAGACAAGCAAAAAAGAAAGACAGAAAGACAAGCAAAAAAAGACAGACAGACAGACAAGCAAAAAAGAAAGACAGAAAGACAGACAAGCAAAAAAGAAAGACAGACAGACAAGCGAAAAAAGACAGACAGACAGACAAGCAAAAAAAGAACAGACAGACAGACAAACAGACAAAATAGACAGAAATAAAGAAAGAAAGACAAGCGAGGAAGCAAGCAAGCAAGCAAGCAAGACAGACAGACAGACAGACAAGCAAAAAAGAAAGACAGACAGACATGCGAAAAAGACAGACAGACAGACAGGAAAGAAAGAAAGAAAGACAGACAAGCAAAAAAAGAAAGACAGACAAGCAAAAAAAGAAAGACAGACAAGCAAGAAAGAAAGAAAGAAAGAAAGAAAGAAAGAAAGAAAGAAAGAAAGAAAGAAAGAAAGAAAGAAAGAAAGAAAGAAAGAAAGAAAAATTGTAAAGCATTATGAAGAAAAAACATATTTTCATGTTTGCTTTTCATCTTTCATTAAACAAAACCACAGAAGAGACATTTCCTATTTCATCCACATAACAAATATAACATTACATCTTTCTCTTATTTCCTGTGTGCGTGCATGAAATTCCCAAGCACTTCCCAAGTAGAGTACAGTAATAAAAAACGGCCTTACAGTTCAATGCTTCATCTATCCTCCTTCCTTCCTACACAGCAGGGATTACATATCAAAGACTCGGCCCCCAGGAGAGAGACATGAGACACCAAACATGTTGCCAACTTCCTACTACCATCCCAGAAAAACCACTACTGAGTAATAAAAGCAAGCATGCAATAACAGCTCACTGTCGTCAGGGGGACCCAAAGGCCTAATTATGAAATACCTGGAGATTCACATGTGGAAGCACTCAGCCTGTGTTAATCCAGATATGGAGCATCAGGAAATGGAAAAGTATCAAACAGCCCACAGACTACGCTTACAGTGTTTGCTTATTCAGCAATGACTGAAAGTGACCCATCTTCAAAAAAAAGTGAATTATTCTGCACTGGCTAATAAAAAAAATGCAAAGCCGGTTTTGTTCTCAGCAGGTAGTCGGCACTGAATTTAGTTATGAAGACCGCCAGACACCCCCTGCTGATATCTGCAGAAATATATATATAGTTAAATATATCATACTTAAGAATGAAGGTCAGGTTTGACACTGGCATTAATTTTAATATTATTTCTACCTGATGGCGTGTGGTGTGTGTATAGGGCTATACTATCTTTCCATTAACTTCACAAGTAAAAGCATCATGATGAGATTTATGCTTATGCACACAGAGGACTGAACCACGTGTGTGAGGGGTAATTCTACTGAAAGAATAATTAAAAACACATTAAGGAAAAACACAGACATGTCTGGAAATGAAACGGGGACGACTGGGTAGAAAACGGCTGCTGTACCCCTAGCTGCGGCCCCATGGGTGAAACAAAAGTGGGGTGGGGGAAGATTGAGTTGGCTCTAATAATAGGACAAAAGAAATAAACCCGACACACAAGCAAAGGCAGAGAGAGTAAGGTAAAGCACCAAAAGAAAACTAGGTCTCTGGCTGACCCATTTATAACAGTCTACCTGTGCAAATATATGCAGAAATTCTTACACCTCTTCCATCAAGTCATTTCCTAATCCTCACCACGAGTAAAAACACTACCTTTTGTCTGTCTGGTTTCTCAGTGCCCACATCTCTCACAGGTTCCTGCTCTGGAGAGCCTGGACCATCGCTCACTCTCTCCTCATCCTGGTTGTGCGGCTTGCCGTCTGGTCCCGTTGGCTGGTTGGAGGACGTTGAGGATGCAGTTGCCGAAGCAGCATCGACTGGTGAGCTCTGCTCTGCCCGAACCCTTTGGGCCTCCTGTCGCAGCTGTTCGTTTTCCGCTGCCAGCTCTTGGCGTTCCCGTCGCGCTCCCGTCAGCTCCTTCGTGAGGGCGTCCAGACGCTGTCTCAGCTGCCGGACTTCGTCCCGCGCCCTGTTGCGCTCTGCACGGACCTTACTCCATTTCTCCCTCCAGTTTGCCGTACAGTCTGACCACCAACGCATGGTCTTCTCCATCTGAGCCGCCCGCGCCCGAGCCTCTTCCAGCTCGCGTAGACGCAGCTCCTCGCGACTCTCCCAGTCTCCGATAACACCATCACAGGCCAGCCCTGGAGAGAGCAGCAGAGGAGGGCTGGAACTGGGTGTTCCTCCTGAAGGGCTAGGGGTGTGGGTCAGGCTGTCTGGGGAACGCACCCGATCCGGGCCCAGGCCCAGGCCGCACAACAGGCCCGCCCCAGACTTGGCGGCCTCCGTCATGTGGCTGGGGCTGGGTGTGTGGTTCATCACTGAGCCAATGATGGGTATAGGGAATGAGATGATAGGGGTCAAGAAGATCCGATCAGGAAGCCATGATTCACATCAACATGACGGTTTTCTGCAAAGAGAAAGCAAATGGGATTAAGACAGTGTTTTTACTGAAGGCTTTTTAGGTATTCAATTCATAAATAAAGGTCCCAAACAATGCATTGAAATAATGTGTTAAATTGTTCTTTTATATTTACACAGAAGGTATGTACCTTTATTAGGTGCAAAAATTATGTCCATTTACAACCCTAAGATTTGTCCTTATAATGAAATGGTCTATTTTTGGCCTATTTGGAAGGGTCATGAATAATAATGTTGAGCTTTGCTCTGCTCTAAGGCTCATGCCAGTAGCTCAACAGGTGAAAATACAGACTTTGAGGAACAACTAATTGCTTGGAGAATGTTAATAGACATTTCTGAGTGGTAAGTTTGGTTTTTTTTCCAGTATGGAACTGCAACTGTAAAGTCAACAGTAGAAACGCTAGCATATAGCATTAATTAGCATGTAGCGCTCAAGGCCGCTTCACACGGTACGCGGCAAAATGGCCGCACGGCTACAGCTTTTCTTGTGTAGTGGAAGCGTTTTGTGCAGCATTTAGTGGAAAATTTTTTTATCTTCAACAGCGCCTACCATGAAGAGCCGTGTCCGTAAAAGGGACAGGATTTTGGGTGCACAAGCAAGGCGTGTGGACCAAATCTGCTTCACTTCTGTAACCGCCCCCGTTTTTCCGCTTTCTGCATGTCTCATATTGGAAAAAAACACTCGTGGTTGCCGCGTACCGTGTGAAACGCCCGCCACTCAGCAGTCACAACTTTGTTTTTAGTATTTAAACAACTTTGTAATTAATGTGTAATTTAATGTTGGGGTGTACATCTCGACTGGACGTCACAGTCGGTGTTATGTTAAGATTGACCTGTTTTCCAGCAGTCTTTTGTGTTCACGAGGTTTAAATAAGGAGGAAACAAACGCGTTTGAGGCTCACGAAATATCGTTACCATGTACAGAGTGCTTATTATTCAGTTTTTTATTCAATGGGATCTTTAACTGACAATTCAATGGAACTTAAACTAAAACATGCAGCAATGTTTAACTATGTAATAGATCCTTAGATATGTAGGTATAATGTACGTGTTACTACAGTAGTTTTCATATTTAAAAAAATGTATAAGGCTTAAAATATCAAATAAGGCATTTTTAGCAAACCAAGTAAAATTGCAATTAAACTACACTGAAGTGGTGATGGTCATGCATTTTGTTTTAATCTTAATAATAAATCCTGAGAGTAAAATGAGACATGAGGGTGGGTAAATGATGACATCATTCTCCAATAAAAAAAATTGGCAGTTGTATTTTGGTGAAACCCACTTGGCTCTGAAATCTATTAAATGGGCATGAAGCATCTGTGTTTTGGAAGAGTTGAACAACAGAGAAAGTTTGCCAGCACCACAAAACCACAAAATATTAGAAAACAATATAAATCAATCAACGGCTGGCTTTATAACAAAGCGCACAGCCTGAAATCATTGAAAGACATACAGCAGCAACAGATTTTCTGAAAGCAATGCAAGACACAGTGAGCTTAGGGAGGGCGAAATGACAAAAAAGACGCTCTCTGTCAAAATGTCAATGCAATATGGCCAATAATATTGGAATTGTCCAACAATCCAAACCACACCATGACAACCCAGTGAAGCTCTTATTTAGAAGCACGCTCTCTTTCTCACACTCCCACACTCAGGCTATATTTACTTTGAAGCGAGAAAGCCGTTAAAGGTACAGGAAGCATGTAGGAAGAGACCAAAGAGGAGGTTTCAGGTCAAAAGTCTTCAGCCGCAGCCGCCAGCACCTCTCATCTGCTGTGAGAAAAGAGTTACAACCCTGCAGCGTAGGGGTGCAAGTTCTTATGTGAAAAAGCACACGGGTGATTTTACAACGTGTTGGCTTTAGTAAACAAGGACTAGATTTATATATTTTTCAACACAGCCCTCTATCTGAACAGCAAAGCAACAAAGTATGGTTGCTTTTATAGGGATATTTTTCAGCAAATTGACGGAGAGCCTTTCTGTGTAAATGCGTAGAGCCAGAACAGCAGGGAATTCAGTGCTGAAGCTGGCGCTTGCTGGCACACGTTGGCATTCCAACATGAGTACCTGTTAAGTCACCAACAATGTGACCAGAATCACTTGTTACGGTGACTATATTGTAACACTAAAGGAAATCCTGAAAGTGTCATTAGGAAATCGTTTTGCTTTTTTGTTCAAAACATAATAATAAAATTGTCTGAAAATATCTGAGAACTATAAAGGAAACAACATCATTTTTCAATATTTTACTATGTTCTTACCTCAACTTAGACGAATGAATACATACCCATTTTTTCAATGCATCCACTTACTCTTTGTACAGCGCGGCATGAATGTATTAGCATTTAGCCTAACCCCATTCATTCCTTAGGATCCAAACAGGGATGAATTTATAAGCCACCAAACACTTCCATGTTTTCCCTATTTAAAGACTGTTACATGAGTAGTTACACGAGTAAGTATGGTGGCACAAAATTAAACATGGTGATTTTTAAGCCGATAATAATGAGAACTATATTGTATGGCGGAAGAGCACTTACTTTGCAGCAATCCACCTCTCGCTCAAACTTCTGTCAATATTACTGCGCCCGAGGTCACCATACCTACTTGTGTAACTACTCATGTAACTTTAAATAGGGAGAACATGGAAGTGTTTGGTGGCTTATAAATTAATTCCTGTTTGGATCCTAAGGAATGAATGGGGCTAGGCTAAATGCTAACACATTCATGACACGCTGTACAAAGATTAAGTGCACGCATTGAAAAAAGATAGGTATGTTATAATGTGTCTAAGTTGAGGTAAGAACATAGTAAAATATTGAAAAACTGTTTGTTTTCCTTTAACAGTCAGTTTATAGGCTGGGCAAAAAAAAGATTTTTCGATTACTCGTTTTTTTACTTGGTTGATTCAAAATCAATTCTCAAAGGCCACAAATTGATTTTTTAACAATTAAATATCTGATCCTGTTTGATCAAGAAATGCGACAGTTCGGACTTTTTCAGCATACATTTTTCATCTTGCATCAAAATTGTTTTGTATTTAACATAATTGTATGCATTTAAAAATTAGAGATGGGTTCTGTTTTAACGTACCCAAGTGTACCTAAAATAAAAGAGTTTAGTGGCTCTTAATTTTTTTTATTTCCCCTTGTAAACCTATGATCGTTCTTTTTTTATAAATATATACTAGTCAACATTTGAAGTGGATCAAAAAAGTTTATTAAAGTTGTCCTAAGACAAGAACGGGTATTAGGGATTGGTTTTATGTAAACTTTTATGAATGTTTTAAACCACTTCGAATGTTGACTAGTGTAGTATTTGTATTAAATCTATATTCATTGAGTTGAATCGAGAATCGAGTATAAAAATCGACATGAGAATCGTAATCGAAAACTGAACTGAGAATCATAATCGAATCGACTTGATAGCTTGTGAATCGAAATCGAATCAATCTGGAACACAGCCCTATCATTTTATGTACTATATATTCTTACATTTTTGTAAAATATCTTTGTAATATCAGGATAACATGAATTCTTCTATACACGTCACGTACGTATTCTTTCTTGGGGATATTCTCACATAAAAAATTTTATGCAACCGGTCACTGGGATTTTGGGTGGAAAAGCGCAGTTGAGTTCCAGATTGGACACCGGTTCTGGCACCAGCCCCCAGTGGAAAAGCAGTATGGTGAGATCACTACTAAACCAATGTCAAAACAGATATGCGTGACCAAAGGAGTTGCCATGAAGAGCCAAAGTCATAACAGTTTCACCATGTGACTGTTCAGCTAACTACAGAGGTGAAAGTTAATACAACTACGAAAAAAGTGGTACTGATCCAAAGTCCAATCGCTGACCATGTATTCAAATTTTTGTTGCTGTAAACATTGTGATATCATTAGCTAAGTTTCCATCCACTTGTCAATCGAATTATCTGAAGTTCGGTTAAAAAACTTATGCGAATAAAGCTGGTGAAAGTGTGTTTCCATCTAACGACTTTAAAGCGAATAAAAACCTGTGCGTAATGACGTCACATGCTGGTTTCCGATCAAATTGGTATATCGAATTGATTTGAGACATTTGAAGGTGTTTCCATTCATTTTCGCACTGAATCGCACAATATTCAAGCAAACATTTGCGAACAAAGTTTTGCTAGACAAATTTGCGGCATTTCACAAGTTATAAGTGCTTATGTGCCAGCTGAGCTGATAGCGACATATCAAGCTATAATAATAAGAAAATTACGTTAACATCAAATTGCTATGATGATGCAGATGCATGTAAATGCCCAACGACAATGGAGGCATTAACGTGAAATGATAGTCCGGATCAATTCTTAACGTAAATGAGAACGAAAAAATATCAAAAATCTTTTTTGAAACACGTATCGCTGTTTGAGCGCCTCATTTACTCCGGAGGACGTCCCACGTCTTGTCATAACCATTGTTGGACATTTCCTTCGCGAGTTCCTGATAAATTATGGCATTTCTTAGATTTTTGCTATCTAAAATAGAGCTGTAATCGAACCCGAAAGTATATTTAGATTGACAGCTTTTTAAAAGCCCGAACCCGTTTACAGCCATACATTATCTAAATTTGCACACGCAAACAGCTTTTATCAAGAATGAGTAATTTACACAGGTTTTAACATTATTTATTAATGACTAACTGGGCTACACGTCACTTGGAAGTTGAAACAAAGAAAAAAAATAAGTCATCTGTAACATCTCGTTCTAAATAGGCATATGCAATACATTATAGGCCAACATGCCAATAAAAACAATTATTTCTTAACGAATTAAATTAAGATGATACATTCTGAATAAGATGGTTATTTGGGAATAACGAAATTAGGATAAAGGTTCTGTGGTATTTGCTTCGGCACTTTCTTTACATTAATGCCAACATTAGTCTATATCCTCTGTCTAAATTATGTATTTAAGACTAAGTAATATTTAGTTATAAATTAAAAAACCTTTACTCACCAAGATTAGGCAGTTTTGTTGAGGAAATTATTAAATCCACTGTAAATGGCTTCAGCGTGGTCCTGCGCTTACTGATAGGGCATCAGCAGCATTGAACTTGACCGCTCATTTACCGTGCAAAGGCGGAGCACGAGCCCGTGTAAAATGTTAGAAATGAGGCCCGAATCCGACCGAACCCGTCGGGTTCGGGCAAAGATCTTCAGCTCTATAGCCGTTATTTTCTCTGCTAAATTAAATTTAAAATGAATCTCGTCTCGTCGTTTGTCCACTTACATCTGACTTTGTTGACACACGCCATTTGTGCCACCAGAGCGAAAATGACCTAAAACTTTTTCTTCTTGTTTTGTGTGTGGGTTGCAACCATAAAAGGACCTAAACCTTAATCGCAAATCATTATTTATTCGGCAAATAACGTTTCCATCAGCGTTTATCGCATAAGCCATATATCGATCAAGATAAAATCCGATGAGATTGAACGTATTTCTTTTGAGTCGATATTCATGAAATTCAATCGAATTTTACTGTTTCCATAACGCATTTTTCATTCGATATCACTTAATTCGGATAAAAACATGTGGATGGAAACATGGCTATTGTTGTATGGTTGTGTGTGTGATTGCACAGAATAGGAGAAACTATTTTAATATTTACTCTAATGTAATGCCTTTTCTCATAGACTTTCAATATCAGTGCATTACTGTAAACATGATTCTTGTTTGCTTTCTGACTGTTTTCATCACAACTGTTGTGACTGACAGCATGGCGCAGATGCTTTCGCTTAAGTCCTATCAAGTTTAAACTAAAGCATATGATCTGTTCAAGTCATGTTTAATTTTCTATATTCCACTACAGTGGGAAAACATTGTGTGTCCTTCACTCAAGAGTCTTGGCAATAACTCAAGAGCTATGGCACTAAACAAACACCCACGCTCCACTTTCCCATCTAGCGGAGCTGTTCAAACTCAGTGGAAGTTCATGGGTGGGGCCTGTGGCTTTGGGAACAGCAGGCGTGTGCATTAGCACATAGTGAGGCAAGAAACAGAGGCATATATTCTCCTCATAAAACACCACTCAAACAAAAGCCCCGTTTTATTGGCTCAGCAGAAAAAACAGGGCAAAACTCAGTGAGGCCTGTTATGAGCACCGGGTGTTGGTGGCAAAGAACAGCAACTGTTGCCACTGTGGGTCCACAGCAGAATCAATCTGGATCCGGGATCGACTTGAACAGGATACGTGGATTATCCTCTGGAAGGAATGATCTGGGTGTCTGTTTCTGAGGTACAGCTGAAAGAGAAAGCAGCTGACGGGCAAATGAGCTCCTGTGAACAGGATGTCAAACACACTGTGTCAAAGTGTGGCTGCTTTGTCTCCGCACGCAAACACACTCCATATGAATGAAGACGACGGAAGACGTGAGAAAACAGAAGATGGGGCAAAAATGCTTAATTAGCTCCAGAGGCTTTCGCAGAAGATCCTGATTAACTGGAATGATGCAATCTGAGCAGCATCTCCAACTGAAACATAAGCAATATGAGGACATGAGAGTAAATAAGAGTGAATAAAGTAAAAGAGGTGGGAAAGAAAAAGTAACCAGAACTAATGTAGATAAGTTGAGCATGAAGCCCTGTTGTTTTCATAAAAGGCAAAGGAAGGACCTGCTAAAACAGAAGTTTGGTTGAAAGTTCATGTAATGACTTTCCACTAAAGTCAGAAGCGAATTGTGTCCAGCGGGGAGTGAGCTATTAATTGACGCATGTCAATAAAGGCAAATGTTTTTTATTTGCTGACTTATGTGTCTTTTATTGGAACAAGCATATCATACAGTCACCATAGTTCCATTGTTTATTCATCAACAGTTTATAGTCCAAGCCAATCCTGAACATAATATCACATGTGTAGCTAAACACGATTCCAAAACAGTAAAAAGTATAACAAAACACAACCTATTCGTAGTTAATATCAAGTTCACGGTCATTGTTTACGGTCAAAAAACTGTGAGCTTCCCCCGAGCACACAAACACCCGTCCCTCTATCCCAGCTGCACCCATTTATTCATTTTAAGAGATCGCCCCCTACTGGTTTAACATGGCATGTTCGGATTTGGCTCCTACAGTTCAGACTTAAAGGATAATTCCGGTATTTAACACTTTGAGTCTCATTTCTGGTTTGTTTTGGATGAACTACAGTGATGGACACAGAAATTTTGACAATGGGTCGAGTCTTGACTTTTCGACTCATTTAGAAGCGTCTCTTGACTGCTTCAGAATGGAAGTCAATGGCCATGCACAAACATGTCATTAAAACAACACTTAACGTTCATTTTCAAAACTGTACTACTCACCGAGTGGTTCGTGGTGTTCGTTGATGATTAAAAACAAATATATTGGCGCAATGTATGACTTCAATCCGTGTTATTTGCTATAGTGGAACTATTTTTTCAGATACCTCACAACCGCGTATATACTTCCGCTCTATATTTGAGTCTGAAGCATGAATGAACGTAGTCCAACAAACTGTAATAAAACGGTAGCATACTTTCAAAATCAAGTTTATTTATAACAGTTACACCATCCAATATGTTTTTTTCATCGGCAGAACAATAAAGAAGATATTTTGCAGAAACCCCGGTGCTCCGTCATGCAAGTCAACAGATCCGCACACTTTAAGAGCTAAAGCATATATATCCAATACAACAGTAATCCCCCATAACTCCGAGTGACATATTGACATCTTGTGAACCAAATCAATCAGTTTTTGCAAGAAACTGAACGTTATTTACAACACTATTAGCGTAAATGTCAAAGCAGGAAGCGCGTTTTCCGTTTGAGGCGATCTCTTCCACTGGTGCCGTTTGGTGGCTGTTGGCTGGCTATGGATGTTGGTCTCTCTGCGCCACCTATAGAGCGGGAGCGTGTAGCGCACTTCCTGCTTGGCAAAAGCTCTGCATTAACGCTGTAAAATATTTATATATATATATTCGAATCTCAAAACTGAAAATCGAATGTCAACCCACGGAACAAATATTCGAATATTCTGGTCCAGCCCTACAAATATGGGAAAAATTTCTTCTGCGAGAAACCGAGCGAAAAAACTACAACCACATGTAAAAACAAACAGACCCTTTTCTGTTTCCCGGCGGCGGAGTGATATATCAGCTAGCAAACAGTCTTCCAAGAGAAGTCAATGGAATTTTACAAAATGCCAAATAAAACACGACAGAAACTGTATTTCGCTACACAACTTGTTTTTAATCATCAACGAACACCACGAACCACTCGGTGAGTAGCACAGTTTTGAAAATGAACGTTAAGTGTTGTTTTAATGACATGTTTGTGCATGGCCATTGACTTCCATTCTAAAGCAGTCAAGAGACGCTTCTAAACGAGTCAAAAACTCAAGACACGACCCATTATCAAAATTTCTGTGTCCATCACTGTAGTTCATCCAAAACAAACCAGAAATGTGACTCAAAGTGTTAAATACCGGAATTATCCTTTAACTTTAGATTGAAGTCAAAATGTAAAGTTTTTATGATCCTAGGGATGGGTCACAATGGTTGACTTGTCAACTAGACCTTCATCTACTATTTAAGAAATGTGGGTCTCCTTACATGGAAGTAGCCGTCATGTTTCTACAGTAAGCCTAAAGTGCAGAACACACCTACACTTTTTTTATGCTGCTAAAAACACCTGGAGGAGCCAGCTTTCTTCAGCTGAGCGCTTTGGTAGTGATACATGTCCCGCCCCTCCATCACTGTGATTGGACGGCCATGTTTGGATGAGCGGAGCGTTTCACCCAAAGTTGAATCTCTTTCAACTCTCGACACTCAGCGCTAGACCTGGAAAAAACCGCTGATCGCCGGCTTTCAGCACGGAAAAAATCTGCCAGCTGCTTGTTGTTTTAAAAAAAACACAGCGCTTCCATTGGAAACAATGCTTTTTTGTTTGGGCTTCCAATAATGTTCGTCTACGCATTGCGATTGTATGCATCTACGCATTGAAGTGTCTTAGCAGATTTAACCCTCACACGGAGTTTATCTTTGCATGTTTTTGCTCAATAATAACAGTTGCTATATAATCTCTATTATAAAGAATTGGACAAATATGAAAGATTTAAATGGATTTAAACGTTGTTTGGTTAAAATAAAGTGTCTAAAGTTAAGATTCTACAGTGAAAGTAACAGAAGCGGGTCCGTTAGCGCCCCCTGCAGGCATTTGTTATAGTACATATACATGCTGCTTTTTATAACAAAAGCACTATTCGGACGGGATTAGTTTTCCAAACGACATTTGAGTTTTAGTGTGTCCCCCAGGACATCTGTGATTTTATGTACCGATTCGGACAGGATTAAAATGATGCAGGCTATTCCAGAGATGGGAGTGTCTGTTTCATGCATTTGGGCGTTGCAGTAGCACGTGCTCTGGATACGCGTGTTTGTAATGTTAAATATTTTGCTTTAAATGTAAAATCATGACAGAACATGTCATTTATTAATTTAATTTTAACAAATCAAAAAAAATCTCGTCTCGTCTCATTCTCGTGAACCCAATCTCGTGTCTCGTCTCGTAGATTAAGTGTCTCGTCACACCCCTAGTATATACTGTACACTACCTTTCACAAGAAAATAATAAACCACAATTTTGGTGCCATCAGTTTCATTGCCATTTTAACCTAGATGACTTACCCAATTCAGATCATATTTCAATGCCAAGGAAACATCTGGAAGCTCACAGTACCCCATACCAAAACAGAATGAGGTTGACAGGTCTAGCTCAGTTTTAGCATAAAGAGTTTGCTCAAAACCTTTGCCAAGACCAAAGTATGCTAAAAAGGACTTTCTCTTTAAAAAAATAAAAAAGCACTTACATATAAGATTATGACCAACGAGAGAATAGCAAACAGTACCTGAGAACATGAAAATAATTTGGGAAGCCAAAAGAATTATCATTGTTATGTTTGGCATTTCAAAGCAAATTGTTAGAACAATGTGTGGTTGTACTGTAGCAAAACACAGAGGGGAGACCTTTATTGGAAAAATTATGTATGTATGAAATCGCCAAGCGATTATTACATGGTTTCCAATGACAAGAACATCTGAGACCACACACACACAGCTAGAAGCCACATCTCATCTCTCCAATCTCTGTAACCGATGACTTACAAATCGGGCCCACCGTAGAAGAGTTTTTCAATACGCAGATGTAAACGAAACCGATTTGTTCAAACCACACTATCCATATGTATTTTCCTCAGTGGCTCAGCAGGAGCTTAGAGTATCTCAGGGGCAAACAGAGGATCGGTGTCATCCACATGGGTCAGTGACGGTGAAAGACGCTCGGATAGCTTTGGCCCATTTTCCTTCGGGGGCCCTGTTGTCACCTTTTGACACACTGGCAGTATCTTTCGTTGTTTGGTTCATCACGCCTGCCTGTCAAAGTACAGCTGCAGGGAAACTCTTCCATCAACACAGACAAAGCCAAGTGTTTTTGTTTCTAAAATCCAGACTCTAGGCTAGGGTGTGATTAAACTAGACAAATTCCACCATGGGAAAAGAGCAACATGCATCCAAAATTATAGGAACTTGATGTTCCCAATAATACAAGTTTTGATAGTCAAATGCACTGAAATATTCAAGAAAAGATAGAAATCTGCCTAATTTAAGCACTTCCTTCGGTTAAATTTGAATTTGCTGAGATTAATGGAATATTTCAGTCATCTGAGACCGAAAGTACACCTTGGCAGTAACCTGTGATCCTGTGGTTTTAAACGAATTTGCGCAAAGAGGAAGAGGAAGTTTATATGCTTGTAATGCTTGTGGTCTCAAACCGCAGACGGAAAGTGACAACAATCATTTCTTGTTCCGCAATCTCTTGATAAAAGGTCCCCCGCTTTCTCAGAGCAAAGCGGTTTCGCCAAGTGTAAACAATCAGGTTATCTCTAAAGCTGAGCATGCTTGCTTGAAGAGATACTTCACATTATAAACAGGTGTTAAGGGGCATACAGGACATCGTTTAGGGCAGTGTTTCCCATTCCTGGTCCTCGAGCACCCCCTCCCAAAAAGTTTTAGATGTCTCCTTATTTAAAACACCTGATTCAACTTATCAGCCTCCTTCCAAAATGTTAAACATGTCTACCTAACAAGCTGATGAGTTAAATCAGGTGTGTTAAATAAGGAGACATGGAAAACCTTTTGGGAGGGGGTGCTCGAGGACCAGGATTGGGAAACACTGGTTAAGGGCATGCTCACATCATACTTAACCAGACCACACTGTCCCCCGAGTAAGGTTGTTCCACCCTTCGTATGCACTCACAGCACACTAAACTTTACGATCCATATCAGAGTGTGCTTATATCCTTAAAAGATGCAATTGTTTTGAAGAAAACTATGCACAACAGAGTTTAGCGTTATTATGAGTTTATGGTTTATTAGGTGTGTTTGAAATCATGCATGCTGCCCAGATCGTTTTCCGTGTGACCCGCCTCTGAATCAAAGCAAACCGTACCAAGACCACCTCTGCAAAGCATACCAAGGTACACTTAAGCGCACTGCACCCTGGTACAGAAATCACATTAGCCAAACAAACTGTACTTTAAAGGCGGAGTCCACGATGTTTGAAAAACGCTTTGGAAAAGGAGACGGGACGACTACCAAAACACACTTATAGCCAATCAGCAGTAAGGAGCGTGTCTACTAACCGACACCCTTGCCGCGTTGCGTATGTGAGGGGCGGGTCTATCAACAGAAGGTCCAGATTCTATTGGTGTAGGGGCGTGTTTGTTTAGGTGATTTCAAATATCAACATTGGTTTTCAAACATCGTGGACTCCACCTTTAAGGTCAAATGTACTACATACTAAATTGTCCTGTAGGCGCTAGGGGTTGAACCAACTAGTCGACCAATGTCAATTGTAATGCAATGTCGTGACATTTAAGGCTGTTCAGGAAGTAGTGCAGCTGGGCATAAAGCCTATTGTGGCATGTTGCAAAGCAGTCCGATCTCTTGTGTTTTGTATGATTGACATCAACGACTAGTGGATGTCAACTCATAACAGTCATAACAGTCGACCCCTAGTAGGCGCATGGGCAACCTACGCATACAATGTATGCAGGGTATCAAAAATCTGGTGGTGCGCGTAAAGAATACAGATAATTGCATAACCTGTAAAAAATGCACCATACTTTATCCTTTACAGAGTGGAAGCAAGTTAGAAAACAAGTAGACATGAGGATAAGTTGAATCCAAAAATAGGGCTTAATCGTGCAAATGCGCGTTTTCTCAATGAATGAATCTGAATGAATTACCGCCACATCCAAAAGCCAGAGAGCGCTCTTGTGCAGAAACTCCAATTGTGCCACAGAAGAAGTAGCATAACAAACGCTATTCCAGGAAATGTCTACAGGAATATTTATATCGCCGTTCTTCAGATTGTTTCAGGTATTTTCATGATAATAAAGAATATTTTGAATGATTTTGTTTAACGAGTGTTGCTTTTTTAAATGCACGTTATAAACTACTCCGACTGCTAATGATTTTAGATTGATAAGGACTAAGCTGCACATGTAACACACAATCGCAGCCTCGCGGTTCAGAATCGATTTTAAACAGGTCTTTTTAATGGGACAATCGATTTATCGTTACAACCCTGGCCCAAAACAGTGTATATGAATTTTAATGAATATGTTAAACCTGTCACAAGTCTGAGCACTGCCTTAAAATTCCTGGTTACCCAAAAAGTTTCCAACTGAGACAATGGTTAGGCCTGTTTATTCATCAAACCACTAGAATTGGTCAGTACCACAAAGAAAATACTCATAATTCTGGCAAGAAAAACTGAGGCCTTTCAAAGTCTGTGGTTTTATATCACTGCAACATCATTTACTCTGTTTTGCATTAGTCTGACAGTTAGCCATTCAGCTAGACGGCACAATAAATGTCCTGTAAACTCATAAAGAAACCTAATATTTTCTCCACAGAGGTCTACAGAGAAATGGGAGAAAGTGTAAACAGGTTGGGCTTTTCTTTGTCAACCTTGTCATTACCTCACAAACTGTGACATGGATGATTAAATCCTACCAATTCTCAAACCAGAAACATGTAAATGAGCCAAAAAATACAAGAACAGCTACTCTAAGTAGTAAGTACATTTCCTGTAAAGACCAGGCTGCAGGCAGATGTCTATCTAAAGTACTTAATCTATGCATAAAAACAGCAATAAGACATGGGTGATTGACAGGGCATATGTCATATAGAGATTAAAATCAACAGTGTGTAAACATAATCATACTATTAATCAAATGGTGCATTAGTAGACCTATACTAACATTTCAATCAGTGCTAAATAATCTTGAACTGAACATCCAAATGCTCACTGAATGTTTCTCTGTTTTTATTAAAAACATTTTAAGGTCAAAATGTGAAGATATGCTTTGGAAGAACACTATATCAATATTATGCATGAAATCTATAAGTCAAGCGTATTACTGAGGCAAGCTGTGGTTAAATAAATTTTGTCTGAGAAATCTGTAACATATGGTGTCTGCGTTGTTCATTACAAACATAAAAGTACTGTATTTGGACACATTTCAAAATATTTTTTGTCATTGGTAAATACAAATAACTGCTGTCATATGGCAGTGTGTACTGTATGTATAGTAAAAGTACATGAATTCAATTAAGGACACATGCTCGCTGTATCATCATCATGATGAATATTATACTGTAACAGTATCTGCCATACCACGTGACAATTACCCACATGCACCATAGGAAGAAAACAGGTGAGAAACATTAGTCACATGAGACGACATCCTCAGCCAATGAGATTCAGATTAAATTTATACAGAGAGGGACAGATGTCAGTTCATTAAGTTAGTTAAGCATCAAGAAAATGTAGGGGTCAGCCATATCTGTCACACTTTCGGAGGCCCTCCTGTGAAAATAACCACTTGTAAATTGATCAAAGCCAATAGCCCAAGAGAAATTGAATGGATTAGGGACTTAAAAAGGTCTTGCATACAGAAAAGCAGACAATAGGGGGAATAATAAGGTTAAAGCAGCCAGAAAGAGAGAGAGAGAGAGAGAGAAAGAAAGAGGTCAAGCACTAAGATGATAATCTTATCATCACCTCATTCAACAAAACATGAAACAACAATAATAAACAGTTCAACTGTAGCATGAGTGGCTTATGAGTTCAAGGTCAATCCCGCAACCATATATCAACCACAGTAAGTGTTTAGTCATTCAGAACAATGATAAAGCGAGATGCAGAAGCAGCTACCTCGAATGTACAGCAGATAAAAAGACAGAGTTTTACAAATGGCCTGACATCAAAACATAAGAAAAAAATGGGGAGCAAAGTAGGACACACTGGTGGAAAAAGACCCCCGGTGACGAAAATCAAGGGGATGGAAGCGACCGAACACATACAAAAAGTAGATAATACAGACAAGACAAGACTAGATTAGGCCTTAACTGATGACATCACAGGAAATATATGCAGGGTTTAAAGGGGCCTCTATAGGGCACAGAAATGCCTGTTGTGAACACCATACTACTGACTGAAAGAGCAGCGGGTTGGTAGAGCAGCACAAAGGTCTGGGTTTGATTCGAATGGCAACCTTAGTTTCGACCGCTCAGATGAAGCCAATACGGAAGTGATTTAAACTGAAATTCATCGACTGGCCGCTAGAGGATGGCTCCACAAGGGAGTCAATTCCAATAGACCCCAATGTTAAAATGCCCAATAGAGCAGAAAATAATATATTTACAGCCTGGTACAAAAATTGTTTTTGGTCTGTATAGCTAATTTTGCCCTTCGTGACAACTGTGAGAGGGGTGAATTTTATTGTTAGTTGTCCGTTATTATTTTAAGCCTTAAAATTCTGCATAGTTAAGGGCATGGCCACTTGAGTGACGGTTAAACTGCCACTGCTGTCACTATAGTCGAGTTAGACGAGCGTGGTTTCAGCAACCAGCCACCTCAGCATCCCCCACGTCCCGCCTCTTTACCCATTTTCAGATATACGCGAGTGATCCATGGCCAAGATGGCAACGGCAGGCATCGTCTACCATTGGCTTCAAAAACGATCTTCAGAAACCTATGGGTGACGTTAAGAACACTATGTTAAATGTTAAAGGGGCATTCCACTTTTTTTGAAAATATGCAAATTTTCTAGCTCCCCTAGAGTTAAATATTTGATTCTAACCATTTTGGAATCTATTCAGCTGATCTCCGGTCTGGCGCTACCCCTTTTAGCATAGCTTAGCACAATCAACTGAATCTGATTAGACCATTAGCATCGTGCAAAAAAATAACCAAAGAGCTTCAAATTTTTCCTATTTAAAACTTGACTCTTCTGTAGTTACATCGTGTACTAAGACAAGGGCTTTGCTGATGTAACATGGCTGCAGCAGGCGTAGTGATATTACGCACTGCCCGAAAATAGTCCCCTGCTACTGAAAGTTACCAAGGGAACTATTTTCGGGCAGTGCGTAATATCATTACGCCTGCTAAAGCCATGTTACAGCAGCAGTCCTTGATTATTACGCCAGTTTGAGAGTATAGTTCCTAGCCATATCTGCCTAGAAAATCGCAACTTTTAATTTCCCGTCGATCTTAGTACACGATGTAACTACAGAAGAGTCAAGTTTTAAAGAGGAAAAATATCTAAACTCTTTGGTTTTTTTTTAGCGCGATGCTAATGGTCTAATCAGATTCAATGGATTATGCTAAGCTATGCTAAAAGTGCTAGCGCCAGACCCAGAGATCAGCTGAATGGATTCCAAAACGGTAAAAATCTAATATTTAACTCTAGGGGAGCTGGAAAATTAGAATATTTTCAAAAAAAGTGTCCCTTTAATGTAATGTAAATAGAATTTATCAACCACAGTACAACAATTTATAAAATACAAACAAGATGTTTATGTGCAAAGAACTCATTTTATAATTTATTATATTTTAATTAAATTGGACTAGAAATGTTCGCAGTACAAACTTGCCCTACAGCCATCTATGAAAACTGACACAATGTATGACAACCGATCATCTATTAGATTGGAGTTAATAAAGAGAGATTTGTGAAACAAAATCATGCATGCAAGCATTCAGTAAGGATGCTGTAAGAGATTTCTATAGAATACCATACAAAACATGTTTTTGTCACTGGACAGGCACTGACTGAAATAAATAAGTGTGTCTGTTTGATACCCAAGACTTTGTATGGGTTTAAAAGCAGCCGGTTTTAAAACACTCTCTTTGCTTCATACAAGTTGAGGATTTGGAGGTCAGGTTTGGTTGGAGGGCATGTGGCTGAAGGGGTGGAGTAAAGTTTGTGCAGTGACTTGAAATTTGTTCCTTACCCCGACAACAGGGGGCAACATGACGCTCAAGCTGCACTGTAATGCAAATGAATGTAAGAATATTCAACATTAACAGGGTTATCTTTAATTCTCTTTCATCTAATCCCACATATGTAAAGAAGGGAAATGCCTGCCTGAAATAAAGCAGTTAGCACAGGAGGCTGAGAAATACACCAGGACTCGGCAAGCACAATTTCCCTTGATATTGTAATCATGATTATTAACTTTGAATAACAGAGTTTATGTTAAAAATACGTACTGTGTATACCGCAATTGCATGCCACATATGTGTAGACTACAGAACCACAATAATAGAAAACGTGTTCCATGATTACTATACATTAATAAATTACAACAGTTTCACACTGACCCTCTCACAAACACGAAGAAATTGTTTTGCATGATTTTGCATGAACTGTATACAGAAAACAAGTAAAAATTATTGCAGCAGCCAAAGCCATAATCACAATGATTTATTCAATTACTTCTGCAGTCCTACACCACACTAAATGAACCACATTTACTATAAATTCACTCTGTCCTTGAAATTGAGGATTGTGGCCAGGCCACACATGATGCGGCTTGTCCTCCAGGTGCAGCGTCCATCTTTATACCCAATTCATCACTCTGTCATTAAACAGGACATAGTCCACAATCACACCTGGAGACCCAAATGCAGTTCTCCCTGCATCTGTCCAGCCAACATATGGTCTCGTTTAAAAGAAAGATACTGTATAAATGCATGTGGTTGTTGTATGTGTAATGTAGCTTATATCCTCTTACCAATTAATGTTAATGATCTTCCACAGTCCACATACACATACACATTAAGATGACAACGGGGCATGTGGCTGAAGGAACGGTGCATTCCTCCCCCCAGACTAATGGTGCTCAATCTTACAGTGCTGTTGTGTATGGAGTATGTGTGCGTGGACGTGGTTTAATAAGGATCAGATGTTAAAGTTCGACTGATGCATGTGTGCGATAAGGATCTTGGAGAACGCAAAATGGAAATTGACTGGAATAATCCGAGCCAGACAGAATAATGTGAACCGTTCAAGCAGGGAGGAAAGGTACGAAAAGAGGTGGTAGAGAGTGAATTGCTCAGGGAGAAAGAAAAAGGGATTGTCGTTGAAACAGCTATGACAGGAGAAAAAGACGATGGGAGGAGGTCAAAGGAGGAAAGTCTTTGTGAAAGGGGCAGATGGCAAAAGGACATTTTTCTACTCAGTGGGGTTTCTGCCACAAATGATATATGCTACACTTACAGCTATGAGGACTGCTCTGACCATTCTCTTTCTTTGTTCAGGCCTCTCTCACAGCAGACTGTGGTTGAAAGACAGGAAGCTTGATTTACAAACATCCTGTAAAAGCTAGAATAAAGGTCAAAATCTCTATGACAGTGTCAGACATGCTAAAAAAAGCTAGCTATATGCGTGCACACACTGTGTGTTATAAATAAAACCTATTTGATTGGATGTCTCTCTAGGGGAAAAACAGACCAAGTGGGCGATTTCAGCATTATGGATGTGACATTTTAAACCCATGATGACATAACGACTTTTGCAAGATTTATTGTAAACTTTTAATGCATGTTTTAAGAGCACCCAATCTGAGGAACTGATATGTTTTTCTAAAATATATTTAAGCCCCCACAAAAAATGAAAACAGGTATGTGCTATGAATGCGACAGGAAAAGTCTAATGTATAATATGAGTATTGTATTGAGAAAAAACGTAAACATTTTAGAATAGGTTTGTTTTTTGTCATGGTGACAATGGAAATTTCTGTCCTGATTAGATCTAGTTTGTCGAATAACGAAAATAAATGACTGCAGCAGTTCGATACCTGTGGGTGTGCACTGTGCAAGTGTAAGCAGAAATGAAGAAATGAGTGTAAGGAAAGACCTTTGAGTCTTGCTGTTGCAATTTCAGAGTCAACCCATGACAAAACGCTTCCTTTCAGCTTGACCATGTGGTATTATTGTCCTCTCTGCTCCGCTGAGGCAGTTTTCCATTAACATGGGCAGAAGATCAGTCTCTCCCTACAGAGAGGAGGACATCGCTACATTTCTGCAATCATACGATCCGTGAAATGGCCACAGACTAAACTGCCGGGCGAGAGAGCAGTCTGAAATAATCAAGGCCAAAAACCAAGAACTAAATAGAGGCCACACGCTGCCATGCAGGAATATTTTTAACAGACCAGCTACTTTAACGACAAAAACATAATAAATATAGATAAAATAAATGCTCCTTAGTAATCAATAACTGTTATGCTGAACAAAAACAAGACACCTAAAACACCCATGTCACATACAAAAAAATTGATTTACTTTTTTATTTATATTTATTTACTTATAATTAAAAAACCTGTATTCTAATGTGATATAAAATAAATAAACACTACATAAGATACTGGTTTGTTTTTAACCCATGATGGGTAATAGTGGATAGACCACACAGCGGGAGTTAAATTTTACCCAGTGGTTATTTCAACCCATGGTTGGAAAACAATAAAATAAAATGTATTTTATCTAACCATCTGTCTGTCCATTCCTCCGTTGATCTATCATTGATGTAGCCATTTTGTATTAGTTTTTCCGGAGAACGATTACATAAATTCTGTTGTAATTGAAATTAAGGAGGCAATGAAATTGAAATGAAAAACAAACTTCCAGTCATATGGTATGGCAGGTGGGCAGGGTCCGGGAACAGATCGCAACGATTAGCAAATAGCAACATGACCCAACTTCAAATGATCCAATCAATTCCTGATGGACAAATTCAAGTCCAGCCCTACCTTTTTCCATTTCACTCATATATACGTCACCACAGGAAAAATAAGATAATCTCTACATCTGCTTCATGGCGACTTTAAGTTATGAAACTTGCAGAAAACGTACAAGAAAATCAGCAAATAAAGGCCGTCTTTCAGTGCTTTTAAATCTATAAAAACATTAATGATACTAAGATCTGTTATACGTCAAAAGATCAAGGCAAATTTAATTCCTATTGTCATGACCTGTTTAATTTTTGTTGTCATTATCTCTAATGCGGGTCTGGAGGTCTCGCACCGTGAATGAGGTGTTTAGCGCGGCGTGGTAGACGCGATTCCGCCTCATTCGCGTGTCTAGTTCAAGCGAATGCCGCGAATTGAGCATTGCTGTGGGAAACGCCAGAGTTGAAAAATTTTGCGGAAAACCAATCAGGAGCTTGTCTAGTAGTGACGTGATTACAGAAAGCAAGCTAAGTCGCAGAAGCCCCTCCCATGATGCGAATTTCTGTGTGAATCTCTCGATGACTAGAATTTCACAGGGGGCTTTCACGCACGAATGAAGCGAGTAAAATCAAAATGTTCAAGCGGCAAACTAGACACGGTAGACGTGAATTTGACGCCTCAAACATGGCTGGTGTAAACCCACGGTTATGGTGCATTCACACCAGCCACGGTAGAGGCAGCAAAAAATGCGCTATTCGCGTGTAGTTGGACGCTTGAACATTTGAGTTTACTTGCTTCATTTGTGTGTGAAAGCCGCGCATGAAATTCTAGTTATTTGAGACATTCACGCGGAAATTCGCTTTATGGAAGGGGCTTCTGCGACTCCGCTGAGACTCAGCTCGCGTCTGGTGTGAACCCTGCATTCGTTAACAAAACTTCTGCTTTTATATATAATTGCATAAGAATATGCAGCATAAGAGACACTAATGACTTGAATTGTGACGCATGTCATGACGCATGTAACATGCTTTTTTATGTTGCCAGGGGGTCATAAAAGCATATCACATTAACCACTAATTTCCTTTTAGAAAGTTTTTCAGACAGACAGCAACTAAGGTGACAAAACCACAATTTAAGTTTTAAAATGTATACCCACACATCCACTCATCCTGAGCTCAAACGTTCTTTTCAAACCCAGCGGCAAAAAATCTACTCTTGATGTAAAAACGAAACTACATCAATCATTTGCTGATTTCATCAAGTAAGTTCCCACTAACGCTTGCTCATGAGTGTGAAAAACATAAAAAGAGATTTTGAGAATTGTGAGAAAAATGAAAATCAGCAATAACTTTCAGCACATCTCTTAGTGCTTTTAAATCTATACTCTGCTCGTCTGCCCATCCCAAGTCGCATTCCCATTATATAGCATATCTTTCAATTTCTGTTTTGATTGCGCATCTTTTTATCACCATTATACATGCACCGGTTTCCTCACAATAAAGTTATATAGAGATGACATTTTCATTGAAATTCATACCCAAAACTGGGCCTGCAGGCTAATTCTATAGGCTAATTATGCATATGCGGAAATAAATTCTGGTGTGCCGAATCAAAATTTCATATCTAAAGGGTTGTGCATATTTAAAAGCTTCTTGCTTAACTTGAATTGTTACTCCTCTAAACAAAGTATGTACAATTATAGCTCATATTTATATTGAAAAATATAATTTTACACAGCCTTACTAACTTTTATGTCCTTTACAGTAAATCACAGTCCCTCAAAAAATGTCCACTTAGCTTTTGAATAAATACAATAAATATCAGTAATGGACAGATCCAGAGATTAAATTCTTAGAAACTAGATGACAGTTCATAAACGTGCTCTGAACAAAATACTATTTCTTTTCATGGTGTGGAGATGTGGCTGGCACAGATGTAGTGCTCTTAATAGCAAATTTACTCATAATTTATGTGACTGTGAAACAACGCAGAGATCTGGACAGCTCTCAAGAGGTCTGAAAGTGAATTGCTCCCTTCAGGAGAGCGTTTTATTTTCCATCTATTACCACAAGAATTGAATGAGCCAGAATGTAATAGATCTAAAACAAACAAAAATTATATTCCTTAAATTCTGATGCTGTTTAATGTGATAGAATTGATTTTTACATAAATATGACAATGAGCTGGAGAAGACAACAACTAATGCAAGAGAGAGGTACTTAAAATCCCTAGGGGGTGTTGCGTTTAGTTTCCTCCCTCTCATCTACAAAACATTTATTTCGCTTAACATTTATCTCTGAAATTAAGCCAGCTAGAAATCAGCAGACATCAAAAAGATAAACTCAATCATAGAATGCATTTTTCAAGAAAACAGATTTTCCGAATACACGTTGTAAATAGAGATTGCATGCAGCCCATTATTTACAAAAGCTACATCCACAGTCTTGAAGAAACAAACAAAAGCCCCTGATGTTTTGCAGACCTTACAGAGCTTGATCACACTACAAACATACAAACAAGTCTATCAGCGAGTCCATGCCACCACAGAAACATTACAGTATATACAACGATAAAAGCACTACAGATGCCGCAAGTATGATTTTATTTGTTAGGGCTTTGACGTTGATTACAGAGTCCAGTATGAAAAACTGCCCACTTAGTGGGACAAAATTTACATTAAAAGAGAATTTATGTAAGGACACAGAAAAGGTTGAGAAACAGGACACTGACGTCTACTGAAGTGCAGCAGATTGTGTAAATAGTAGTTGGCAGAACCTAAGGGTGGGCGATAAATCACCTGCGATTCTCATGAGTATCTCATCATCAGTAAAGCCGGTTTCATGATTAGCAATCACCATCACCTGCTTTCAGATGGAGCGCCATTTGATACACAGAGCCGTATTTCACTGAGAAGCTAGGCAAAAAACGTTCATAATCGTGGACAAATCGCCTGCGACAATATATGCAATTTTGCCGAGCTTCTCGGTAAACTACGGCTTTGTGTAGTAAATGTCGCTCCATCTGAAAGCAGGTGATTGCGATTTACTACCACTCATGAAACCGGCTTTACTGATGAGATACGCATTTATCACCCACGCCTAGCAGAACCTCATGTTGGCTCTTAGCATATAGCTGCTCATCATGTCTCCTCATCTTTGTATTGACCAAAGGTGCACAAACAAAAATAAACCAGCATGGAAATTCTAACTTGGTCTTTTCCAAAATAAAGCCCAAGAAATAATTGGGTTGGCAGAACTTGGCACATCATAAATGGGTTTCTCAACCTGTGCTTGGCTTTCTAATAGGGAACTGCAGGGTAAGAGTAAAACATTTCCATGAGGAACCACCCAACAAATATCTTCCAGCTATGGCTGACTAGTGTGCTGTGACCAGTGAGGCCAGATCAAAAGCCCGTAGGAAACCACTTCCTCTTCAATCCTACAGGCCCATTTGTGGCCCAAAGTTGGAATATTACAGGACAAGTGCCCAGTTACACTATGATATTTCTTAACCGAGTAATGGCAGGGGTAGCTTTTGAGACTGGGTTCACATCTCGTCCATACACCCCATTCAATCATGCACAATCATTATATGGACATATTGAATGAAATATTGGCTCCTCAATGTCAAACAGTAAATTACTCCAGGTATCATAATCTAGGACACAGTGCACTGCATTCTTGAACAATGACTCAATGAAAAAAAATAAAATACATACATGTACACACACACACACACACACACACACACACACACACACACACACACACACGGTGTAGGCAAATATGCTTTTGCCCCAAGTTTTCTGTGAAGAAACTTTAGACAAAGCCTTATAGAGACTGGGGGTGAAGTTTTGAGATGTATTTAGGGTGGATCAAACTACATACAGTATGAGTCAGAACAAATTCCAAACTCCAGTCAGAAAACTTAAAAGAAGACCTCCAACAGAATCTGTCTAATGACTCCGCTTGCTTTAGACTACAAACACATCTGTCTTGAGTGAACATATAAAAAGTACAAGACCCATTTGGATGATCAAGCACTACTGTGCCTGTGAGACAAACTGGAGTGAAATCACAACTGAAGTCTGTCTGAGAGCTAAAAAGGCCCAGTTAAAAAAATTAAAACACAGTTAAAGGAATGCGTCTGGTTCGCATGAGACTGACACACAGCACCACACACATGCACAAAAGTCTATCTTAAGGGGGAAAAAACACTTGCTCAGCAGAAACAAATTTTTGCAGTAGATCAATTTAAGATATTGCAGATGAGTGAGAGATAAGGATGTAAAATACAGCTATTTTTCATTTCTCAACATCTGAGCTATATATCAAATATCAGCCAATGTTTATGTAATGGCTGTGAAATGGTAAAAAGGGAGTCAGAGGATCCATCTAGTTATAAAAAGTAATATGTTCAACAAGCTTTTTACTTAAGTAATACTTAATCATTGTGATTTATTATGTACCAATATCCCAATACATACTGAAAACAGCCATCATTTTGAAGGCTGCAATCAGTAACTTTTTTTGGTAAAAAAAATAAAATAAAATCAGTTGCTAAGCAAATACATAAACAATCAGTGTTCACAACAGCGACAATCTGATAATAATGATTTTTTCCGGTAAGATTTTGCAGGGAAATGTAAATACGTAAAGTAACCTGCAATGTATATTCATCAGTATACATTACATGCAGTATACAGTATATTGCTGAATATATCATTACCGTAAAATAAAATGACTCATACCCCAATACATGCTTTTGGTAATACCACCCACCCCTGAGGCATAAGTTCATAGACTAACAGGGAAAAACAGTTTTGAATATAGCCTTTGAAGCTGGTATGGCGTCAAACAAAACCCTGTGGTGTTACTTCCTACATAAAAAAGTGATTTTCTTAAAGTGCACCCATTTTATTGCTAAAAATAGAAAAAAGTAGAAAAAATAGAAATAAAAAAAAAGTTATTTTGTGTATTTAGTATAATACAATGTGTTTGCGTTGTTTATGGTTAAAAAACACATTATTCTTCACATACCATACATTTTTGTAGCTCCAGATATACTGCTTTCCTCAAACGCATTGATTTTGTACAAAACTAATCAATTTGAAAAGCCCTGTGTCCCTGATTGGCCAACTAATCTGTACGTTGTGATTGGCCTGAATACCTCTGACGTCAGGCGAAAATGTGACGCTCCTTACCATGTTTGAAAGAGTTAAATTATCACAGAGAACACCCCAACAGGACTCAGATGGATGTACCATGACTGGTTTACATTCACCACAGCAGACAGCTATTGATTTAAACCATCAATCACTTCGCACTCCAAAACTGAGAGACCATACAGCAATAACAGCATCTCTCAATATTATCTCACATATACTAAATCACTTTAGTATCCAAGTTAATACTCCAGTGAATATGCATTAACCAAAGATTTTTGGTTTTGTTTACACTTCTCCACATGTCAAACTGGCATAGCTGTCCTTCTAGAGGATGAAGTCAATTTGTAAAGCTGGTGGCTGTCTGACAATCCGCACCAGATATCCAGCATCAGATAGCTATTACTTATTCAAAAGGATCTGCCTCATAATGATGGGCTATGGGAAAGGGGATATCATTTATCTGCTTATTCTTGCAGCAAAACTGCTGAGGTTTCTGCAGCTGTCATGAATCCATATTTGAAGCAGACAAGGAGCTTCTTATTTTGGTGAAGTTTTTTTTATACAGATTAATTTCAGGAATAACTGTTTAAAGAATGTGTTTAGAAAAATTATGTTTACCCAAAAGCTGCTACACCCTGAAATTTATCGACCAAATTTACACCTGCGGAAGTGAAAAGGCACAGGTTTTTATAATATATGCAACCCTGGTCTGAAGTCGCATGGGTATTTTTGCAGCAAAATCCAATAACACATTGTATGGGTCAAAAAATATATATTTTTTCTTTTATGCCAAAAATCATTAGGATATTATGTAAAGATCATGTTCCATTAAGATATTTTGTGAATTTCCTATTGTAAATATATAAAAAATGTATTTATCATTAGTAATATATGTTGCTAAAGGACTTCATTTGGAACAACATTAAAGGTGATTTTCTTAATATTTAAATTTTTGTACACCCTCAGAGTCCAGATTTTTTGCATCTCAGACAAATATTGTCGTATCCTTACAAACCATACATTAATGGAAAGCATTCTGTTTTCAAGTGACATATAAAAAAAAATTAACCCTTAACTCTTTCCCAGCCATTGACAACTCGTCAATTAAGAGAAAACGCTTCCATGTCAATGACGAGTTTTTCCAGCAATCCGTAATTCTGCTAATACCCAACTTATAGAACCCAAAACTCTGTGTATTAGGGTTGTGACAATTAATCGGGCAAATGCGCGTTTTTTCAATGAATGAATTTGAATGAATTACGGTGAAATGGCGCCACATTCAAAAGCCAGGGGGCGCTTTCGTGCAGAAACTTGATTTGTGCCACAGAAGAAGTAGCATCACAAACACTATTCTAGGAAATATCTAGAGGCATATTTATATTGCTGTTCTTCAGATTGTTTCAGGTATTTTCATGATAATAGAGAATATTTTGAATGATTGTGTTTGACGTGTGTTGCTTTTTTAAATGCATGTTTTAAACGAGTCAAACTCGTAGTGATTTTAGATTGATAAGGACTTCCTACTGATCACGGAGCTGTAGTACATGCACAAGCTGTGCATGAAACACTGATTTGGAGCCTTACGATTCAGAATCGATTTAAGACAGGTCTTTTTAATGGGAACGCGATGCCTCGATGTTTTGAGGATCACTCTGAATCTGAATCTATCAAAAGTCCTTCACAAAAATTCAATTATCTCAGCTTTCTCTCAAAATTTGCTATTTTTGAAGAAATCTACCCATATTTGAGAGGTTATAAAAGAGAACAAATAAAGGTATGATGATTTTGTTTGTTTTTTTAAAAGCAGAGTCTGTTCTTTTATTTGATATATTGTATGTGTATATATTTAAAAAACATTTTCTGTAGGGCATTAAACTTTTGTGAAACTCATAAAAAATGTTGGCGCTCGGCTGGATGGCAACTTAAAAAAAAAAACGCTGGCCAGGAAAGTGTTAATGACTAAACTTATGTAGTGCAACACAAATTATTTCAAACACATGGTAATTTTAGGTTGTATTACAACCTAACAGATGTTTTAAAATCATCTCACTAGTAACACCAGAACACATACTAAAACATCTTAATCTTAGCCACTCCAACCACTAACCCCTCATGCTGGGTCAAACAGTCTGGATTCTTAAAAGGAAAAAAGTTAAGTGTTTGTTTGACCCCTCTAACGGTTTTAAACAACTGACAGTCGCAGCAACACAGAGGGATTATAAAGACCATCTGCTTATGGTCTTATTTATTCATTTAAGTGTGACACAAGACTAATGCAGAGAGGGATGAGACAGTCTACAGTCCCGCAGACAGACTCCTCATGTTCCCCACCACTAATGAGGGTCAGATGAGGAAGACAATACACCACAACAGCACACACACACACCACAAACACACGGCAATAATACAGTACAATACTTTAAAAAGACCTCCACTGTACATCTGTGGTAGGTGAAGACTTTAATATCTTCAAGAAACATGTTACCAAATATCTGGGAATTTTGGGAGGTTTATTGCTCATAAAATTAAATTGTTTTCAAAAACGTATTTCAACTGCTGACATCTTGAGGCAATTACATTATTTAAAGTAATTTAAATAAAAGTTATAATGGAGATATATTAACTTACACATTTCATAATAATAATCCAGTAACTGAATTGATACATGAATGGGAGAAAATACAGATTGAATCACATCATTCTGCGGTTCAGCCAGAGAACGCAAAAGCCATCAGCCGAACACATCCAGCCAGAACAAAAACAAACACTCCCATTTCTCTCACATACTTTCCTTTGATTAAAGAACAGAGCAATATAAACACAGACATAATGCATGTTTATTTTAGGTAGGTTAACACATTGTTTTTAGCCATGAAGTGATTAAAGACAATAGTCGGGTTAATTTTTCAGGGACATCATGCAGATGTAGGTTCTAAATGCTGAAGTATAGTCCATTATTTACACGAGGGTCCACGTCGAGTGACGCATTTTTTGTCATCAGAAAAGTGTGGGTGTACCGTATGCGCACCGACAAAATTTTTAAACCTTGCGTACACTGTAGGCGTAGGGGTCGTGCATGCGAGTACAGGATTATGAAGTCCATGCAAGGTACTGCAATTTGTCGCAATGCGCAATTGCGCATGGGTCAACGTCAAATTAGACAAACTATGCTTTTCAAGGCTGTGCGTTTGACTGTGCGTTTGACTGTGCGTTTGACTGTGCGTTTGACTGTGCGTTTGACTGTGCGTTTGACTGCGCGCGTACGCTCACGTATGCGTAACGCTGGTTTAACACCGCAAGCGTGAGCAGCGCGTAAGCGGCGCGTGTTTTTTTCGGCGCCTATGTTAACAAGTTAGAGCATGCACACAGCATGCGTGAGCAGTGCGTGCTCGCGTAGCGTCACTGAAGCAGCAGTGCTCAATCATTTCGGCGTCAGTTTTATTTTTGCTGCACTACTCACGCTCAATTAAAGTGACAGTGCATTGTTTATGGTTTAAATGCTCGTGGATTGACGTGAAAAAGTGTAATTTTACCAAAAATAATGAATGAATGTGATGCCAAGTGTATTTTAAGCAATTTAAAAGAAATCAATGAAATATTTAAATCACACTGTAGACAGCGCTGTCATTCACTCTTTGCCCAGCACTAAATGAATCAACATCTATCTTAATAATCTTCAGAGAAACAGATTTAATAATCTGCCGTGGGCTTTTTATGTCTATAATTGTGTTTATATCTGTCATTACACGGATCAGAACAGCACAAAAACAGTGTGGATTAAACAAATCACAGTTATAAATTACACTGACCGTCAAAAGGCGTATTGAAGAGGTTTTGCTCATAAATGCATGTAAAATAAAGTAATGTGAACTTGAGATTTTTATACTGTTATTAAACTGCACAGTATGCACTGCAAAAGCAGCCGGTGTGAAAGCGGCGTAAAACAACAAACTTTACCAAAGGTTTAAGCGTGTATATTTGGGGTGGTTGTATGTTGCTAAGATTTCACAATTTGTAATGGAAAGCATTTGGGGTCAAAACCTTTAACAGTCACAAAAGTCTATCAACTTTTTAAGATGTAGCCCTTACCTAGGGAGAATTTTTCTCCAGATTGATAAAGTTTTTGCCTTCCTTCATCTGCTATGCACCTAAAAAAGCTCAGGATGTAGTACATTTCTAGAACTTTATAAGTGATTTGAATAATCACTGAATGCATATACATTAATGCTAAACCCAAAATGTATTTGTTTTCCACAGAATTTCCACAGAATACAGGAATGCTGCATTAGCCAGTCATCACAATTTATCAACCCAAATCGTAAAGTATCTGTGACTAACCATAAAAGCCCTGTAAATATGTCTGCTGATGGCCCAACAGGGGAGATACTTTCCCATAACTTAACTGGTAGAGCACTGTGCCGGCGATGCCAAGGTCATGGGCTCATATTCCAAGGAATGCACACATCCTGATAAAAAATATAGCCTGGATGCTCTTTAAATCACTTTGGATAAATGTTTCTGCCAAATGCATCAATGTATATGTAGAAATTACAGGGCCAGAAAGTGTCATGTGTGATCTTGAGAGGAAAGGCTTTATCACCATGTCAGTTGCCAAGTTTGTGAAAAATGCCATCTCCACTGAGTTAAAAGAGAGAACGAATTTGTCTTTAACCGACTGTTATTGAATATCAAGACTGTTAACATAAATCATCCTCTGTGGGGTCCACTTCAACAAGAATCACAAACGCGGTGCTGCCAAGCAAACACATGAGTGATCTCAATGGACAGAGGAGTAAAGCTGGCTTTAATCCAGTCAACCACAAACCCACTGAACAGAAATCTGAAGATACCGTGGGGAGTTTAATTTGATTGTATCTAAAGGAACCAGCCCCCTAACAAAACTATTAAAGAGAAGGCTGACGCCAACATATAATAAAGCCTTGTCATGGTTTTCTCATCTGTGCTCAGTGATAAAACAGAACAAAAGCGTTCTAACATTGATGAGTCACTCACACTATCTGCCAACACCAAGCCAAATACAAACCAGTCAAGGCCGAACGCTTACCTCCACTGTGAGCTCTTAAAACTAGACTTTGTAAAGAGAAATGCTCAACATGAAGTCACCTGAAACGTCTGACTGCATAATATCAAGAAATACCCAATTTTGTACATTACATTAAAGCAACTGGCAGATGCTTTATACAAAGTAAGTGACTTACAGTGCATTCAGGCTTAAGTATCAAAAGTTATTAAGTTGCTTTTATGTTCCTTTACTTTCTCATCAATATCAGGGCCAGGCAAATCTCTGGGCGTGTGCGGACTGAGATGGGCCTCTGTAATAACCACTCATAGACTCTGTGCTGAAGCCCATCCCTCGCTAAGCCACAGACCACTGCACTGTGCATCTGGCAGACTGCTTATGGGCCCGGGGTGCAAACTAATTGGCCACAGTAAAGCAGAGAATATCCGATGATGTAGTGCATTTATTCCCAGATGGGTTGGCCCCTGTTGCGGGGCTAAAAGGTGACTTATAACCACTCGGAAGACAGGCTGTAGAGTAGTTTCTACAAGAAGAAAAGAAAGGGGGCGAGCAGGGTCATCATGGGCCTCTGAGACAACATTCACCCAACTCTAACCCACATCCTCTTGACTTCCTTCATGCTGCTTCGACTTCAAAATGGCTACATTGAACAATCAAAAAAGTGAAGTTTTTTGGCATAGTATCTGCTTGTATCTCAGAAAAGTGTGATGACGAGTATGATGTGTTAATTTCACAAAAAAAAACTGTAGTTGCACATGTCTTTCTAAATAGCTGGTGTGGTCTTGAGAAAGCTCTGTTAAATTAGCACTGAATAATCATCATAATATACAGTTTGGAGAGACAGGCGGGAAAGTGACTAAAGAAGAGGAACTCTCCAAAAAATGGCCTAACAACTGAAAAAGCATTAGCCGTGGGCGAACACAAATCATGCTAACCCAATGCAGAGCCCACAGACTGCTGGAGTAACATGGTGACTGCTGCAATATTTCAAGACATTACTGGTTATTTGGAGCACAACGGTGTAATGAGGAAAGAATACGGTTGCATTTATTAACATGAGCACTGGAGCAAAACAGGCCATTACAGTCTTCATGCATAATTAAGGAACTCCTTAATAGAACACTTGCTTCAAAGAAAACAGTATGCATTGATTAGGGAGGGGAAAGGGATAAAGAAAGGTAAGGAGACAGATGATCCAGGTGTCTGGTGACAAAATATGAGACTGCAATGCTTTATCTTAATCCAGGCCCCATGCATCAAAATCAGACTTCACAGAACATAGCCTCCCATTCCACTAGTAAAATGCTGTTGTCAATCCTGTAAATTACTAAAGTATGTGTGTACAGAACAGAATTAAGCACTAAAAGGGGAGGTGACAACCGAATTTAAATGCAGTGTGTACTAAGGGTGCACTCACATAAGGCACCGTGTCTTAAGCGTGATTGTCCCCCCTTCCCACAAGCTTGCACTCACAATGTACTTTTTCGATCAGAGTCAGAGCACGCTTTTGTCATTGGGATGCAATTGTTTTAAAGAAACCGAAGTAAATTGGTCTCTCAACACAGGAGCCCATCGTTTGTGGCTTCCATTTTAAATCGTTTGGGATGCGATGTCTTGCAGGCACCTTATCATGGCTATCAAACTTGCTTTAACAGTGCATTAACACGGGGTGTAAGGGTTAACGATTAACTGAAGGCTTGTCTGAAGCGTGGACAACAGCCAATCACAATGGCCGCTACACATGCTCCGGTCTTCCATAAACGTAATTGGCTGGCTCTGCCTAGGTTATTTGCATAAGGTAATCTGATTGGCTGACGCACACGTTGCCGCTTGAAAAGTTGAGAAATGTTCAACTTCTGCTGCGGCGCCGACAGATCCACAATTCAGTTTGGCAATGCATGACGTCACCCATTAAAAGTGAATGGGAAGCGTTACCGCTTACGCCCCATGTAAATGCACCGTAAGTCAATCTAGCGCTTGTGCCTCTCAGACATTCAAGTACCCGTGCTGCGCGCATCAGAAGATTTTTACGAAGGCAGATGAAGATGACTGCACCGCGCTCTTGTGCGAATTGTGCTCACACTGTGCTTTCCGCACCTGAGCCCAAGTAAACTACGTTCGGGCATTGTACAGAGCACTCGCACTACTAGTCAAACAAACCAGGCTTTGGGGGTCAAATGTGCTCAGGCGTGGTTTAGTCTGGAGTGTGTGAGTACGCCCTAAATGACTAGTTGTGGGTGGGCATAATAAGTAGGGCTGTGATGATGAATCATGTTCACAATTAAAAATACCTGTCTGAAATCAATACTGAAAGGCTGTGATTCTGTGTTTCATGCACAGCGTGTGTGTGTGTGTGTGTACTACGCCATTTTGGTAAGTAGGAAGTCCTTATCAATCTAAAATCTTTATGAGTCATTTATAACAAAACAGTCATTGAACAAAATCATTCAAAATATAATTTTTATCATTAAAATACCTACAACAACTTGAAAAACAGCTATATAAATATTCTTATAGACTAGGGAGACCCTACGTGCCATTCTTCCCAGACGCGCCCTGTCCAGGATTTCGGTGCGTCTTCCAGGAGTCGTATTTGTTGACCGCATACACGCCATTCAGTTAAAACCATAAGACATACAATCGTAGTTTCATTCTTACCTTAAAATGTAGCGGTTGCTTTTCTGTAATAATAATAATAATAATAATAATCCTCTATGACTAATGCGGTCGACAAATACGACCTCCGGAAGAAGCACGAAATCCCGGACAGGACGCGTCCGGGAAGAATAGCAAGTATGGTGACCCTATTATAGACATTTCCTGGAATAGCGTTTTTAATGGTACTTCTTCTTGGGCACAAATGAAGTTTCTGCACGAGAGCACCCTCTCGCGGGATTTCACAGTAATTCATTAAAGGGGGCATTTAATGCTATTTAATGCATTCTGACTTATTAACACAGTTTAAGAGTTGTAACCCTCATGCTAAACATAAGCAAAGTGTCAAAAAAGCAGTTGAGCTTGTGACAAAGTATTTCTGGGCCAAGATCACACCTCCTTTTTCCTACAAGTTTCTGAATTTTTTTTTTTTTTGAACGAGGGTATCCGTTACAAGAGAAAATTGACCGCATATTCCTTTTATGGGCATTTACCTTTAGGTCAAGAAGTCACCGGTATCACTGCACAGCACACAACAACTTTGTTTTATCAAGATGGTTCGACAAAAAAAGTGTGTTTTTGGATGCAAGGAGAAGAAAACCTTATTAACATTTCCCAAACTCTAGTTAGTGTGTAATGTTGCTATAATAGTATAAATAATACCTATAAAATGATAAAGCTCAAAGTTCACTGCCAGTCGATATATTTTCTTTAACAGAATTCGCCTTTCAAAGCCTACAGCAAACGGCCGGTTTGGACTACAACTCTTTACTTCCTAAATTAATGACGTCAGTAGAATGGTTTTCTGACTAAACTCCGCCCACAGAAATACGTCAGTCGCCAGCTAAGCTAACGGCAAGCTAAGCTGCTATCGAATCACAACACACTAAAAAAGCTACACAATCAGAACTCGATACGTATTTCTGAAGGAGGGACTTCATAAAACAAGGAAGACATCAGCCCGTTTTGAGAACAGTGAAAACAGCAGTATACAGAGAAGTAAATTGTGTGATAAATACCACTTTTTTTACATGTGAAACATAAACACGTTATATTGCGCACTGTAAACACAATCAAAGCTTCAAAAACACCGAAAGAACGGGAGCTTTAAGGATGCAGTTCATTTTTCCCAGACAGTAACATAATTACGAATGGGTTTATGTTTGTTCCCTGGCTGCATTTCGGAGAGGATTGCTTTACAAACAAGGCTCATTTTGATGCCAGATTTGCCAATTGTTTACTGATGGAGCGGTCCCAACTTTAAAAGAGACCCTGTTTAGAAGTCGCAACCACAGGCGTAAGTAAATCAAAATCTCACATGCTTTTTAAATTACAATCTTGTTTTTACTTATTTTTGTCCACTACAAAATAATGTGTAATATATCTGTTACACTGACAGAGACCATAGTAGAGTTGTCAAGTTACTGATGTCCCTTACGAAAATTAACCATGGTTTTACTACAGTTAAAACCAAAAAACATGGTTACAGTAAAACCATGGTAACCTCAAAATAACCATGGTTTTGACAACCCTGCTTTTCAAGACCCATAGTTAATCCATGGTTAGTGTAGTAAAACCATGGTTTTGCTGATTGTAATCAATGCACCAAAAAACCATGGTTACTACACTTTTACCACAATAAAACCATGGTTAATTTTCGTAAGGGGTGATCAGGTGTTAGTGCACCTGTCCCTCATACACACGCATACGTTTTCATGTCTGTTATTAGGTTTGTTCGAGTTCATGCACCGCTGTAGGTGGATGACATCAAAGTACTGTGAGAGCGATTCCCGAAATCATATGGAGAAGTCTGATTTCGAGTCGCTCTCGCGGTATTGTGATGTCAATCTCCTGTCGGTTCTTGTGGTTCCGCATGAACTCGAACAAGTCTACTACATCATAGGTCGCATGATAACGTCAACATGGCGGATGCTGTCCATACTTAACGCGAACGTATAGCGCACGTTAAGTGGGTACTCAGTGAAATTCAGTCCCTACACAGTAAGTATGCGATTTCGGATTCAGCCATGGAGACATCATTAGCACACTTTATCAATCACAACAGACCACAGCGTAGCACAGCAATGCTAATCATGAGCGTAGCAGTCCAAAGCTGCCACTTCCAATTAGGCTTTCCAAATATAAAAATGACCCTGAACACAAAACAGCTAGGAAATGTGAAACTGTATCTGATGCTAAGAAATTTAGACATGCAGAATGAAAGTTGTGCAGTCGCACAGACCTGGCTGTGATTATCACGGCAGGGGTGCGAGGGACCCCGAAAGAGCCGTCAGATCGTTGGACAATAAGCTTCACTCGAAATGATCGCGGTTTGGTTTCCTGCTGATCCGCTATCAGATAGGTTACATTTCACATTCACAGATTAATCAATCATTTAGGAAGGACGGATCTCTGTAGCCACCGAATCCTGTCGTCACATGCCTGAGCTGTGCGAAACATTTCATTATAGCCGAATAGTGCCTGTGAAAAAGGTAAGAGAGACCGAGAAAGAGTCGAGAAGCTTTTAAAGGTGAGCAAACTGTAGTAAGGAATGGGTGTGGACCCCTGGAATGCATTTAATAGGCAATGACTGGAGGTATGCTGTCATTTCAGCATGCAATCTTAAGAAGCCGTTTCTGTATGAAAGATGCAAAGCAAGCGAGGACAGAAAATCTGAATGTGGAATAAAATGCAACACTGAACTATCATATGGCAAAATATGACAGCTTTGATTGAGCTATACTACATGAAGGTGTATTGCGTTTGAACATCCTATTAAAACAGACACACGTGGGGAAAGGATGTGGGTTCTTTACATGAGCCTAGACAAAGAATAGCTCACAAACAGGAGCCAAAACCTCAAACCATGGTTTCTCCGTCTACGTGCAGCCAGCAAGCAGATGGGTTCGAGTCGTCTGAAAATGCGAGGTCGCCATAGCAACCACTCACACGACTTGTTCTCCTTTCAGTGAAAAGAACTGCAGAAGGGGCAATAGTGCTTATTCACCTTCCATCTGTCTGGCTAGTTGCCTCTATGCCTGGTGCGCTACCCTGAATTCCTAAAGAAGAAGGGAGGGTTGGTGGCTTAGAAAGGTATTTCACAAAGCAATCCACCATCTGCTGACCACTGCCAGGTTGACAGAAACAAGGCAGGAGAATCTGGCACATCTGGCCAAAACAAGATGTATATGTTTAAATCAAAATGAAACATCAGTGACACACCTGCTTGCGGATATACATCTACTGTATTGCAGAGCCAATGCTTGGCCATATCAATATAATTTAAGAAATGCCATCCTGTCTGGTCTCTGGTTTTCAGTGCTATTTCTGATCTCAGGACACTGAGAGAGACATTTTTACACAGCTGAATTCATTGGAACTGACAAACTATATTCAAACTCAATCCGGTTCTGACAGCGGTGTTGGTCACTTGGATTATAACAGTGGTTAGGGTGACCACAGGGCCAGGCTTAGTGTGGCCTTGACTGCTGCTGGCTTTCATGCGGGGATGCAGAAGAGCGACTGAGAAAAAAAGGGAGGAAGAAATCACCAAATTTGTGGGCCAGCCAAGTGTTCCAGATGTGGGACCTAGAATATTCCTTAAAAAATGAAGACAGCAAAAGAAAATACTGCAAATATACAAAAACAGGCCTAGTTTATCCCTTCCTTACACAGTTTACAAATAATCTAATAAATTATTGTGTGTGCTATGTCTTTTTAGAAAGCGAATGAATATTTTAACTATAAACTTAACTTCCTCTGACAGGTATTAAGAGATGTATCACTTGAGTGCATTTCTCAGTGGTCATGGATTTGATCCTATGAATATGGAAAATTCGAGCCGGCTGCAGCTTTATGTGAGTTGTGTGACCTTAAATTAACACTGTTGTGGTATAGAGGAAACTCCACTTTTTTGCTCTGTTTTACAACTGTGCGTTAGGGGACGAGACAGCCCAGCCCGGAGGAAAACAGATGTCATGTTCTTAATAAAAGCCTTGTTTTTCTACTGTCATTAGGTAGTTGGTTACAAAATGACACAAAGATGGAGATACAGTACGTGGGTGGCGAAATATTACAGGCTTGCAAAAAAATAAACTCTATCTTTTATCAAATGCATTAACAACCCCTTATAAACTGACTGTTTTGTGCTTTGGATCCTGGTAAGATTGTGACATTTTTAAACATGGGATACAACATGAATGAATGGGTTTGATGTGAAGTATGATTTGTACAATAACCCGTTACTGTAACTCATATTTTGACTCCAACTTAAGTCAGCTATAAACTATCGTACTGTTACTGTACATCAAACAAAATATGCGGTAGCAGTAAAAGGAAAGCTAACAACCACGCAACCTCAAACTTTTCCTTATAACGCTAATTAACTACGACGTGACGTAAAGTAAAAAGATAGCGTTTCTAACAGCAACACATCGGTTACACAGTAAACAATGTTTCAATTCACGGGTAAACGGCATATTTAGGAAGTTCAGTCTTTCAACAACGACATCTGCGTGCACTCTTCTGTCGTGTTTAACGTCACTCGACACCGCTGTTCACTAATTCACAACAACACATCTCTGTTCGTGTCTTATTTTGTAATCACGTAAACCTACCTGGACGATATGTGAATAAACATGCGGGAAATCCCCTGGCTGTATCACAGACGCCTGCTTTCCGCTACAATTCCCGAGCTCAATCCAGCATGGATGTTCCAGCAGGAATTTTTCCCACTGAAGGCAGGAGGAGTGTGAGCAGGGGATGGAAGGGGAGGGATAACAGAACAGAGGCGGTGCCTCACCGTCACTAAACTCAGAGCCTTAAGGATACAGATTTTATTTTTTATTTTGTCTTATGTAAACACAGCTTTTTACGTTGTCCATATCATATTTGACAGCCCGTACAAAAATGCAACAATATGTTGTGTCAGTGTCACTAAATTCCATGTTTTATAGAAGACATATACTGTACAAACTGTATATTCTATCACCTTTCCCCAACCCCTTACCCAACCCTCACAGAAAACTGTACCGCTTTTTTACATTTTCAAAAAACATTATTCTGTATAATGTATATTATTCTGGTATTACTATTTTTGTGGGGTAAGGATCATCAGACTCATACATGGCAAGGGTTCCTAACCTTTTTACCTTCAAGGTCCCCCTGTCCTTAACAATATTTGGAGTTTGGCCTAACCAGACAAATCTATATGTGTTACAGAAAATTACCAACCACTTAAGAAATATTTTTAGTTGTTTTAGCTTATTTTAATGCTTGCCTTTTTTTATTTTTAGTCATCTAGATGCCCCCTTGAAACATATTTGAGGCCCCTTATGAGCCCCTGCCCTTTGGTTTATGGAGACACCACATAGACATATTGACATATTTTATACTGTACACTGTATTCTACCCTTCTCCTAACTCAACCCACAAGCCTCCTTTGACATTTTTCATTTATAAAACAATATAATTTATTATATTTTAGGCATGTCACTCCCTGTGTTAATGTTGTTATATGTCATTACACACATTTACCACATATACAGTATCTAAACACACACACACACACACACACACACACACACACACACACAGCTCTATGTTGTAGCTTCTAGGTGACTGGTTGTGTGGATAACATACTGTATGAATAAAGAAAGAAAATAAGCAGCTACATCTCTGTGTCCTCTCATCTTCTGATTGGATCTGATTTCATTCTGAATATTCCCCTTTAGGATATTCTGGGGAAGTGGTGTAGAGCAAATGCAAAATTAAATTTAATTTGGAAAATTGGATTTGTTTAGAGTGATTAGCAAGAAAATTAAGGCAAAATAGGTTTTTGGCATATTTCGCATACAGAACTACAGAACAAAGGCAAGATAGAGCAAGCAACACGTTTGTTTATATTCTACACAACATCTTACATAAACAGTTATTGGATGCTTTATGGGCAGTTGTTGGGTAGCAATATGTTCTTAACAAAAGTAGCTATAGGCATATCTGGAAAATTCAGGAACTGAGATCAGGGAGTTCCTGTTCAAAATGTATGAATGAGATTTAAATTTTTTATCTATGCCAGGGATGTCCAAACTCCATCCTGCATTCAAATGCTATGCAAAATGTATACATTAATATAGTGGGATTTCCTGCATCCAGACTTAAAAAATATGTTCTCACCAATTTCCCTGAGAAATCTTGCCCATAGAGATGAAACCAGGGGGAAAAGAAAAATATCATTGAGGTGAAGTCCTCTAGAGGGAGCCATATCCACAGTCCTAACTTCAGAGAGTGGTCACAGATCATAACACCCTTTAAAATCTCCCTTCTAAAAACCCAGCAACATACTGTTTAATAATATGTAAAGAACATTCTGTGAAAATATAATCTTGATATCTTTGTCTAATTTAATACTTTAAATTTAAAACAAAGTAATGACAAAGATTAAATTCAGTGTCAAATCAATAAGTGAAATTCTTATATTATTAGAAAAGCTTTATTGTCATTTTATTCATCAATTTACAGCTTGCACATACTGTAGTTTAATGAAACAACATTCCTCCATGACCACAGTGTACATAAGCCAAACAGGATGTCTACATAAGACAACAACATTATTAAAGGGAAAGGTTGTCCAAAAATGGAAATTATGACACTATTCTCACTCTCATTTACTCCATCTTTCTTTATTCTGTTAAAATTTAAAGAAGATATTTTGATAAACCACCACATACTTAATGGTAGCTACACACTGGCATTTAGCAGTGTGAGGAGCTTGGGTGAAACGCTGTCAAGCAGTTTGACACTGAGGCCAGAAATGCTTCTGTATCTTTTGCCAGACCGCAGGAAAGTGGAGATGTCAGGGAAATGTCATGTCAGGAAAATGTGAGGTCATCCATAATGCTGTTGGTTTTGTGGACGCACTGTGTGGTAGAAGTCTGTGTGATGGCAGGAAGAAAGACCCCAATGATCTTCTCAGCTGTCCTTACTATCTGTAGGTGAGGATAAAGAGAGTGTGACGTTAAAAACAACGTGGTGTTAAGGGACCACCACCTGTAAAAATTAATGGTCATAAAATGGTAATCAATACATAAAAAACATGGTTACTATAAAAAGGAGGTAAGGTTCTCCACCTGGTGAACACCAAAGATTTGGTTGCTCATGGCAATCTCCATGGAGGAGTCATCTATATTTATCTGAGTGGTTGTTGTGTGCTCTCCTGAAGTCAACAACCCGTTTCATTTGACACTGTAGGTTATAAATTAACCAGAAGTTCCTATTGGGATCACATAGTTCAAGTTCAAGTTCATTTATTTATAGAGCACATTTGAAAACAGCCTCAAGACTGAGCAAAGTGCTGAACATTAAAATCAAACCATAAACTCATAAAACAGAAAGACAAAAAACGAATACATTTAAAGCCAAAAGAATACAGCGAGCTAACCAAAGACCAACTACACCGTATTATACGAATGGAATGTTAATAGGCCCGATCAAACAAGTGTGTTTTTAAAAGAGACTTAAAAATGGATACAAAAGGTGGCACTCTTATCTCAAGCGGCAGGTTGTTTCATAACCGGGGCTCTACCACAGAAGAAGCTTGTAATAATGTAAATAATGTCACAATGTTTTCTTCCTTTAAATGCCTTATCTAAGCACACCCATCCTTCACACAACACTGACCACATCCGACTGCTGGGAATAAATGACTTTACGCGACTTTATTTGCTGTTTGAGATTAAAAAATCCTTTAAAAAATACACATAAGGAATGTAAGACAGAAATATATTACTGTACTAACAGACTCCTCCTTTCTTCCAAAGGTTATTACATTTCAGAACACAAGACCAACTCTCACAGCCCCAAAAACATTGTGGGTTGACTACCTTGAGTAAACAAAGTTTCCAATGCTCTGAGATATTTCTAATGGTGCACCTATACAGGAACCCACATAAAGAAACACACCCTTCCTTGCATATTTCTTGCATATGGACTTTCCAGTGCATTTTGATCACTTTGCAGTGAAAATGTGTGAAAAGAGCGGTGAGAGTGAGTTGAGGTTTTCATTTAACAAACACAAGACCTTACACGAGTCTTAAGAGGTATCATAAATGAATTTGTAGGGGACATATCATAAAAATCATGTTTTTCCATGTTTAAGTGCTATAATTGGGCCCCCCAGTGCTGCTATCAACCTAGAAAATGTGAAAAAGATCAACCCAGTAACTTAGTTTTGGTAAACCATTCTCTGCAAGCTTGTGAAAAAGTTGTCATTGAAATTTGTGTATTTTAAAGCAACACTATGTCGTTTTTTTACCTTTAAATAATGTCTCTAAAATTATTTCAGTGATAGAACAACTTTTAACTGGACAAATTGTACTGTTGCTGCAACCTGAGCAGCCTCCTAGCTGCTACAAGCACACTCTGAAAGTGGCTGTGTAGGGTAGGAAACACAGCCCCGCCCCTCCTCCTGCCTGTAGAAGAGTGTCTGATACAGGCACTGTTGCGCTTTTCAACCACATGGGGGAGCTGTAAGTCATTTTACATGGAAACTACATAGTGTTGCTTTAAGACATCTCCCATCTAATTTCAAAATCACTGGCTCAATGCCATCTCCTCTCATCACATTATCATCATCATAGTTTCATCTCATCATCTCCCGCTCTTCTATCTGTTGCTGTATCACCTCTCATATACAGTACAAGAACTCCTTGGATGAAACTGAAAGCATTGTGTTGGCTTTTATCTGTAAAACAGACACATTACAATAAAACAGCAACACCTGTAACGTTTCCTATAAATTGTGTAAGTGTTCTGTTAATACACATACAGTATACCTAAGTATAAAGTTTGCTACATTCATATAACAGTCCAATTACACTCCAAAATCCTACATGGTTTGAACAGTTTCACTATAATAAAACCATAGTTACTTTTTTCTAAATACTGACTCAAAAAAAAAAACAATTGCACCAAGAGATAACAGGCATGCATGACACTATTTTCCGTATTATTAAGTGTTTTGTATGTAAATGTTGTTAAACAGACTGTAGCTGCCATGGTGACTCAAGTGAAAGTAGTCCAATATACACAGATCAGCTATAACATTATGACCACCTGCTTGATATTGTGTACTGTAGGTCCCCCTTTTGCCACCACAACAGCCCTGACCTGTCGAGACTCCACTAGACCTTTTCAGAATCAGCATTCACTTTTGAGCAATTCCAGCTACAGCAGCTCATCTTTTGGATCAGACCACATGCCTCAGCCTTCGCTCCCCACGTGCATCAATGAGCCTTAACCGCCCATGATCATGTTGCCGGTTCACCGCATTTCCTTTATAGGTACTGACCACTGCAGACCTGGAACACCCACAAGAGCTGCGATTTTGGAGATGCCCTGACCCAGTCGTCTAACCATCACAGTTTGGCCTTTGTCGAAGTCACTCAGATCCTTACGCTTGCCCATTTATCCTGCTTCTTACACATCAACTTTGAGGACAAGTGTAGTTGATGTGTTAGAATCGGTGTATACATTGTCTGATCCAGCCAGGCTACACACAGTACCTGCAAGAGTGGCATCACCTAAGCCTCATGTCAGCTTTTCACCTAGGCATGACCATCTTTAAACCGGGCACAAAGCTGGGTTTTATGACTCACAAACAGCTTCTCCAGCAGATAGCTGCCGTACGATGCCAACGTCTGATTTTCCATCAAACCCAGAAGCCTGAAAGGAAGACCGCCATCAAGCCTCAGAAGATGCTCCACCAGACAGGCTAGGGTGCTGGTACTTCCCTTTCATATGCCACTCCATAGCTAGAAGATCCGGTTGATGAGAGACAGGTGAAGGAGAGGGGGACACGTGTCCACCTGGCGTAAAGGATATGTGTTTAATTCCCCGGGAACACACATATTGATAAAATTGCAGACTCCAAAAAAAATCCAGATTTCCCCTCCCAAGAATCTTTTGTTTGGCCATTTTGCTTTTATTTATCAGTTTGTTAGGACTAGAGGACAGGAAAGTAGAGGTAAGAGAGAGGGGTAAGGGATCGGCAAATGACTACGAGCCGGAAATCGAACTCGGGTAGCCTAAAGTACGAAGCACCACATGTTGGAGTGCTGTCCAGTACACTATCGACTCCGACCCCTTCCGAGAATCTGAAAGAAAATCAGGTTCACGATCTGGACTAGGTCTGATGTTTAGCTCAGATTATCATATAATGTGTGACGTTTGCATATCAAATCTTAAACCTCCCAAACTGCTTGCAAGCAGGGCCACCCGATCATATTTATATTTAGGATAGTAAATCAGGTGATTGTCATAGTTACTGCCTGAATAATGCACCTGTGAAAACATTTCACAAACGTTTTGTCAGAAGCAAGAGCTAAGGAGAAATCGCCTCAGTTTTGAAGTGTAGAAAGCTGTCACTATCAAGATTCTCATTAAAGGCGGAGTGCACAATATCTAAAAAACGCTTTGGAAAAGGGAGTCGGGCCGACTACCAAAACACACTTGTAGCCAGCAGTAAGGGGCATGTTTACTAACCGACATCGTTGCCTGGGTTGCGTACGTGTGGGGCGGGTCTATCAAAAGAAGGTCCAGATTCTATTGGGGTAGTGGTGTGTTTGTTTAGATGATTTCAAACAGGGCTTTGAACCAGATTTTTTTTCCAATTGGTTCGTTCTGAACAGAAACCGTATTTTAACGTTTCCGGTTTTCGGTTCAACCCTAAAATTGACGTTCCTGAACCGGTTAGAGCAAAAAATAAAGTTCCGAACAAGTTAATAACGTTCCATGTCAGCTGTGGGGCATACAAATAAGTAGGCTGATCATTAGGACGTTAAACTTGAATTATTTGTCTACATAATTTTCCTTAAGTCTCTATCTTGTCATCAAACATTAAATAAAGCTACATTATGTAAGCAGCATAACTGTAATTCTGACATGCCTACATTTGTTTCAGCATTATACATGAATTAAGACAAGAAGAATTTCTGTGGTTTATTGGGAAACAACTTAAATGTTTTTATTAAAAAAAGAATACTGTGGTATTTCAAGATCATTTTGTTTGTATGTGTCCTGTCAAGAACAGAAAGATTGTTCGCCTGCTTTTTGAAACGCGTCTCTCCGTGTATGCACTTTTGAGTGCACTTAAACACGCGCACACACACAGAAGGAGGACGAATTCCAAAAGGTGCTTTGAAAATTACGTTGTTTTTCAGTGCTTTATTCGCCAAATGTATTTTAATGGACTACAGTATGAGACACAGTAGCGCAACTCTCTCTCAAGTTTATACATCAACATTTCTGATCTTTGAAGGGCATAGGGATAATCACATTTGATTGGAGTTGGACCTGACACATTCAACGCATGTGCGTCTGTGCGTACAGAAAATTGCTCACTTTAGCGCCTTTTTGTGGTTAAATTGTTTAAAATCACTTAAGTGTTCAAATTTACAAGTCTTTGAAAAACGTGCAAATGATCAATTTTCACTCTATTTAAATTTGCGTATTAATCTACGAATCGCATGTGAGCCGAACCGTGGGTCATGATCTGTAAGGTTCACGGATCCACTGCGATCCATTACACCACTGTAGTATAAAAAAACAAACATCTTGAGATACTTGGTAGCCTACAATATTTACCTCTTATGTTTGAGCATTAGAGACTGGGGCTGGAGTAGGCTACTTGCTGCTGGCAAGCTTCTAATTTTTCAGATGATTCAACGACGACTGGAAGTGAACTTCACCGAGACATATTGTCAAATCATGTCAAAGAACTGAAAAAATAAAGGTATTAACCGGTTACCATTATTTTAAATAAACGATTCTGTTCCAAAACTTTTTTTTTTTTTAAGTTTCTGGTTTCATTTCTGTTCCTTGCAAAACATCAATAGTTTCTGGTTATGGTTTTTGTTCTGTGAACCGGTTTGTCAGGGTAAGAAACACAAACACAGATCCAATTGCAAATGTGAATATTTATTTAGCACAATAAGGAGAGAGAGAGGAGAATGCTGAGAGAGATGCAAATAGCAAGAAATGTTCCGCTGCTTGGTGACAGGGTGAAAGTTCTGCCAGGCAAAACCCACTGCTTAGAGTCTAGATGTGATGTCCGCTGTACATAGACAGGGTGAAGTTTCTGCTGCACAAAGACAGGGTGAAGATTCCGTGATGCAATGATAAGACGTGACCTCCGCTGGATACAGACTGAGAAGGGCTCCACTGTACGTAAACAGGGTGATGATTCCGCTGAACGATGTCAGCGTGATGTGTCCACTGTACGAAGACAGGGTGATGTCTCCGCTGTACAATGACAAGGTGATGAGTCCGCTGTACGAAGACAGGGTGCGATGAAGATAGGAAAACAGTCTGTAGTGCAGGGGTCTCCAACCTTTTTATGAGCAAGGGCTACCACAATGGATAAAACAATCTGGAGGGCTACTTTTTGATATAGTCTACTTAAAACTTTTTGTTTTACTTGTTTATTTTATTTTATTTAACTTGTTTATATGTTTTAGTATTGTTTAAAATTTTAACATACGTAAACCAAGCCAAGCTAATATAAAAAATATGTAATGAATAAATAATACAGTTGAGACTATTAATAGAATGTGCTTTGGTGGGCACCTCACAGACGTTGGTGACCCCTGCTGTAGTGTATCCGTAACACGCCGCGGATGGTCAGCATACACCGCTGGACAGCGACAGTACTGAAGAGTCGGAGAGATAGTCCGAAGCAGCGAGTGCCCGTGGTGATGTAATCCTGAGGGCAGAGAAAACACAAAGAGCACAACAGGCAGCACAGAAAAACACAGCAGAGTGCACAGAAGATAAAATAAACTCTGAAAACTAGAACTAGATAAAGAAACAAAAACTGGACAGGACAGGAATGGCAAAGTACTGAAACATAACGAACTCGCAGGGAAACTGAGGGAGGAAAAGAACTAAATAGCAAACCGTGGGAGAGAAAATTAAGAACAGGTGCGGGACGCAGGTGAGAGTAATGAGTGGAAGGAGGAGCATCCGAGTGAGAGGCGTGCACGTGAAAGCTGTCAAAACACAAAACGCAAAGACACAAGACAAAACCCAAAGCAAAGCGGTCGATCAGACCGAGATCGTGACAGTACCCCCCCACGACCGCCTCCAGGCGGTCAAGGAGGGGGCTTACCTTGTCGCCGGCAGATTCTCGATCAGGCCAGGGTCCAGAATGTCCCGGGCCGGTACCCAACACCTCTTCTCCGGACCATAACCCTCCCAGTCAACCTTGGAGACATGAAAAACCTGGTGAATCTGACAGAGAGCGCGAGGCAATCTGAGCTTAACCGCCACCGGACTAACGACCTTAGAGATGGTGTATGGCCCAAGGAACCGGGAAGCCAGTTTACGAGAGGGCTCCCGGAGAGGTAGATCCTTGGAGGAAAGCCACACTTTCTGCCCGCAGATATAGCGAGGAGCAGGTCGACAGTGACGATCGGCCGCGGCCTTGGTTCGTCTGGCTGCCTGTAATAAGGCTGATCTAGCCCTGTTCCAAGTGCGCTTGCAACGTCAAACAAAATCTAGAGCAAACGGAACGGCTGCATCAGATTCCTGAGATGGGAAAAGAGGAGGCTGATAACCCATCGAAGCTTCAAACAGGGACATATTGGTGGACGAGACAGGAAGGGAATTGTGAGCATACTCTACCCAGGGAAGTTGTTGGCACCAAGAGCTCGGAAATTGCGATGTCAGACCGAGACCGAGATCCTGATTAGCACGTTCACACTGGCCGTTGGTCTGTGGATGGTAACCTGAAGACAAGCTGGCGGTGGCGCCAATCTGTCTACAGAACTCTTGCCAGAAACGGGAAACGAATTGAAGACCCCTATCAGATACCACGTCAGTAGGCAGACCATGTAAGCGGAAGACGTGTTCAATTAATACCTGGGCCGTCTCTTTGGCAGAGGGGAGCTTGGGTAAGGGAATAAAATGAACCGCTTTAAAGAGACGATCCACCACTGTAAGAACAACAGTGTTGCCTTTAGAAAGGGGTAAGCCGGTAACAAAATCTATGGCTAAATGTGACCAAGGGCGGGAGGGAACAGAAAGGGGTTTCAGCAGACCAACGGGAAACAGATGAGAGACTGTCTGACATCCTGACCCATAGAGGGCCACCAAAATCGTTTGACGGATGGTAGCTAACGATCTGCGAACCCCTGGATGGCAGACAAACTTGGATTCATGACACCACCGGATGACCTCAGAACAGAGCGCAGCCGGAACCCACAACAGACCCGCCGGGCACCCTTCTGGCACTTTCACCCCTCGTCCGGCCTCCCTCACCCGCTGTTCGATTCCCCAGCGGAGAGCACCAACCACCTTTCCCTCCGGAAGGATGGTTTCGGCTCTCACAGCGCTGGGACCCTCGAACAAACAGGAGAGAGCACCGGGTTTGACGTTCTTAGTACTGGGCCGGTACGAGAGGGTAAAGTTAACCCGGTCAAAGAAGAGTGCTCAACGAGCCTGTCGCGAGTTCAACCTCCTGGCTGAACGGATATACTCAAGATTTTTATGATCCGTCCAGATCAGGAAGGGTTCCGAGGTGCCCTCCAACCAGTGACACCACTCACCCAAAGCCAGTCTAACCGCCAACAACTCCCGATTACCTAGGTCATAGTTGCGTTCGGTTGGGTTTAACCGATGGGAGAAAAAAGCGCAAAGATGACCACTGTAAGAGGACGGCGCCTACCCCGACATCAGATGCATCCACCTCAACAATAAACTGAGCTTTTGGATCTGGAAAAGAAAGAACAGGAGCAGAGATAACCGTACCTTTAACATATCAAAGGTTTCCTGAGCATCATGATTCCAGACAAAACTCTCCTTAGTGGAGGTGAGTGCTGTAAGCGGTTTAGCAATCTGACCAAAATTTCTGATGAAATGCCGGTAAAAATAGGCGAAACCCAGAAAACGTTGCAATGCTTTACGTGAGTCGGGGACTGGCCACTCGGCAACTGCTTTAATCTTAGCTGGGTCAGGACGTATCTCTCCGGCGGCAATAACAAAACCCAAGAACGAAACAGACTCCTTATGAAAATCGCACTTCTCCGCCTTAAAAAATAACTGATTCTCAAGAAGGCGCCATAAAACCCTGCGGACGTGCTGAGTGTGTATCTGTAAGGAGGGGGAAAAGATGAGAATGTCATCTAGATACACAAAGACAAATAACACATCGTTAACCAGAGCCTGGAAGACAGAAGGGGCGTTACAAAGCCCGAACGGTAAAACGGAATATTCAAAATTTCCGGACGAAGTATTAAATGCTGTCTTCCATTCATCTTCCCTCTCTAATACGCACAAGATGATAAGCATTGCGTAGGTCTAATTTGGTGAAGACACGCGCTCCCTGCAGCAATTCAAAGGCTGTTGCCATTAAAGGTAGGGGGTACCTATTTTTAACAGTAATGTCGTTTAAACCTCTGTAATCAATGCATGGTCGCAAGGAGCCGTCCTTCTTTTTAACAAAAAAGAACCCCGCTCCAGCTGGAGAGGTAGAGGGACGGATGAGACCGGCGCAAAGGGCATCATTAATGTAACTATCCATAGCCTCTCTTTCAGGAGCAGACAGAGAATAAAGTCTACCAAATCAAAAAAACATTATGCTGCCAATGCACGTGAGGGTTGTGCTGTGCCAACCAAGCATGCCCCAAAATAATAGGAGAGAGCGAGGCATGCAAGAGGTACAGCACAATCTCCTCAAGGTGATTACCAGAAATAAAAAGACTTACAGGTGGGGTGCAGTGAGTGACCTGTGCAGTCTACTGTCCTTTAAGTGTCCATACAGCTAGAGGTACTTCGAGTGCAACAGCAGGAATGCCCCACTCCCGAGCATTATTGTAGTCCAGGAAATTCCCTTCTGCTCCGGAATCCACGAGAGCCTTAGAAGAGTGTTCAATACCACCAAACGTTAAAGTGACGGGTAAATGAGTAGAAGACGCAGGGGAGATTTCACTCACAGCAGTGCCCACCAGAACTCCCGGAACTAATGGTGGGGGTTGGCTTTTAACTGACAGTTCTTAGCCAGATGTCCAGACTTTCCACAATACAGACATAGACCATTCACTAATCTCCTCTCTCTTTCCTTAGGTGTGAGTCGCATCCTGCCCAGTTGCATAGGCTCGCTGGGGATAGCAGGAGAGGAAGGAGAGGAATGTGCATGAGTGACGACCGTCTCATCAGAAAAGACCCGATGACGTAGGGAACGGCGCTGGCGGCGAAACACCATACAGAGCAGTACACAGCCTCAATTCTGAGTCCATCGTGCGAGGAATATCGTGTGTGGTAATCTCATCCTGGATGTCGTCTCGTAATCCTTCCAGGAACTGTGCGGGAAGAGCTGCGTCGTTCCATCCACAAACAGCTGATAATGTCTGAAACTCAACAGAGAAATCAGTGACTGAACGGTTACCTTGAGTCAGACGGACGAGCCGGGCTGCAGCCGCCTCCCCCTGCGCTGAACGATCGAAGAGTCTCATCATTTCTGTCTTGAAATCCTCAAACGATCAACAAAACAGGGGTTGAGCGTCCCAAACTGCCGTGGCCCACCATCTGGCCCTTCCGGTCAGTAGGGTAAGGACAAAAGCCACACGCGTATCTTCGGCCATAAATCTTCAGGGCTGCAGAGAAAACACTAACGAGAATTGAGAGAGGAAGTAGCGACACGAACCTGGATCGTGTCGTATGTGGAAGGATTAGTGATGTGAGGTTCAGGCTCGGTCGAGCGACGAGATTCCAACCACAGCCATTCTATCTGGGTACTCATCTCAGTGAGATGGGCAGAGAGATGTTCAACTTCATGAGTGGTGGAAGAGATCTGTGAATCCTGCTGTCCCAGCCAACTCCTTGTTGTGCGAGTGCATTGCGGACTGAGTCCACATGCGCTGGATCCATAACTAGCGAGTTCATCTGTCAGGGTAAGAAACACAAACACAGGTCCAATTGCAAATGTGAATATTTATTTAGCACAATAAGGAGAGAGAGAATGCTGAGAGAGATCCACTGCTTGGTGACAGGGTGAGAGTTCCAATGTAAATAGCAAGAAATGTTCCGCTGCTGGTCGATCAGATCGAGATCGTGACACGGTTTAAAGCATTGATTTCAAATATCAACATTGGCCTTTAGAGATCATGGAGCCTGCCTTTAAAGGTGCTGTACGTAACTTTTCTACCTAAACTAATCCCTTTTCAATTGCCTGTGTGCGAATGGGTTGTAATCTCACATTAAAATGATCCACTTTGCAGGTTTGGCCAGTACCTCTGAAAAAAAATATTATAATTTTTATGGGAAAGTACCGGGTCGGATTTGGCGCGAAATCCAGTGACGTCACCCGCATGCGCGTTCCCGAGCCTCTCGCCTCGTTTACTGACTTTGTGCTCAACAGCGACGACACTGTCTGATAACAGACTGAAACGACCTGCTCCCAGCACAACACACACTCCAACACAAACTCCACATATTGTGAGAAAAAAAAGTTATCTGCTGAAGCTCCTAAGGCCAAATGTGAATCGGATCAACTTCGGATTTAAAAAAAGCACGGATTAACATTGGCAGGGCATTTGAATTATGGAGAAACCTCAGCTTTGTTTTGGGTATAAAAACGGATCCGGAGTTGGCTTTCATCCTTTTGGACAGGTAAGCTAACATTACTACAAAGCATGTCAAATATATTTCGATTATGTGCTTTAGTTTTGTAGATGTTGTTTCGGTTTGCTAGCCTTCGCTTTAGCGTGTGTTCGCCCAGCCGTCGTCAATCGATGACGTAAAACTGCGGATGCGTTTGTTTGCGTGCGTCCGCTTTTTAAAAGTCTTTAAACTCGTACAGTCTGACATTGATGGAAACTGAGATTATACAGTGTGACATGGACTTAACTACGATATTGATCGCACAGCCTAAAGGACTATTTAAATAGCACAGTGTATACCGGGCTTTACTGTTATACTGAAATTGTTCAGTGTAGTTCACTAATCGTTTTCGTTATCTTACCGTAAATTTACCTACGTATCACCACATAACATAGGCTAAATGCAATCAATTAAACGTTGCAGTGGGAGTTTACCTGAGTTTCCAGCAGGTTGTGTGATGCTTTCTCCGGTGTGCTACATCTCAGTCTGGCCATCGCTCATGAGTTCGAGCACACGCTTGTAAACTTATTGGTTGCAATCTGAAACATCACCACTAGAGGCCGCTGTAAACTACATACAGCGCCTTTAAATTGGCATGCTTAACAAGTTATTGTTTTGTTTACAGTAATATCCTAAATATAAATATGTATGCCACAGCACCTTGCATCCAGAGAGAGAAGCATTTCAGGTATTAGTAGCAGCAGTTTCTCCGCATCTGGGCCGAGTCTTTTCTTTCCAGCTGATCATAGCCAGAGCTTCATGACTCAGATACAGTCATGAATTGAATGAAGTAAGCTCACTCACTGTGACAGGTACATCATCTCCATTTCCCATAACAGATCTAATGAGCAGGACAACAGCCTTCCCTTGTAGTGCTCTGAACTGCCTGAACAAACTCTTTTGGATTTTAGGAAAAAATGATAGAGAAAGATGGAATGGAAACTATGATGTGCATAAATACATGGTTTTTAGCATTACCATCAGTCAATAAAGATGTATAGCATCCGAATAATCCACTGAGTGCTTGCTGTAGATCACAATGATTTGAAGCTGAACGCTGTGCTACACTAATGGCTTCTTCATATCTCTGGACCACCAGCATGGAGATCTTCACCGCTGCAAGATTGGACTGCATAAACTGAGCCTGAGCCATGTGATAACTAGCAAGACCATTGAAGACCACAATTCTACACAAACAAATATATGATTTGCAGGTCGAGTGTGTCGAAGGTAGCAGACCTCCCAGTGATATTTACCCTTGACTTTCTTTCTCTGAAACCAATTGAGAGTTTTCTTTGCTGTATGCTCCGGATCATTGTCCTGCTGGAAGGTCCAACCACGTCTCATCTTTATCATACTGGTGAATGGCAGCAGATTCTTATCAAAAATCTCCCGGTAAAGGGCTCCATACATCGTTCCTTCAATTACATGAAGTCTGCCTGGACCATGCTTTAAAAAACAGCCCCACACCATGATGCTTCCACCTCCAAACTTCACAGTTGGTATAGTGTTTTTAGGGTGATGTGCAGTGCTGTTCCTTCTCCAAGCATGGTGTGTAGCATGACAGCAAAAAAGATCAAATTTGCTCTTGTCTGACCAGACTACATTCTCCTGTTGCGTGGCCGGTTGATGATGTTGCTTCCACTTGCAGATAATGGCCCCAGTGGTGCTTACAGGAAAAATCTGAAGTTTTGAAATACATCTATGCGATTCCATCAATATGTTTTGTGAAAACAAGGTTGCGAAGGTCATGGGAGTGCATTTACCCATCATGAGAACGAAAAGGCTTTTCGATAGCTCATCAATTTAGGTAGATAAATTGAATTACTATTCTAAATACTTATGGATTTCAACTGGTTCCTTGCCTTGGTGACTAGTTTTATCTTAACGTGTTTAATACTTTTTTCCTGTCTATCAACTTTATTACACATAACTTCATTTATGGAAATGTTGTGAATTCTTTATATTTGTGGATTTCTTGAGTTGGGCTGGTGAAAATGTCATGTGAATAACCTCTTTGGAAATATATAGTCTGAAAAAAATGTTGACGCGTTCAATACTTATTTCCCCCACTGTATTACCAAAATAAGGAAGACCAAAAAAAATAGTAACAATAATATACATGTATGTATACCACAAAAGTCATTAGTTTCTGTTTCTGTATGGTAGTTTAATTGATGGAGGTTTAAAGAACAATATCAATTGTACATTGTTGTTTACACTATTTGCTTTGTTGTTTGTTTGTTTGTTTTAAAAATACCTACATTTAATTAACCTAAACCTAAAATGTCAAAATACATAATTATATATAAAGATAAATAAAGATTTTTTACCTTCTGGAGTTTATTTTAGGACCATGTTGGAGACTTTGGGTATTTGAGAAAAAGGATGTGGTGTGCAGAATAGGCATTTTAAGATTTTGACAAAAAACAATCTCAGTAAAATAAGAAATTACAGCATACACGTTTTTGAGTTTCTTTTCAAAATAATCTAAATAGCATAATATGTAATGAGTTATAGGAAATTAAATAACTAAGATAAAAAAGATAATTGGTACAAACAAATTAAAAGTGTAATCTTCACATCTCTGTGGCAAACAACGTTGATTTAGCCAGTAGAGGGCAGAAAAACACACAACCTACCATTTCTTTTTAAGGCAGGGTATCTCATTTGATCCAAAAACATTTTTAGTTATGCTGGTTAAAGTTTATGTTAGAAATGTATGTCATTTGTGAAAGGCGTAGGACCAAAAAATGTTCAACCAATCATAGATCTCGGTCTGAACGGACATTGCCTTTTTTGATCACCTCATCCGTAAGCGTAAATTGAATGCCACCGAGCAGCTTGTTCACGCAGACACCATCCATCATCGGTGCGTTCACGTACGCTTACCTCCCATCTGTAAACAGAGGGAGAATGGCAAACTTTCCTGCTGAATTGACAACCTGCATACAGTAGGAGCCACAAAACGAAATACATCTTTTAAAAAAAAACAGCAAAATCTGCCTGGATCAACAAAGAGTAAAAACCCAAATTAACATCAGTAACTTTACTGCTTTACCACGAGATGCAAACAGCTGCAGAAGGCAAAGGGTCTGAAAGGGTCGTTGCACTGTTTATTTTGGTAAGGTAGGTAGGTACGCGATATGTTTTATTGAGATGGATTCAGATATTCTACTTTGATGAAACATTGTGTTGCCTATGAAATTTGTGTTTGTTTACAGATTAGCGTAACTATATTGTTCCTACGTCTACACAACCAAAGTGTGATTCTGATGTAAACCAGTTGTTTATGTTGGTTAATTTGATAATGTTATTCACTTTGTACTGCAAAATCTGTGCGTGTTCATGTGTTTTGAAAGAGGTGTGACTTTGGTGGGATCGTGATTTCATTGCTAGTTGGCTAACCGTTAGCATTTTTCAAAATGTGATACCCTACCTTTAATCCAATTTAGGCTGCGCCAAAAATAATCACACTTGCGGTCTTTGCACTTGACCACTTCTTACCTACATGACGTATTTCCTGTATTTGGCTCTAGTGAGCGTGAAGATCCCAAGCGTGAAAGTAGAATTATTCACCCAGGGTGACACATTTAGAAAGTGTAAGAATGTTCATCGAGGTAGTGTCAGCAATTTGCACCAAAACCTATTCGTTTTAATTTAGGCTAATTAAAATATATATATTTTTAAGTTTTTCTTAAAAAAAAAATAAACATATAAACAATGAACATGAACATTTGCTGAGCTTAAATTTTATTATCTACATCTAAAACTTTCAGAAGCAGAATTTTTCCACATGTAAAAAAGCTCTTCATTTTGTGCATGCAATAAACTTTATTAAAGCTTATTGTTTATTCAGTAGTCCCTCACGATTTACATGCCGAATATGATGCATGATGGGATACTCTTGGCCTTGAAAACCGCTCTGAAGCGGTGTCTGCGTCCAAATACCCACACTTGTGGTCTTTTCACGTAACCACTTGACCTACATGACGTATTTCCTGTATTTGGCTCAAGTGTTCTAGTGGGCGTGAAGATCCCAAGGGTGCATATAGAATTATTCACCCGATGGGACACACTTAGCATGTGTAAAAATGTAAAGTGGCAGCAATTTGCACCAAAAAGTATTCGTTTTTATTTATATTTAAAATTTTTAACTATACTCACTTGACTCGCATCAAGGGTCCCTAAGGTCTGCACTATATGATGTCATCAAAGTGTGGACTCTGAGGAAGTCCACAAGTCCGGAGTGTGCCATTTGAGACAGGGCCATAGTGTGGGTTTAGTGTGCGTTAAGGGCACTGCACTTTGGCAGTTTTAAGACGTGGGACAGTCTTGCACACTTAGGGGGCATGCACGCCAAAGCCTTTATGCCTGCAGCCGGCGCATGTTTTCAATTGTTACCAATGGAAGTTCTGCGTTTTTCAAATAAGCCAGCACCTAGTCCTAAAGTTTTTTTCTGCGCTGAAAACCAGCGTTCAGCGTTTTTTCGGTCCTGTCCCAAATGGCGCACTTCATGTGGACTTTCGGTATTGTGGCCTTAAATTGCGCGTGCTTGCTTAGTCTACGAGTCCGTAGGGTGTCCCATCTGTCATTTTTACGCTCCGAAGTGTGCTCATTAGCACCCCCTTTGCACCCTTGATGCGGAGGTCCGCACTGCTGCAAGCTCCACACACTTTACCAACCCAGAAGTCCTTGCGAAAGAGCAATCAGACAACGGATTGGAAGAGTCACACCATTTCTCTTCCTATTTCTGGCATAATGCTTGAGTCTGTCCCAAAATATAACTCCAGTGCGCCCTCTTGGACTCCCGTCAAGGGTCCCTAAGGTCTGCACCTGTTATTAAAGTGTGGACTGTGAGGAAGTGTCCGGAGTGTGCCATTTGGGACAGGCCCATAATGTGGGTTTAGTGTGCATTAAGGGCACTGCCTTTTGGCAGTTTTAAGACATGGGACAGTCTTGCGTACTTACTTCCTGTCGCATGCACACACTCTCAAGTGGCTAAGACCGCAAGTGTGGGTATTTGAACGCAAACCGGTATTCAAGATAGGTCCTGTACCAACTCCCGCACTTCATGTGGACTTTCGGTCTCGTGACCTTAAATTGTGCGTGCTTGCTTAATCTATGAGTCCGTAGGGTGTCCCATCTGTCATTTTTACGCTCCGAAGTGTGCTCATCAACCCCCTTTGCACTCTTGATGCGGTCTTTGGTGAAGCCCGCACTGCTGTAGACTCCACACACTTTACCAACCCAGAAGCAATCAGACAAAGGATGGGAAGAGTCACACTACTTCTCTTCCTATTTCCGGCGTAATGCTTGAGTCTGTCTCAAAATATGACTCCAGTGCATCCTCGTGGACTTGCATCAAGGGTCCCTAAGGTCTGCACCTGATGTTATCAAAGTGTGGACTGTGAGGAAGTCCACAAGTCCGGAGTGTGCCATTTGGGACAGGGTTTAGTGTGGGTTAAGGGCATTGCGCACTTACTTCCTGTCGCATGCACACACTCTCAAGTGGCCAAGATCCTGTCCCAAATGCCACACTTCATGTGGACTTTCGGTCTCGTGACCTTAAATTGTGCGTGCTTGCTTAATCTATGAGTCCGTAGGGTGTCCCATCTGTCATTTTTACGCTCCGAAGTGTGCTCATCAGCACACCCTTTGTTTGGACTCTTGATGCGGTCTTTGGTGAAACCCGCACTGCTGCAGGCTTCACACACTTTACCAACCCAGAAGCAATCAGACAAAGGATGGGAAGAGTTACGCTACTTCTCTTCCTATTTCCGGCGTAACGTTTGAGTCTGTCTCAAAATATGACTCCGGTGCGTCCTCGTGGACTCGCGTCAAGGGTCCCTAAGGTCTGCACCTGATGTTATCAAAGTGTGAACTGTAAGGAAGTCCACAAGTCCGGAGTGTGCCATTTGGTACAGGGTTTAGTGTGGGTTAAGGGCATTGCGCACTTACTTCCTGTCGCATGCACATGCTCTCGAGTGGCCAAGACTGCAAGTGTGGGTATTTGGACACAGCCATAAGCCTACATTAAATCCAGGCTTTGATTTTACAGGTTCGCTAATCTGTAAGAATTCGTTTGAAGTCAATCATAGAAAAACATACGATTATCATAAAAAATTATCCTCAACGTCACAGTGCCAAATGCAAATCATACAAAAATGTATGAATGTGGTCATACACTTTACCAATTACCATGAAATAGCGTTGTTCAGGTAATGTTTTCTGTCAAATACAAAAAAAGATTATTATGCATACCGTGCTCTATATCAAACCAAATTTTTATTTATTTATTGTTAATTTGTTTAAATGAATTTGATTACATGTATTTCAATTAATTTGTTTTGAGCTTTTCACAATACATATTGTTTCAAAGCTGCATAGATTGACTGATTAATCAGTGTTGCCACAGGATATTATGTCTCTTCCCTATCTCTCTTTCTAGTCAAAGAAGGTGGATGAGAGAATATTTATGAAAATTAAACATTTGACGTGTTTATCTGCTATCTTCTCATTTTTGTTTCCTTCCTTCCTGCTCAGTATTTGAACTGTTTCCCTAAACAGTTTAAATACATGGGTGGGATAGAACAAGACATTTTAATAGGAGTTACATAACATAACACAGCTATACAACATATAGCATTTATACAACATATAGCATATAGCTTCCAAATAGCATTTCTATTATTTTATTGTTTACCAATGTATATTTTTGATATGGCCTGCAATCGTACGTAATTATTATTAATTTATTTGGTCAAATGATTTTGTAAGCGCCATTTTCAAATTCTTCAGCTTTAAAAGGAAATTAAAACAACCTTGGCAACCTCTAGGCTATAATGAAGCAGAATAATTCATCACCCACAACACTGACAGAGTCTGAAATGACCACAATCCCCTGGGACCAGCTTTAAACAGCACATCACTAGTCAATCAAATAACCATGGTAACCGTGTTGACCAATTCCCAGGTGCAATCACAAGGCGAGAATATCTAATCAATCCTTAGAATGAATTTTAATAATGTTGGGGTGAGGAGATCTGTTTTTAAGTCAGTGGGAAATCTAACTCAATCTGTCAACTGACTGATAAGCTGATGGCTAACCATAGACCATTGCAAACATCGTGCAAAAGGCAGACACCACAATGACATAAAACACAATGTCAAAACCTCCTGACTTGCCACAGAAGGTGCAGAGACAACAAACAGAAAGCAAAAAGCAGAAATAGGCGAATAACGCTTTCTGTTTATGCTGTCCTTTTAATATATTTTCAGTGCTTTTGTTATTTAGTATGTTTATGACAGTTGGGGTATGTCGCAAATGTCAGGTTTTCCTACATTGCATAGTTATTGTTTTCTCTATACAAACCAGCTAACACAGTTTTACACAGTCTAATCTACTTAATCTTATTCTTAATCTAGAAAAATAAAAAAAATCTAGATGCAAAGTACAATAACTTACATCAGCAACGCCTACAACAACTGCTTGTTGTTTTTTTATATTTCCATGTGTCTTGTTCTAACATATCCACGCAATTTAAATAATCAGATTGGTACGAAACTTGTTTTGAATTCAATGCCAGTGTTTATCTACGTGTGGGTGAAGCTCTTTCATGCTGGTACCTTCAATCTTTTCATAAACATCAGTTTGGAGTTCCCCGTTCTGTGAGCTTAACGTGGATTTACGCAGTGGGAGTCAGCAGCAATACTTCACGAAGACCAAGAGAGGCAACAAAAGAGCTGAGCCATTGCCTTTGTTTGGCTGGTTGCCGTTTTACTATATACCATCTGCACTAGCTGCCATCTGTTTGTGTGGCTTTAGATTGGTGCAAGATAGAGGTGAACTGTTTATAGGGTGTGAGTGAACCAAAAATGTGTGCTTTAGGTTTACTGTCCATGTTGCATGTTTCTGATCTTTTTATACAGTGCCAATATATCCTGTAAAGCATTGTTAATCGACAGTGTTTTCTAATGCTGTCGTCATGATGATGTGGTCATCTCAAGCTCCATCATTGCTAGAAAAAGAGTCATAGTGCTATCAGAAAGATCAGTGCTCTTTTAATTCAACATACAAGTTCAGACATAAATGCAATATGAAACCTCACAGTTAATGTCCGGTTGGGGAACAAGTTACACATTGTCTACGGCTTAACTATTCATGTAGAATAGGGAAATTCTTAGTTCTTCTTAGAACGTGGAAATGCTCTATTCCTTACAAAAATTACAGTTTAATGTAATTAATGCTGTGAAATTTTCTAGAGATTAATTCTAAGTTGCTATATGATTACAGTTACCACTTTGTTGCATAATACGGTTTTGTTTCCTCTGCAGTATAGATAGATTAAAATGTCTGTGTGGTAGGAGATCAGAGAATAGATTACTAAAGTTGCCTTTATCACAGCACACATTCAGTTTTTTATTCAGAAGCAAATGCACTTATTACTTAATACCTTCTATATGCAAAAGTCCAAATATGAGTATATGAGTCATGTTTAATCAGCAGCCAAAGAGAATCTTATCAAAACTGGCACACACTCTGTAGTGTGTAAAAGTCTTGACTTTTATTTACGTCGGAGAAACAGACAAGCCTTTGTCAAACATTCATAAAAGCTGTCGAAATAGCAGCTGAGATACACAGGAAGCCAGGTGTTTTAACTGATCCACACAACTGCCTCTCTTCTTGTCTCATTTTTTAACCACTATCTAGCAAATATACCTTATCAGTTTCCTAGACAATATGATTTTATTGCAGGGTTTAATTTGTAACAGATGTCCAGCCATGACAGAGGCTGACCTTGAAAAGAATATATTGTTAATACTGTAAATGTAGCATAATACTCGATGTTTTGCAGTTCTAGTCTTGCAAGCTTTCTGATGCAAAATAGCCCAACTATGCAAAATAAAGTTCACACACGCACCATAAACTGGCACAAAGGTTTCTTGTCTTCACAGACACATTTATTGTGTGCGCACCCATTTTTTATCTGTTAAAGTTATGCTAATCTACCCTTTAGGTTATAAATATATAAAATATGACAGAAAATGTCAAAACTTTGACATTTTCTGTTAGTAATCTATTAGTAATCGTATTAAACCCTGATATTTTTGTGTAACTTTTTGTTTTTTTGCCATCTATTCCCTCTGGAACGGTGTTTTTTTGTGACTGCTTGCGAAAAATCCGGTCGCTTTCGCGTGAGTGGCTTTCATATGCGCAGGCGCACGCATCTCACATGCTGTCTGTGAGTCACAGCAGGGGTTCCGCGGACTTTACCAGTCTGAAAGTTGCCCACGTTATTGGGCGACACGCGTGTTTTTCTCCAGCATAACCTTGAAATCATCTTCGCCAGTCTGTGAGATTTAACTGAAGTATTTGTATACTAGAGGACGACAGCAAGTACTCAGATTCATCAAAGAAAGGTAAGATATTTTCCCCTCATTCTTGTGATCAAATGTCCGATCCGCCGCGACGCAGGTGTATAAATGTGAGTTTGTTATTATATATCTATAGACCTAAACAGTCTGACATTTTGTATTCAGATGAGAAACGTGTAACGATCGATTTTAATTTAATTTAAACGTGTCGAAATGTAAAGAAGCTTAACTGGCGTCGGTTTAAAATTTACATTATGGAGATTTGCGCGTGCGATTTTTTTAAAAATGAGAGATTCCGGTTAGTTTAAAAGGGGCTATTAAAACATACTGTCATTCTTTTATTTTCGTTTTGTGTTTTTGCATTTTCTCTTAATTTTTTGTGTAGGGTAGCAAATGAAACATGCATGCCAGTTAAAAACGTGCCGAATAAACCGTGTGAAGTAACACGTCAAAATTAAATTAAAACGAAATTATCTTTAATAGTGTTTTATATACACAATATAAGTGTTTTTATTAGAATACATCCATACTATATATGGTAAACATGCAATCTTTCTGTTTTTATTGTTCCCTTATTTCTATTCTGCTATAACATGAGATGCTTAAGGAAATTGGAGCGCAGGTGGAGAAAGGCACGCGCATATTTACTCTGAGGCTATGAACAAATCAAAGAGACACTGAGACTGTGTGCATCAGTGAAACCCTTCAATCTTTTAACCCTTTCAGACAGTCCACCTCAATAGAAAGGAATGCTCTCTTTATCTGCCTTTATAACAGGCTAAGATGGTTGAGTCCGTGCTTTATGACATTTAAAGCTTTGAGATACACAGAAACATGTGCAACGTATTGATCTCATGCTTATGACTATTAACAGTTAGAGTCTGTTTTTGCTCGACTTCTATTTCTCGTGTTTTTGATGCCAAGGGTATTGGTTTTCCTGTCTGCACCATGGTGGTTACTCTGCACATCTTACCTAAACCAGTGTGTTTGCTGTAATAACCTGTAATAACCTATAGCCTATGTGTAGTGTACCACTGATTGAGAGACCTTTGCCCTTGCTCATTGCTACTTGTCGGTTCAGCTCAGAATGCAAAGAACATAAAGGCCTCTCTCTTTTATGTCTGGCACTGAAGTCACAAAGCAAAAGCACAATAGCTTGACCTAATTCATCTCAAAGTTCACATTCTTGCTATGTGCGGGTTGTTAGCTTTGCTAGACACAACAGCAGCCGTGGAAACGCTTGGTCTCTTACTTTAGCCATATTGCACACTGACTAAGCTGACATTTCAAAAAAGGTTGAATCATTTCAAGAAATGTATACAGAGGAAAACATACAGGTGGGGAGTCAAAAGTTCAAAACATTAGATGATGTTCATTTGGTGTGAAATCTTTTTTTTCCAGTGGGTGTTGTGTGGAGGACAATGCATAGAAGAAATTAGAATTTTATGTTTTCAAGCAATAAAAAAACTTTATTTGCACTGTTTAAAACTGGCAACAAATCTGGCTGTATAAATGCCACTTCCTTTCAAAACTGGTCCTCTGAGAGGAGAAAAGGGACATTCTTCGACTGCTGTGAGGTCCACATAGCTGGAACAATGGCAGAGAGAGAGAGAGGGCCAAAAAGGGCGGAGGCATAGGCGCACCCATGTCAAATACGGCACTGAGAAACTGGGCACTTTCAGTGGTAGTCAATAGTGTGCTCTGTTCTGCTTTCATTTTGCTGTAAATCATATACTGTACACTTCTGAAGGGTTTGTACAAAGACACAGTTTTTCTCAGTTATAGAAATTTTAAAGTATTATGCAAGCACATTTTGTTTAAATTAAACAGATATTTTAATTGACATTTATGTCATAATAAGTTATTTGGAAAGCTTGTCTGTTTGCTTTGCAAATGCGTGTACAGAAGTTATTTTGGCCTGACAAAATGTGTTGTGTCAGGAAGTATGGCCAGTGTGGTTGCAAAGAAAATGTCTGTCAGATGTTTAAAGTTTTAACAAAACTCTCAACCCGGTTGAGTTAATAAAATAGAGGTTAATTATGACACACTCTTACAACCGATGTGTTAAAAACGATGTGTGTTAGTTTAGAAAACACACTGGAACAACACATTTTGTGTTACTTTTAAGACAACCTACCTGTGTTTTATTTTATTTATGACACATAGTGTGTATAACAGCATAACGGTAAAAAATGTGTAAAAAATTAACATCCTTTCTTAGAGTGCAAGGTCACAGACTGGTGAAAGTAAGAATGTTTATTTTTGTTGTGTCTACACAGTAGGCTGTCATTTTAGCATCTCTCTCTCTCTTTCTCTCTCTCTCTCTCTCTCTCTCTCTCTCCCTCAGTCAAATTTCCATTATCTGTTATCTGTCTATATTGTCTTTTGCAAGCAATTTTAGTGTAGTTTGGTTTAGTTATACTTCCTCATAGTAGCAATGGTTAACTTGTAAAGCACACTGATCCCTCAGATGAAACTTAATACAGGTGTTGTGTTGTGTTTTGTTTTGTGTAATGCCTGTCAAAGCAGGTTGATGCATGTTTGTGCTCGAGTGGGTAAATGCAGGAAAGCCACAGCGGTGTCTCATCTTCAGTCTGGTTTGGTTCATATTTTCAACAATATTTACTGTAAATGTCGACACGCAGAGAAGCAAATGTGCAGCGGTTGAGCTGTAAGTTAGAATTGATTTATATATGCATTGCATTGTTGGCCCTTTTGGCTCTGATGATATAAAGGACGATTATATTGATGAAATCACCGTGTTGTTTAACACCTTGGTTTTATGTGGAGTCTGAAGTGTTCATCCCCATTGTATTGTTTACGTATGATAAGTGGTAACATGCAGTTGAAGAGCTCAGATGCAAAACCCTTTTAGGTTCGTCTGACACGTTTTTTTTAGCAGACTCTTAATGGATCCTGTCAAAAAAACTGGTATTTTTGAATGGCCTGAAGCAGAAGTATTGGATGGACGCATAATTCGTGTCAAGAGCATTCGGGTTAAATGTCATTATCTCATTTTTAAAGGGGCCATGGCACAAGACTTTTTTAAGATTTCAAATAAATCTTTGGTGTCCCCAGAGCACATATGTGCAGTTTTAGCTCAAAATATCATATAAATAATTTATTATAGCATGTTAAAATTGCCACTTTGTAGGTGTGTGCAAAAATGTGCCGTTTTGGGTGTGTCTTTTAAAATGCAAATGAGCTGATGAAATCAAACACTGATCAGAATGATGGTGGTTTGTTGCAATTAAAACTCAATTGTGCTTTTCTCTGCACTAAATGGCAGTGCTGGTTGGATAGTGCAGATTAAGGGGTGGTATTATTATAATAAGAGCTCATTATGACATCACAAGGAGAGCCAAATTTCAACAACCTTGTTCATGTGCTTGTAGAGAATGGTTTACCAAAACTAAGTTACTGGGTTGATCTTTTTCACATTTTCTAGGTTGATAGAAGCTCTGGGGACCCAATCATAGCACTTAAACATGAAAAAAGTCAGATTTTCATCCTATGGCCCCTTTAAAGGAAGTACAGTTTAGTGGCTTTTGCATCTGAGCTTCACAGTTGTTATCTTAAGAATCTGTTTCAAATTTACTGCAATGATTCAGCATAACTGATATGCTTTGAGCTCACATAGAGATGCATAAAATAATTCATAATTTTATTAAAACATCTTTTTTTAAGTTTGAAGGGCAAGATGAGGTAGTCAAATTATTTTTGTGTACAATAATTATTTTTGTTTATTCAACGTAACAGCAAAATCAAGCGGAAAGATAGATGTATAGGGTTGGGGGGGAGGGCTCTCCGATTGTTGTATATGTATTTTAATGGGGCTGGGAATCATCGTGACACAAAACTTTCAGTGTAGTTTCTGACCAAAGTATTTTCTCACTTCTGAAATTTGCAGAAGCTACTTCAGCTGAGCTTCGGTGCCCCAGTGCTGACTCAGGCCACTAGACATGCCATTCAATGACTGAGTCATCTGCTTTCACAGATGCTGTATTGAGATTGACAGTGTAATAGTGTATTATGAGTCATTTTATTGTCATGAGTTTTAGGACTCATGTATATGTCAACAAAACAAAACCGATTGTGGTGTGAGGATGGCCTCATATCTGCGTGTTGCGCTAAACATGCACATTTCTTACAAAAGTGCCTTTGTTGAGAAAGAATGCATGTTCTCAGGGATAAGAGATGACTGTTGCCTAACATGTGTCTGAATGTATTTTTACACATGCATGTGTAAAAATGCCAAGAATAGATGTGTTTCTAGTGTAGATGTGTCACAATGACTACCTTTTATCTCACGAATATTGCATTTGGAAGGAGGAAGTGAGTGTTGCATAGATAATGCATCATATATCCTTTTCTAAAGATTGTTAGAAATTGGTAACAACTAGAAATGTGCATAATACTGATAACATGATTCCCTATTAATATTGTTTTTGTCACTCTGTTGCTTTTTAGGAATCATCTATGAGTTACAATGAAGAAGAATCAAATCGCTGCAAGAATATTTGTGTTCATCTGTCTGTTGTTCATTCTGTGTCAAGGTAAGCAAGTATTTGAAAGCAAAATAATACCATTGTTGCTTATTGATTATGGATTCCGGTTAGTGTCCTAATAACGAATATAGCAGTTCAAATAAAAATGTAGCGTGATACTGAATGTGCAAACATGTGCAGGATAGGTTCTTGGAAATAGTAAAGCTTCCTTTTTAATCTCAAAAGTATCTATATTTTGTCATTGCAGCATCAATAGATAATGACAGGGACTTTATAATGTGTGGAACATGGCGCCATGACAAAGGATCCCCGAAATATCTGAGATATGATTTAAGAACGGGCTGTCGGAACATCGAGATTTCAGGAACGAAGGATGCACTCTCTATCCAGGGTGCTATCACAGCAAAGTGCAATCAAAGTAAATTACTTGATTTAGATTTAAATCCCCTTCAAAATCAAAGTCACTTCTGTGTATTCTGGGATCCACTGCATGACCTGCTGATGGTGGAGGTGAATGGAAAGATCTATACTCTATGTAGCCAATCTGGTCTACAAGAAGCCTGCTGCACTGACCTCTCACCAGATAATCAAACCCTCGGAAAGCTGTATGGTATTGTGAATGGCAACCTCAGAGGTGATATCCTCAGCCACAATGTCATGGAAGTATATACATTTCGAGGGGGTTCAATTAACTGCAGTAAGTACTTTTATTATCTCTTCATGTAATCGCAGAATTTTTTGGGTGAAGCATCCCATGTGCTTTAGCACAGAAGTGTTTATTTATGTTTTATTTTATGGTAATATATTATCTACAGATATCATTGACATATGTCGTATTGAGGTCTGAACACGTAATGAATTAGATATTCAAATAAATTGATTAAATCGATTGTTCTACTTTCAGCGAAAACGTTCTGTGGTGAGGCTTTTCAGAAGCACTATGGACCAAACAAGTAAGTCGATCTTTTTGAATTTTAGTTTACTTTAGTACTTTCACTATTATGTAAAGTCTAATGAACTGTTGTAGCCTTCCAAGAAGTAATCTGGGGAAGTTGATTCTATTCATGCTTACAGGGCTGTAATCATAACCATGGGTGTCGAAACATTTTAGGACAGGACACACCCATTTTTAAGACAAATGAAAGTGGGCCCACTCATTTTTTACTCCTATTTAGTGGATATGTTAGTTTACTTGTTTGAGCGCCCGTTAAATCCATTCACTAAAGAATTCCATAACAAATTAAAATATGTTCCACTAAATTTCGTGTTTTCACTACTTTTGCCTGCTGCAGGCCATGAGACAAGAAGGTAATTGTTTAATTAAAAGGCACCACAATACAAGAAAATGGCATCTATTCCAGTAAACGTTTTGGACCCACTTTTTTTATTTTCCTTCCGACGCCCATAGCCTTAACAACAGCCTTAAGCTCAAGTGCAAAACAGCTTGAGCCACAAACAGGAAGCCAAAGTTTGGTGGCTTGTTTGAGATGCGCCTTGCCTGAAATTTAGACAAGACCAGGGGGCTGCAGTGAGGGGAGGAGTGAAAAAGAGCTTGTAACGTTAAGTCGGACATTTCCCCAGTCTCGGAATCCAGTCGACCATAAACGTCAGCAGAGGCAGAGATTGCGTTCGCGTATTTCATCGCGTTCATTAATTAGTAAATTGTAGGATGTATACATCTATGTCTATAGTGGTAATTTATACGCGGCATACTTTAACTTTATATTTCTAATATTGACTGAGTATGGTCATGTCAAATATTAAAATGAAAGTGAAATCACAATTATATAATGAGACTTTAGCCTGAATCTTACAGGGTCACATGTATTTACACCAGCTCAGTTTCTACGAAATAATACGGTTACTTTACCATTGCATAAACAGCATATTCAATGATGGCTTTTGCTCAGTAGTGTATATACATGGCAAAAAAAGGGTAGGCAGATGCATGTTGTATGGTTACATAGTGTGGTTATAATGTCACCATCCAACATACACAACCTCTGTGGCTAGACTGGAAATCATGGTGGTACTGTAAGTGGCATTGGTGCACTTTTTGTAGTTACTCTATGTCAATTATGTAAGGGTTTAATTTGAGAAGTAAGCACATGGACCTCATTTACATTCCATATACAGGACAAAACTGCTATGTCTACATTACATTCAGTGTTGTAGTGCAGAATATATGCAGGTATACGGAGTATACCCACCTCTTTATTTGATGGCATGGGGTATACCCACTTCTACTGGGGGCATAAATTAAGAGTATACCCACTTCTCCAGACACCACTACACCACTGATTACATTGTATTGTAATACAGCACTAGTCGAAGACACACCAACTCAATGTTTATTTTAGCTCCTTCAAAGTATAGCCACCCTGTGCATAGATTATAGTTGTGCACACTTATGAAGTAGACACCCAAAACATTTTTCCAAACCTTAAATCTTCCAATTATACTGAACTATATCATGCCTAAGAAGCATTATTCCTACAAGCATCCACCTTTCTTAACATGCTACTTATAACCACATATTTTATTATTACTCTTTTAAAGGGATAGTTCACCCAAAAATTTAAATAATGTCATCAATAACTCACCCTCATCATCGTTCCAAACTCATAAGACCTCTGTTCATCTTCAGAACATCAGTTTACGATGTTTTATAATTAGTCCAAAGCTTGTTGACCCTTCATTGAAAATCTTCGTACGGTACACTGCCTATGTCCAGAAAGGTAATAAAAACATCATCAAAGTAGTCCATGTGACATCGGTGAGTCGGTTGGAATGTGTTGAAGCATCGAAGATACATTTTGGTCCATAAAAACACAAAACAAACAGCTGGGGCACACCAGATAACATGTCAGCCGCGTCACTGGAGTCACGTGACTTTAGTCTTGCGCATGCGCTTCAAAACGGACACAGAGAAGACAATGCTGAATAAAGTAGTAATTTTTGTTATTTTTGGAGCAAAAGTGAATTTTCGATGCTTCGGCACATTCTAACCGACCCACTAATGTCACATGAACTACTTTAAAGATGTTTTTATTACCTTTCTTGATATGGACAGTATACCGTACATAGATTTCAATGTAGGGTCAACAAGCTTTCGTACTAAATATAAAACATTAAACTGTGTTTACAAAGCTGAATGGGGGTCTTACGATTGTGGAACATGAGGGTGAGTCATTGATGACATTATTTTCATTTTTGGGTGAACTATCCCTTTAATAAGTCCAGAAGTTATTTAAGAATTGTATGTGTTTGCATTTGTAGGATAGAAAAGAAATTGGATGGACCAGTGGATCTACCTTGTGTTCAGGGAGCTATCATAGAGATGCAAGAAGGCTTCATGGGACAAGATGTCACTCCGACAGTAAGTGTGTTCACATTTTTTTAAACAGAAAGTTTAAATACAGAAGCATAGCGTGTCTTAGCATGTTCCTTTAATGCATATGACTAAATGTGTGTGCTACATTCCAGGCCCAGCGAAATAACCAATCAAACCCGGCCCCCTCCATATATCTTCCCCCTTACCTGATGTCAGCAGGAAGAAAAAAATCCAAAGTGCTTATAACATACTTCAGGGACAATGCAGTAAAGACATTATTTAAGGTATAATGTGCAAAAAAAAGTTAAACTAAGACTATTTTTGCATTTGGACAGACAAATATACTGTAAATATGTATGTGTGCAAAGTGACAAACATGCACTTTTGTGTTTGCAGACAAATTTGCCCAACTCAAATATTCTGGAGGACGTAGTTGGAATCACAGTGGAGAATGAGATCATCAAAAACCTACCAGAACCTGTCAGAATTAGGTTCCATCACTCGCCCTTTCTAGTAAGTCTGTTTGAGCGTTTTTTTATTTGTGTATCTGTTAGTCTTTTTTTGTTATACTGTAATTGTTGCTCATTCGGATTGCAGATGTCAGCTATGAATGGGTTCTCCACTGCTTTTAACACTAATAACAGTAATATGATATCATATTGCCAGCAGACTTCTGTAATGACATCATGCACAAAGTTAGTTATAAAGAAACAGAATAATGAAAAAAACTTCCCCAAATCAGTTTCTTTCTTATACTGTCAAAAAAACAAGGTAAAAAAATGGTCCCTAGTTCATATTAGTACCTCGGAGTTACATACAAGACAAAGAGTGCGTATTAGTACCTCAAAGGTACACTCTGGTGAACCCAATATATACATATCTGTACCTTAAAGGGACACTCCACTTTTTTGAAAATAAGCTTTTTTTCCAGCTCCCCTAGAGTTAAATATTTGATTTTTACCGTTTTGGAATCGATTCAGCCGATCTCCGGGTCCGGCGGTACCACTTTTAGCATAGCTTAGCATAATCCATTGAATCTAATTAGACCATTAGCATTGTGCTAAAAAATAACCATTCCTATTTAAAACTTGACTCTTCTGTAGTTACATTTTGTACTAAGACCTTCAGAAAATTAAAAGTTGATATTTTCTAAGCAGATCTGGCTAGGAACTATACTCTCATTCTGGTGCAATAATCAAGGACTTTGCTGCCGTAACATAGCTGCAGCAGGCATAGTGATATTACACACTGCCAGAAAATAGTCCCCTTGGTTACTTTAAATAGCAGAGGACTACTTAATATCAATTATTAATTAATGATATTAATTAATATCATTGTGCCTGCTACAGCCATGGTACAGCCATGTTACGGCAGCAAAGTCCTTGATTATTGCACCAGAATGAGAGTGTGGTTCCTAGCCATGTCTGCCTGGAAAGTCGCAACTTTTGGTTTTCTGTCGGTCTTAGTGCACGAACTACGGAAGAGTCAAGTTTTAAATGGGAAAAGTGTCAAAACTCTTTGGTTGTTTTTAAGAGTAATGGTCTAATTAGATTTAATGGATTATGCTAAGCTATGCTAAAAGTGGTACCGCCAGACTCGGAGATCGGCTGAATAGATTCCAAAACAATAAAAATCAAGTGTTTAACTCTCGGGGAGCTGGAGGGTGAGCATATTTTCAAAGGAGTGGAGTGTCCCTTTAAAGGTACATATTTTAGGACCTAATTAAAGGGCAGTTCCCCAGTGATGGCTCGGGACCATTTTTTTTAGAAAGTGTGTATGCCTGGCCATGGTCCATGAGTGCATTTCTTTCCAACAACATATTAAGGCCCTGTTTACATTAGAGCATTTGCGTTTTAAAATGGCATTTTAAAATGCAAACGATCCTCGTTTATACTGGCACTTTAAAAAGAATCTTCATCCACACTATACATGACCATAAATACATGAAACATGACCAATCACATAACTGGGTAAGCGCATAAAAGTGTAAAAAGCTTATTACTCTAATAATAGCTTACCTTTGCGGGGGTAGGGGTGTGCGATACTGATAAAAATTCAATCAATTTTGGATCCAATTCACCTGGATCCAACTACAACAGACACTATTTTTGAACCTATAAAATGTGTTTGGGAAAGTCTTATATTGTTTTAGCTCCCCCCACAACATATTAATATGATTAATAGGTTAATGTTGATGTTATAAACCAAACAGAAAGGTCTTTATGATTTAAGAAAGGAACCATCTTACTAAACAGTAGCTAACTTGAACCAAAAAATAAATTTCAGCAAATGCAAACTTCAATCAAACATAAAAAGAGGTTAAGTATAGCTTTAGCATGCTTATTGCTTTAATGTAGGGAGTTCCTCTTCAGCCATTTCGCTCTGTTATATTTATAATAGTTCATTGTTCGCAGTTCATATTTATGATCTTATAGTCCATTTGAAAATTTTCGTACAAACTGACTGTATTCTTCAGAAAAACACCAAATAACTTAAGTTCCCTTACCTGTCGCTGTTCAGTGTGCGATCAATTAATAAAAATTAATATGATGTTAATTTTTAAAAGTGTGTGAGGTCCGTGCATGTCCTCCGCTAGCAACACAGAAATAGCAAAAAGCGCAATCGGCTAAACGAGCATGTAATATTAATATGACGTTGATTTTATTGTTTTTATTCATTTATATGCACAAAACTTATCAACAAAACATTGATTAAAATAAAGAGACAAAATATATGACACAAAATTAATTTCAAAGTAGCAAACAAAACTTAAATTAAACTCGAAAATAATGTCTGACCCAATACAATTCTCCCTTCCTTCATATTGGCCTTTACAACGTCCTATATGGCGTTTAAAATTACAGTCTATCTTTCGTAATAAGCTAACTAAATTTAAACAAAACAACATTACAACAATATTCAAACCCAACAATACTCAAACATAAATATAAAACAGACATTATCTATAAGGACACATGTTAAAACAATCTGATATAGCGTTTATAATAGCTGGTTGGTAGATGTTTACTATTTTTGGCAAAACCTCCATTGCAAATCTCCATTTACCTGAATAAAAAATAATTTTTACTTTGAAAATGATGCGCTGTCACGTTTACATAAGACTCCGTCTATGTTCATTTACACTCAGCGCAACGTCTGAGTACTCAAACTAAAACAGGGTCTGCAGCGTTTGTGAACGAATCCGTTTATGAGGGTCGAAAACAGTGGTGTAGTGTAAATGAAAGGCGTAAACGTAGCAAAAGTAACGTGTTTTAAAGGATAAACGCATTAATGTAAACATAGCCTAACTCAAGGGTCTCTGTTTCTGTTTTATTCCACAGCCTACACAGTCTAAAAGTTGTGTTTCATGGGACAATAAAAGAGGTAAACACTTTTAAGTGTAACCAGTTTGAAATTCCAGCAAATGTTTCAACATTAGCTGAAGCTGAATTACTAAATGTCTTGCTAATTTTACTCAATCCTGTTTTTTTGTATTCTGCAGACAATGAGGTGATTTGGAGGTCAGATGGTTGTGAGATAGTTAACATCAATGCAGTAGAGACAGAGTGCCATTGTAATCACCTTACATACTTTGCTATTCTTGTGGTAAGTTTATAAACAAAGAAAAAAGCATAACATTAAACTCATACTCATTTACTTAATAATTGCTATTCTGGTTTTGTTTGCCAATGTTTATAACTGAATGGATAGTGTGTTTAATGTCTTAAGTCTAAATCAGGTTACACATACTGTGTCTTTTGCCATTTTAGCAACTAAAACCGGACGCTGAAGTTCGCCATCTAGAGGCTTTGACATTCATTACAGCTGTGGGATGTGCTGTGTCTTTAGTTAGCTGCTTGGTTCTCTTCTATTGGCTCTGTAAAAAGAGGTAACCATAACATCTAACAATCTGATTTGAAAGTTTTTATAGTAGAACAAATTTTATAAAAGCATGTTCAATATGATGACTAATCTGTAAATCGTGTTTTTCTCGTTTTGTCTCCATTGCTGTTTTCTGCATTCCAGTACAGGGAAGAAAAATCAGTCCTCGCTAGTGCATCGTGGTCTGGTAGTGGCAGTATTTCTTCTGTCCTTGTTATTCATCTTTACCGGGACACTGGCGAATGTAGGAAATTCGGCAGTTTGTTGGATAACGGGAGCTCTTCTGCATTATGCGCTGCTTAGCACACTCTGCTGGATGGCTATGGAAGTGTTTCACGCATTCTTGTTAGTCCACCAGGTGTTCAAATTACCACCTCACTCATGGTGGTTTTACTTGGGGGGTTTTGGTGAGTAAAGGCGTATTCCTGTGTCAACATTTTGTTAAGACTCATGTGTTTATATACTCTCTAACTCTCTTATCTTGATTTGTATTTCCAACTTCAGGTCTTCCAGCTCTGCTAGTTTCCATACTGCTCTTTATAGGTGATATATATGGTAAACGAGAAATTATGGCATATGCTAATGACACCAATCCTTACTACATGTAAGTACTAGACACACTTACTTGAATGAATTCTGAATTCACAAAATAAAAATTAATCTTTGTTCTGCCCACCCCTGCCCAGGTGCTGGATGTTGAACAATGAAAAGAGCATTGTGGCACATTACATCATTAATCTTGGCTTACTGATCGTTGTGATGAGCTCTGGTTTGGTCATGCTTTTATATGTTGTGAGGAAAATACTGAAGATGCCAGTGCTGAAGAACCGTTATGGGATTTTTCTCAGTATCTGGGGCTTAACCTGTCTGTTCGGATTAACGTGGGTCTTGAGTTTCCTCAATTTTGGCCCTTTTTCAGAAGCCATCCTCTTCCTTTTCTGTATTATCAATTCTTTACAAGGTGAGTTTTCTAGCACACTTACTACAATTTAAAGACACACAAAGTTGTAGTTTGGTGGTTTATGATTGTAATGTTCAGGAAAGGAACTTTGTGATAAACTGACTGTACATTATCATGCTTTTAACATGATGGCTCACCAAACAATTGTAATGTACACACTCTAAAAATGGGTGCGTTATTTTTGACTCATAATGGGTGAGTGTTGTACGGAACACACTTGGTTTAAAATGACCCAGTATTGGGTTGTTGTTATGCAACCATGGGGTATAAAAACCATGGTGGGGTTAAAACAGCCCAGCATTGGGTACATTTTGACCCAGCAGTGTGTTCTATCCAATATTTACCTATTATGGGTCCAAAAATAAACCAAGCATTTTTAGAGTGCATGTAATATTGACTTGAAGGTTAAGAATAACCAATAGGAATCAAGTATTTTAGAACATCCTGTTATGCAGACTAATAATATACAATTCTCATGTATCCCAACAGGATTTTTTCTCATGCTGCGACACTTCATCATGAAGCGGATAGAAAAGTCACCCGAGTCCAGTTCAAGCAGTAGCGGATTTTCAAAACAGCCCATGTTACAGACTAATGAAAAGAGTTAAAAATCTGATGATTTTTCCTGAAATTACAACGTTTTACTATTCTGTTTATATTAGAAAGCAAAGTGAAGATTATTATTAATAAGGGCATTTGTAAAAAAAAAAAAAGCATGTCTCATCCTGCTGGTCAGGCTGTTGAGCTCATATGACAATGCACTGATATTGAGCATAAATGCTTCACCTGTCATAAGCTGTATTTCTGTAATTATACTTTCAATGTGACTTCATTTTTTTCCTCAAGCAAGTCTTTGCACTTTTTTTGACTACTGTAGAAAATTGCTGTGTTCATTAAGAAATTTTAATAATAGGATTTAGTGAGCCACTTTAGTAATGAATAAAACAGTGAATTTGTGATCGAATTAATAATGAGCTGTATTTGGTGAGTCGATGTGGTGCTGTTGTGTATAGGTTTCCTTATTTAGTTTTTAGTTTGTCAGGAAAAAAGTACATTCCTTAAAATTTTAAAGAGACTGGCAAACTTATGTTGTTTAGTTATCTACTTTGCACTTTTTGTTTATTGTAAAGAGTTTTGTAATGAGTTACAAGATATACAAACAATTGAACATTTATTTTACTTTTTTGGTTTGTATTTTTAAAAGTATTCAGAAAAGTGACTTTTATGCATTTCAGTTTGTATAAACAAACACAGTGTTTACTGTAAATATGTTCAAACTTTTCAATAAAACATGTTGAACTAGACACAAATGTTTGTTATCAATTGATAAAAGTCTGTCAATATTGATTATTCTTATATTTTTGTATTATACACATACAAAAATCCATGCAAGCAAGTATATATATATATATATATATATATAAAACACTGTCAACAAGTCCAAAAAACTGATATAGAAACAGCATGATCTAGCAAAAAAATAACCATAATATATACAACTAAGCACATAAACAGGACTGCTTAGAATGTAGACAAAATAGTTTAATAACACTTAGTGTTGACTAGATTTAAACAGATAAAATAGTTATTAAATGGATAGTTTACTCCAAAATAAAATGTCATTATTCACCCTTATGTGTCTTTGTTCAACTTCAGAATACAAATTAAGATATTTTTGATTAAATCAAATGGTTATTGTTGCCTATAGACACACTCTTAAAACGAATGTGTTAAATTAACACATCTTGTGTCTAGTTAAGGACAACACACCTAGTGTGTTGTCCTTAATTTAACACATATCTGTGTTATTTTTAGAACAACACACTTTGTGTTGTTTTAACACATCTTGTGTTGTCCCTTTTATTTATATGAACTCTAAATCAGCACGAAATGACACATAATGTGTTAAAATTAACACATAATGTGTTAAATAGTTTAACACAAAGCAATGTGTTAAAATTAACACACCCTGGATGTGTTAATTTTAACACATTGCTTTGTGTTAAACTATTTAACACATTATGTGTTGTTTTTAACACATTAAGTGTCATTTAAGTTCATAAAAAATGAAAGGGACAGCACAGGATGTGTTAAAACAACACAAAGGTGACACAGAGATGTGTTAAATTGGGGACAGCGCGCTGGATGTGTTGTCCTTGGCTAGACACAAGATGTTTTAATTTAACACATTCATTTTAAGAGTGCAGCAACACATTTTTTAATGCAGAAAGGCAGTAAAGACATCAATCTTCTTTTCGTAAAGCAACAACAATACTTATATTGGGTTAAAGGGGATATTTCACAAGACTTTTTTAAGATGTCCAATAAATCTTTGGTGTCCCCAGAGTGTATATCTGAAGTTCTAGCTCAAAATACCCCACAGATAATTTATTATAACATGTTAAAATTGCCACTTTATAGGTGTGAGCAAAATGTTTTGAGTGTGTCCTTTAAAATGCAAATAAGCTGATCACTAAATGGCAGTGGCGTGGTTGGATAGTGCAGATTAAGGGGCGGTATTATCCCCTTCTGACATCACAGGGGGAGCCAAATTTCAATGAGCTATTTTTTCACATGATTGCAGAGAATGGTTTACCAAAACTAAGTTACTGGGTTGATCTTTTTCACATTTTATAGGTTGATAGAAGCACTTGGGACCCAATTATAGCACTTAAACATGGAAAAAGTCAATTTTTTATGATATGTCCCCTTTAAGAAGCAAAAGATAACTGGTAATATTCAACTGGTTGGGAGATGGTGACCTCTGGTGGCATAGATTTGGAGTTGCAGGTTCTAGACAGGCCACTTTTGGCATCACTTACTCTAATCACATAGGGACTATCTGTAAGTTTTTATTCATTCTACAGATACTTAATGTGAATGAGATCTGAGCTTTACCTTGTCATTTTAAGTTTGTTCTAGGTCATTGTTTATTGGAAAAATGAACTAGGCCTATCATCCAGGTGCTCTTGTACACTCTTAAAATGAATGTGTCAAATCAACACATCTTGTGTCTAGTTAAGGACAACACATCTAGTGTGTTGTCCTTAATTTAACACATCTCTGTGTTATTTTTGGAACAACACACTTTGTGTTGTTTTAACACATCTTGTGTTGTCCCTTTTATTTTTTATGAACTTAAATGACACTTAATGTGTTAAAAACAACACATAATGTGTTAAATAGTTTAACACAAAGCAATGTGTTAAAATTAACACATCCAGGGTGTGTTAATTTTAACACATTGCTTTGTGTTAAACTATTTAACACATTATGTGTTGATTTTAACACATTATGTGTCATTTCGTGCTGATTTAGAGTTCATATAAATAAAGGGGACAACACAAGATGTGTTAAAACAACACAAAGTGTGTTGTCCTTAACTAGACACAAGATGTGTTAATTTAACACATTCGTTTTAAGAGTGTAGATTTGAAAACCACAAGGAACTTTCTGTACTGTTTATTCCATCCACTGTTAATCTTAGTCCACATTTAACATAAAATATCCTCAAATTTTTCTCAAAAATCCACCACAAAACTACCAAAGATTTACTGAATTGATGTCTTTCGGTATGTTGGTTCTGGTTTGACAGTGTTTTAGGATTGTACCAAACTTATTAGGTATTAGGTGCTTAACGAAGACCATAAACGTCCCTGGCAGGTCTAATAGCTCGGTATGCGTGGAGTGCATGAGACTTTGTTACAATGTAATTACACAAGTACTCATGGAGTAATATTAATGAATAACAATATATGGGGTTAGGATTAAGGCTGGTTGCTTATTATTATGCATAACTATTATGCATTACTATACAACATACAAACCTAATAACAACCCCATATCCGTTTTTTTTTTTCATTTATAGTGCAGAAATTCTTATTTATGAAATTACTATCATTATGTGCAGTTTACCTAAAATATAATTACATTTAAATGTGCAGTGTGTAGATTTTAGTGGCATCTAGCGGTAAGGTTGGGAATTGCAACCAATTGCAACCAGAGAGAGAGAGAATAGAATCCAAATGCTGGAGGTTTTATTAAAGTATCTCAAAAGGGCAGGCAAACAAATCCAAAGGGTAATCTATAAAGCGTAATCCAAATAACAGGCAAAGGTCAAAACATGAACACAAAAAACAAGATACAAACAAGATCCAAAACTGGCCAGAAACCACAAGTCCGAATGATCAGACCAACAAAACTTAGCAAACATTGTTCTTGCTCCGGCTTTACTGAACTACAACTCAAACTGACGCACGACCTCGATGTCATCGTTCTTAGCCATCCCCCTCTGTTCGCTGATTGGACCTGAAGATTTTTGCAGGAGAAAACGAAACTCTACACAGCAGTCCCAGACATAGTACTGAAGCGAAATGAAAAATTAAGCGGAAGCACGTAGGAGGGCGGAGCCAGGCTACGGTAATGCAGCTGTTACACTAAACAATACTTAGCAATGTGATGTAGAGATTGAACCGGTTTTATAGTGACAAACAGGAAGTGGAATGTGAAGCATGACATGACACGATTTTCAAAATAAAAGACTAGAAACAAGAACATGAAATCAAAATAAAAGACCTTAACAATAAACTACACACAACACAAGACAAAACCCTTACACCACCTCTCACCCCTCCCTTTCTAAACATATAGTGAAGCTATGATTGCCACCACAGGACAAACATGTCATCGTCTAAGACGACATAGTAATGTAAAACACTCTGTGGCGCGGTTTGTCCATTTAGAGCTACTGTAGAAACATGGCGGCGCAAAACGGCGACTTCCACGGGGACCTGCGGTGTAGATAAAAACAACTAATTCTAAGGCAAATAAAAACATAACAGTTTATTATGTAACAGCATGCACTGAAAACATAGTTATCTATTTTGCATTTCTGTCAAGAGATCATCCTAAAATTTACACACTGCATCTTTAAAAATAAAAACCTTACTACATTAAGGTTTCATTTTAGGATGATTTTAATCATCTGAAAAAAATTACTCCTTCACTGCATTGCTCCTCCCTTTTTTTAATGGCTTTTAATAACTAGAGGGTGAACTCTACAGCAGTGGTTATGAAGCTTTTTCAGCGGTGCATCCCTTCGTGCCCCCCCACGTAAATTTATGACATAAAACATATTAAATTATACAATGTATTGCTGTTGGTTAGTAGCCTTATTTTTGGATTAAACATAATTTTATGATAAATTAATGTATGTATGTCATAAAAGTAGGACTCCCGACACCATCTTGCGGCTCCCAGTTTGAGAACCACTGCTCTATATCGTGATGCACTGGATGATTTATTAACACACAGATTGTAAAGAAATGTAACCGTATAAAGCTGGGACGTGTACCACATGTTTATGGTGTCAGTGACAAACACTTATAGATTATTATATTTATGATATATAATAAAGCACTACATTGCACAGTTGAGTAATTTAATTTGAAAGATAAAGGGAAGAGGAACTTTCCACCAAATAGCATGGGTATATAAACATTTATTGCAGATATTGGGGAAACCCAAAGATGAAAAAAAAAACAACTTGTAACATTTACTTTAAAAAAATCCTCATAACCATTTGCACAAACTTTTTTAAGTAAAATTGACTGGTTATTTAAGTACAACTTATACCAAAATCAACTAAAATCTACTTAATAATGCATGAAACATTTGTTAAATAATTAAGTAAATGTCACCTAATTATTTTTATTTTAGAAGTTTGATATATTTTATTTGTTTAGGTAAAGTCTATTACTTTTTTAAATACTGAAGCATTGCTGCCCTAAAAATAAATAAATTGTATTGTTACTGTTGTATGGTAGATTCTATTAACTGTTTGCTATTTAACATGGTTGTATGGACTTAGTTACTCTTATTGTTATAAATGGCATTTTAACAGAAAATTCAGGACTGACTATAAGTCAATCATTGAATAAACTTAATTATCCACATAAACACACATAAAACATGTATTATTTTGACATGCATTATCAGTACTGTGGAGAGAAATACAATAAAATGTTCTGAACAGAGTGTGTATAACATTTGCACAAAATAATTTACAACAAAACTACATAAATAATATAAGAGCTTAAACCCTGACATTTTATTAACAAATATTTACGTAGTTAAAGTTCTTAAAAAGCTCAAAAGCTTAAATAATCAAATTATTCAGGCACAAAGGATGTGCTGATCATTTTAAGTTTATTTTATTTGAATATTTTTGTTAATGGATTTGAATGAACTTTTTGACTTGAAGTTTTTGATTAAAATGTACTTAATTATTTTAGACTATGTGCAGTGACTAAATAATACAAGAAGATAATATAATACGACTTACTATTCCCACACAGTTCATTTTGAACATTAATTAATTGTGCATTTATTACTATTTTACTTAGGAAAATCTAGTTCTCAATAAATGTTAATTTTACTATGTAGAAATGATGAGGATTATATTCATTTATTTACTATAATTCAATATTTTTTAAAGTGTGCTATTTTGAATAGCTTTTGTATAAGAATGAATTTCAACAAGCGAAAAAAAGCTTCATAATATAATAAAGATAAAAGTTTCAATTCCGCTGAATTAAATTATTGTGAAAGTGTTTAACATGACACAAGACTGCACTTTCTATTGAATCTTTGACACTGAACATCCCCTTTTCTGTAAGACGGAAAAATCACTTCCCATTCTGCAGTCACACTGGACACTTAGAGCACGTGATCTAGGACCTAAATATAACCTTGACGCCTTCCAAAGAAAACCCCTAAATGTGTGGTAAACCTTTTTTGCAATATTGGCAGACCTATGAGATAAAATGGAAATGGTTTTAGCTTACTTTGTGAGAAAAAGTGAGTCAAACAGATAAGCTCAGTTTCTATGCTCCATACAGTTATTTATAAAGCCTTTGTTAGCCTGTGCCATCATACCACAATGATAATAAAAGCATAATAAAAAAATTGCTGAGAGGTTAATAATTAATAACTCTCTTTTCCACTTCCAATCTATTGTATTTCATGTCCAGCTATTGTCTATACTATGATGTGCTCTCAACCGAACATTATTGCTTTAAAATATATATATATATATATATATATATAGCAATATAAGAGTGTTTTACATCTCAAAAAGAAATGGAAATTTATAGTGGTTATTTTTTGAAAGTGGCTCTTACTGTAAAATACATACATAACCTCCATAACCTTTAGATGACCCGGATTCAGGTAATGACACTATTTTCCCATGAATACATTTCCCAGCCTCTTCGCTCCACTTCCCCACACACATTTACAATTAATATACACATACATACATACAAACACTCTTAAAACTAATGTGTTAAAACAACACATGCTGTGCCTAGTTAAGGACAACACATTTAACTAGACACATCTCTGTGTTATTATTTGAACACAAAATCAACACGAAATGACACATAATGTGTTAAATAGGATAACACAAAACAATGTGTAAAAATGAACACATCATTTCGTGTACATATATAGACATATAGATTGTAAAAATTGCGCTCTATACTTTGAAGAAATAGGCTAATGGAATTGCAAATGTCTATTCTACATGTATGTCCACGTATATGCCTATACAATATAATTTAAATGATGGATATTGAGGCAAATCACTATAATATAAACCAATTTTTATTACTAAATTAGTCAGGTGGTTATAATGTTATGGCTGATTGTACACAGTATATAGGCTATGCAATGTTTCCCATTTTTAACTGCCTCCAAGCTTCTAAACGTTAAAAATCTCGTTAGATTTTGTGAGGTAAATTTTTCATTTACATTTGCGTGTTAAGAGCTCAATCATTCTTTTAGCCTTGGGCTCAACTCTAGCCCGGGTTCAGTAAGGTGAATCGACAATGCAAACACTGCATGACTTACTAATAATAGACGGGGATTTCTATGAAGTCAGCAGCCAATAGGAAACGACATAAACATACAGCGTGTCATCATCATTATGGCTCGTGGTTCCTTTCATTTTCTGCTTTTCGCGTCGTCTTATGAATCTGGTGGAGCGGTCGTTCAGCGTGCCCGCGGGGTTGAGACACTGACCGGGTCCAGAATGGCTCAGACCGGTCAACTACAGGAGATTCATGAGAAAGACCTGCGAGATGTAGTTCTCATTAAAACCAGCGTGGGTGCGTGTTTGCGTGGATATTTCAGGACGGGACGCGAAGTGGCTGTCAAGTTGCTCACGGATAGGTACATTTTTTTTAAAAATTGAAAGTCAACAAATGTACATACAAAACCGGCTTGCAACATATACAAATTAATTACATTTGTAACAGGCAGACGTATTGCATTGTTAACATTGCATACGTGAACTATCACGCATAGTTTTTCAATTACGTCATTTATTCGTGCTTAAGTACAGGTTTATTATCAGTGCCATCAATGTGCCTAACTTATATGATTAATAGTCTGTTATATGTTGCAATGCTTTTTGGAATATGATTATGTTGTGCAGATTTAATAAATACTTAAATGTATCAATACAAACGAAATTAAATAATTTTATTATTTTAACGAATTTTAAACTCAGTTTTTACTATAAAGCAAATTAGATTTCTGAAAGCCTTGCATGGTTTTAAAGAAAACCATGACAGGTTACTTCCAAGAAACTGAAACTAAGTGTCTCCTACGTGTGTCTGTGTCTACCTGTCTGTTTTTGTTATCAGTAAATGGATTGACAGGTTACAGAAAGCAGGAATGTTGAGTCAGGTGTGTTCTGAGCGTGTACTGGTCCCACTGGGTGTGTACAGGACTCACTCTCTATTTGGGTTGGTGTGGGACTGGATGCCTGAAGGCTCTCTAGATTCAGCACTGCATGAGGTAAACATCCTTACACAATACTTGTGGAAATATACTGTACATATAGTATAACTTACTGCATAGGCTTTATTTTAAAAGATGCAGTAATGAGAAGTGCAGAATGAGTGTGTAGACAGTAGTGGTGTGTACAGATCTAAGTGGGAAATTCCCTGTCTAGGAATTTACTACTGGTACCAAAAATAGTAACATCAAACAGAAGGATTTTGGAGTCCTTATGCAGGTGGTTTTTTATAGCTATGCATTATATATATATATATATTTTTAAATCAATAACTTAAATATTTTGCTTTCATTAGACAGAACTGCACCCAGAGCTTTCAATGACTCTTTATCTTCGGATCCTGTTGGATGTTGCTGAAGGTTTAGCTCATCTCCATTCCATTCGGCTGCCTCATGGAGCACTGAAAGCCACTAATGTTCTTCTTGACCAACAATACCGTGCCAAGGTACTGCCTGATTTTGTCCTTAAAAAAATAATGTTTTTTTCTTCCACCATTTTGCTTACTTTTAACATGTGTGTGTGCACGTGTCATAGTTGTGTGACTGGGGCCAAGAGATAGACATGAATTTGATGATGAACTCCTCCAATGGGTTTCGGCCATGCTACAGAGATCTGGCCTATATGTCACCTGAAGGCAATATTCCTTCTGCGGAGGCTGACATTTACAGGTTTGCATTATCTCTAAATTCCTGCATGATTTATAAATACAATCCTCTTTACTCCACTCACACGTGACTTTTTATGCATCTTTATAGTTTTGGGATTCTGATATGGGAAACTCTAAATAGAAAGCGTGCATGTGAAGGTATGTTGTCTGCTTTTAATCGTGTTAGTCATTTTTCTTGTCATGTTCTGCATGTATGAATTTATTCTTTTGGCCCTAAGGCATTTCCTCTACAATCATTTAACAGGTATGGATCAGATTCAGACCCTCTTACTCTCTGCTCAGGAGAAGTTGGAGCTTGGTGTGAGGGTTGACCTTCTGCAACCAATGACCCCTCAAAACCATGCACTTACCAAGCTTATCGTTAGATGCTTGCACACTGAACCTAAAAAACGGCCATCGGCTGAGGGTGAGTTAGGTTTTTTTATTAAAGTGGTCATATTATGCTTTTTCACTTTCTTAACTTTAATAAGTGTGTGAGATTTGCTCAGCAGTCAAAGTTCAAAGCTTTTTAACAAAAAATGCTTTTTAAACATTACGAACTTCGCATCGTGCGCTTCAAAAAAAGAATTCACCAGCCGCCACTGCTAGTAATATAGTAGTAATTATTACGAAGTGCATCCTATGTGAGCAAAAAGCAGAAACAATGCCATAAGGGGCGTGCCGAAATGAGGATGTGCGAGTCATCGTAACAAGAAGTTATCATTCAGCTCTTAGGCACGGGGGTTTTAAATGCAGATAAACATTCACAACAAAAAAGTCTGCAAACTTGAATAAAGCAAAGATCAGGGAACTTCTCACTATCCCCGCTGAAGATGATGTCATTCACCAATGTAAAAGAACAACGCGTCACATGCTTTTTTATGATTATAAACAAAAATACACTTGCATGGTTTCTCGAGAGAGAAATCATGGATAACAATCAAACTTTGAATAAACCAAAATCAAATAATCCCTGGACATATCCCTTCTGCATTTTTCATGTATGTTTTTATGTTTGTGTATGTACATACATCTAAAATGTATAAAGGGGCGGTCTACACTTTTCATTCCATTAACTTCCATTCATACGAATGCGAATGCAGCAGAACAGAAACGCAAACATGTGTGAAAATATTTCGCTGCGTACCAAAGTTTAACTGTCAAGTCATATCAAGTGAAGACATTTTTCGGAAGAAACAGAGTGTTTGAGATAGACTGGATAGATTTGGAAAAAGGGCATAATATGACCCCTTTAATCTTATAGGTGTTACAGTATGTACTAACATTTGCTCATCATTACCTCCTCTTTGCTCATACAGAGTGTGCAAGGGTTCTGAGGACAGCTTTGGCAGTTTATGATGCACAGACTTTCAGTGATGATGTTCTTCACCTGAAATCATGCAAGGTACTTATTGACTGATAAATGAGCCAAAGAATATCAAAATTAGTGTTTTGATAAGTTTTTAATATATAAATGTAAAGTATCTGACAGCTGGCAATATGTTTGGGTGTGAATGTTTATTTTTATATTTATTTTTTTTATTAGGAAAAGAAGCTTCTGAAGTCATCCTGGGAGTTGCCAATTGAGCTACTTAATCTAAAAGTGAGACAATTGAGCTTTTGCGTTTGTTTATTATGAATTATGTGAAAACATAAATTCTTAGATTTTTTTGGATTTTGTCCATTGACCACCAGCAGGACAGTAGCTGCATAAGCACCAAAAATTGGACCTCCAAGGTTATTCCAAGGAATGAAGCTCATTCAGCACAGATTCCCAAATTGGAAGCAGAAGGAAAGATATCTCTGCGAATGGCAAGAAGAGTTTGTTCTCAGATTAGATGCTGTAAGGGTTAGTAAACCCCTTGTTCGAATGTTCTTTAGAGACACATTGTTACTGTTCTAGTATAACATGTCTTACTTTATTTTCCCTCCTTTTGTCTTTCATAGATACCGAAAATAAATCAGTTCAACCTGATAGCTCTCAGACTCCTGGTCACTGCGGAGACCCCCAGAGACAGAGTCCCACGTCTGTAAGGTCCCCGTGTGTTTCCCCCACAACGCTATTTCAGAGTACGTCGCCAAATAATGCTAGCAACCACGGTGAGAAATGAGTTCCTCCGGCAGAATGTCCTAACAGCAGTGTTGGTCAAGTTACTTGGAAAAAGTAATTAGTTACTGATTACTGATTACTTCCCTATGAAAGTAATCCCGTTACTTTACTGATTACTTATTTTCAAAAGTAATTAGTTACTTTACTAGTTACTTTACTAATTACTTTTCAAAAACATGATGCACGACCTGAATATGCTACACAGTATAAAGCAACAGGGCCCGGTTGCATAAAGTACCTTAAGTGTAATGTTCCCTTAAATTCACCATTATGTTTCATTTAAACTTAAGGGTGTTGCAAAAAAAACCTTAAGCTTTTTCTGTTGCATCTCCATGGCAACAATAGTATTTTATAAACCTGGGTCGCTGTCGTGAAACATTTAACGATTACCCTTACCTAAGAGAACCATTTTAGGGATTATACTGTATGCAACACCTTTAAATTATTCTCTTACTGTGGGTTAGTGTCATACTTAAGGGAAAAACTTAAGGTGCTTTATGCAACCGGACCAAGACCTTTCTGCCTAATTCTATTCTTTCTGCATCCATCATCTGAAATTGAATCAAATGAAACATTCTCTGTTTTAACCTCTCGACGCGCACTAATTCGTTTTTTTTAAGCCTGCTAACATTAACAATATTAATATCAACATTACTATACATCGTTTAAAAGGTCTACGGGTTTAGCATCAGAGTATGGTCTCTGTTTTGAGATACATATCATAGGCTAACGTTATATGCTATATAGCATCATAAATGTAGTAAGTTTTTTTTTTTTTTTCAAAAGAAGACCATTTTAATGTACAAAATGAAGGCAGTAAGTTATTTTGTTACAGAAGTCCAGATGACAACATGCAAAATATAAACGGGACTTCTTACCTTATAACGACCGCGAGTCGAATCCGGTCTGTTTCAGATGAATAACACATGAAATATAAAATTCATCAAATGACAATTTTTGTCCACAAATGCGTATAATCCATGAAATATAGTAGTCTGTTGTTTACATCAGATTTCGCGTGAACGTGTATGAGATGGAGCCGCAGCGGTCACGTCAGCTTGTCCACAAATGCGTATAATCCATGAAATACAGATATATAGTCTGTTGTTTTAAGTTACATCAGATTTCGCGTATACGTGTATGAGATGGAGCCGCAGCGGTCATGTCAGCTGGGGGTTCAGGGATATTTTCAGTAAGTTTCACTTTCCTGTGCCGGCTTGCTAGGTGTTTGCTTAGATTTGAGGTGGAATCTTTCGCTGTAGATAAAAGTTTTATTCCCACGCAGAGTGTACAGCGGACGCTGATGTTTTTGTCACCGTTAACTGGGTTAAACTCAAAGTAATGTCTGTACTTCCAAGCACTGAACGCTGCATAGTCCTGTTCTCTTCCGCGCTCCATGTTGTCTTCTCACGTTCAACAATACACTGACTGACGGCGCGGCGCTCATACGTCATTGTCACTCGACTCGCGTCACGACACGAGAGAGTCTCACGAAACAAAATCAAGATTAAAAAATAACGCAGTAACGCAGCCTGCTAATGGGAAAGTAACAGTAATCTAATTACTGGTTTTGCAATTGTAATCCCTTACTTTACTCGTTACTTGAAAAAAGTAATCGGATTACAGTAACGCGTTACTTCTAACGCGTTACTGCCCATCACTGCCTAACAGTACTCTATGACTTTTTTAATCCTCATGGGGGCGGTTTCCAAACAGGGTTTGGGTTAGGCCAGGAGTGGGCCTTGGTTGTATTGGGGCATTTGGGTAGTTTTTGCAGGCATAGCTTGCAAAAAAACAACACTGGTGTGCATCTTGGGACAAGATTATGGCTCTAATATATGTTAAGTTATGTTGGTTAGAGCAAGATTTTTTTAAATTAAGGCACCTTAAACATGCATTTAGGTCTGAGATTAGGATAAGGTCCAGTGTGGGTTTTTAGCGGCATATTGCAGTGAGATTGCAAATTGCAACAACAGCTCATTTCACAGCTCACCCCTCAATTTCAAAACGCATATTCAATTCAATTCAATTTTATTATATAGCGCTTTTCACAAGTGTTAATTGTTGCAAAGCAGCTTTACATGAGAAGATATAGAGGAGAACACAAAAAATCAATAGATAATATAAGAAGTAGAGATAGCGGCTAAGGTTAAACCGTACAAGCGAGCATATTAATAATGTAACGTATACAATAAAGTGCTAAGTTAAGCCAAAGTTGGCTGACTCTCCCTGGGACGAAAAACCCCCTAGGAAAAAACCCAATGGGAAAAACTCCTATACAAAAACCCTTGGGAGGAATTAATATATATTTATATATATATATATAGATACGGTAGGGATAGGAGGTGGGTAAGTGGATTAAACTGGTTTAGCCGGTGGTCGTTGGTCGGGCATCGGTTGGGCATCACGTTGAAGCTAAGGTAGTCGTCACAGGACAAACATGTCGTCAACATGTCGTTGTCTCAATGTAGTGATGAAACAGGCTCTATAGACGGTTTCAGCAGTAACAACATAAACAAGCGCCTGTCGCAGTCCGCACGTAACTTTCGGTAAACTCCGCTAAGAATAAATAACAACAAAGTACTTTAAACGTAGTTTATTTATATAACAAGCAAAAAAAAAAACACAGATTACATAGGAAATCAAAACATTTGTTATTTTCGACGAGGCATTTGTTCAAGAGATCAGTTTAGCAACTAGTCAGACCATTAAAAAACCGAAACCGGAAGTAAAGTTCGGATCCAGACGTGTATCACGTGGGTCCGATGAAACCGTCTAGAGCAGTTTGTCCATTTAGGGCTACTGTAGAAACATGACGCCGACTTCCATGTAAATGTACCCGCTTTGTATGTAGATAAAAACTTCTCATTCTAAGGTAATAAAAACCATACAGTTCACTTTGTAAGGTCTTTATACAGCACTGATAATATAGTATGTATAATATATTGCATTTCCGTCAATAGATCCTCCTAAAAGATACACATTAGACCTTTAAGCCTACTTCCAGACTAAAAAAATGCTTGTTTGAGCTGTCTTAACTGAAATTTGCTTGCACTGACATATCTTGAAATATATCATCGTCATTGTATTGTCTCGACATGAACACCAGTGGTGTTTTTTGTAGGGTGTGTCTGTAAAAACTACTTGGGGGTCCTGGTATAGCTGGGGCCTAGTCCTGAATTCATCTAGACACTGTCTGGAAACCACCACTATGTCTTTTTGAATCCCTTCCTCTGTTCCTGTCCCACATATTTCAGACTTATAAGTCTGGACCAAGAACAAACATGCCATTGTTGCATACTTGAATCTCTTTACGAAGCATGTAAACACCTGCTCTCTGGCAGTCTAAGTTTGATCAGTGTAGTATAGGTAACTGGATGACCTTTGTGTATCTATTCTAGCATTCTTTAGGCATAACTAACTATCCATAGCAAATCAGTACTATGTATCAATCAGTTGTTGTGATGCATTGTGGTTTATATGTGTGCAGTAAGCATTTCTGTGAGACTGTGCTGGCTCACTTCCTGAAAAAAACCCTTATCTGTCTGCAGTGTGTTTCCTCCCTTGTGGGTTTTTGTTTTTCTCAGAGTTAGCCTTGTTTTGTTCATTTAAATGCTTTGGGTCCAGCAGCTTAGAGGGATACTTTTAAAACATTTGACTATTCTACAGTATTTTCATTTGAATATTAAAATGTATTAAAATTAAGTTAAATATATATAAATATTTGCATACCATGTACAATCCTAATTTAAAAAAGTACATTTTCTCTTTAAAGGTCATTAATAACTGTAAACAAAATGAAGCCTAAATGATCAGATTGATCCGAAATACGAAATTATTGACCATTGTCAATAAAGGTCATTCAAAAAAAGTGTTAACATCTACTGTTACATTTAAAGTCAACGATTACATCATGAACTCTAATCCTTCCTGTTTCTCCAGTTGCATGTCAAATGTCAGCGGGAATTAGCTGTTGCCGACTGCTGCGGGAGAGAAGGGAAAGCATTGTTCGTTGCATGACCGAAGGACGACTCAACAACCTGTTAGATGTGTTACGGGCCCGGCAGGCTGTGACCCGTGAGACATACGAGATCATCACGGCAGCCGTGACCTTGACCGAACGCACACGCTGTTTACTCGATATGTGTTCCTGTCTGGGGGAGAATGTGGCTGTCCTGGTGGCCACATATTTGGGGCTAGTATCCACTAAACATACTCAGATAGCCTCTAAATGACAGGATGGTCAGGTTATTATACTGTAATATATTACTATAGCATTTTAATATGCTGAGATTTTATATTATTTGGTCTGCTTTAAAGCAGAAATCAGAAGAGGTCAGACCCTCTGAAATGGTACACTGCCATGCAGTTTCGCTCTCTTAAAATGTAATCAAATTGACAGCTTTTAAGGGTATTGCAAATGTGTTCATTGTATTCCAGTATGCATACTGAAGGGATTATTATTTATTTGTCTTTGAACATAATGATGTTATGTTTAATAGGCAGGTACTGCTTTGATCACATTATTTAAGTTTAAAATTAAGCACAAACACAAAAAGGCTAATTTAATGGAAGGGGGCTGTTTTAATGAATAATAGTTCTCACATCAGTGTTTACGATCAACATTCACACCCAACATACTATTCATACAGTAGTAGTTGTTTGGTCTCATTATAGATTATCAGCTAGAGAACAGCTCAATCATCTCAAGTGTTTTTCCTTTGTGTGCTATGCATTTCTTATACACGGGTTTTATGTTTTGTGATGCAGACTAGGATTGTGCATGTTGCACAACAGTTTCTGATTGTAGAGTATCTTGCAACAAGACATTTTAATTGTATTTAATGGAATATTGCTTGGTTCCTTATGTATGCAGCATAACAAACATTTGAATTAAAGATTTACGTGTAAACCAAACAAATATGGTGTCTTAAATATCTTATTTTAAGCTGTTTGGTGTAAAATACAAACTGACTCTATTCCCAATTACTAGCACGTGACCCACTGTCCATTTGACATGAGCTCGTAAGATCCAGTTCTTGGAGAACGGTTGTTAGTTAGGTGAGATCAATATAATGCCACATACCTCCTTACAGACTCTGTCTAATTATATGAATGACCTATACACTGGTTCATTTTAATTAGCATAAAAGTCCATGGTATAGGAGCTTTTATTTTTAATGTGAGACATGTTATTACAATGTTAGAGAATGATAAACAATTGATAATATAACATTATTACGCTGATTAAATGATTATAAAATGCTCTTTATCAAGCACCTTTATTCTTTCATCTGAAGCAAGACCTATTCATCTATTTTAATGCTAATTGCTGTAAATCACCGTATATTATGCGTAAATCAACGTTAATCAGAAGCATTTAACACACAACAGAAAAACGTTGGTTTTAATAGGTCGCTTATTTGCCTTACTCAGTGCAGTACTCAGCAGCCGATGGGACCTGCAGCCTATTGCTCTTGTTGATTTGTAGAAAACCGCACGTGATATCAATTTTACCGGCATCACGTGACTTTCATGTCAGCTCGCCCGTCGTGTTTCAGTGTGCTGTAGTTAAAGATGCTCGCCTGTCTGCTAACCTTATGACTTCTTGGACAAAGGGGATCAACAGAGGACACGTAAAGGTAAGGCTGTTTCTCGTTTCTAAAACGGCGCTTTAAAAAGAAAGACGGGTCTGATTGTCTTGAATCAAGGAGAATTGACGTCTTGTTTAAATTTCGCTATTCCGTTTATTTCTAATAAATACATGGCAATGTGTAAATTGAATGTGTACAGAATAGAAAATGACAGCTGCGTTAAATGGACGCAGTGATAGTCGCTGATCTTTTGGAAAAACAGGATGTCGCGTGTCATCCCATCGATTAGAACATGCTTTGTGGATCTCTTCATCTATACAAAATACTGCTAAATATCACGTGGTTTTGTCTGACACATAATGAATAAAACAACAAAACTGTTTGAAATAAGATTGCGATGTATTGCGGTACTTGAGCATATCAGCTGTTCACCAAAACAACCATATTATCTTGTTTTTAAACGCGATTGTATGCCGTAGGCTATGTACAGTGGGATACATTTTGCAGTGAAGGGTAAATAAATATTGTTATTATAGGTTAAATAATTTAAATATTCAGAAAGCAGGCACCTGTGTAAATGCTTCGGTCTCCAACAAAGCGGGTTGCCAGATATTAACTTGTTTTGATCTGGGGTGCCAAATTGAGTAAATTGGTTTTGCTTTACAGTTTTTTGCATTTTTGTTTCCAAATAATAGATTCATTTCCAATGGATAACTTAAAATAAAATGAAACTGCATAACCCGTACTGTACATTTTAAGTTAGATTGAGTTCAACTCCTTGATAGGAGCCTATAGGCTTAGTAGCAGCTGCTGTGAAATATCGCAGTATGTCAATATCATTTCACAAAAAAATGGACAGTTAAATTAAAAGATTAAATGGTTTTGAGTAAAACAATTCCCTTGTTTTTCAGTCCTAAGAGCTTTCTATAAAAGGCATTTATTTAAACGCATACTTCTAAACATTGACATTTTTGCACGTCGGTAGAAATGTTTACCAGCCAATATGAAGCCCTTTTAATATTTCACTCATCTCATTTAGAAGTATTTATCTCATTCAAATGCCGTTTTAATAGCATTAGGTCTAATCAAAAGTCAGATGCTTCCCACAACATCAGTTCAAAGTCAATGCTAAAACGATGTCACTGGGTCTCCAAGGCAACAGCAGAGGACTGTCCTTTACCACAAACATGCGTCAATAGTGCAGATGTTTGTTTGCAGTTCTGGGAAACATCACCCAAGATGGAAAACAAGTCTCAAAGATAGTAATCTCTCTAGGGATAAATTTGGAAAAATACACAAATGTTGATTAATTACCAGCTGTAATATGTACAGTATTTATTTGAAAACTCACTGGCCCCTGTTTGAAATAGAGGAGCAAGAGACTGTAATAGGACAATTCCATGCAAATGTCAGATTTATAATGAAAATTAATGTTTTTAACCATAATGGTATCTTATATATCAATATTTCATGGTTAAAATATCCAATGCAATATTTCTGTTAAAGGTGCAGTGTGTAAATTTTAGTGGCATCTAGTGGTCAGGTTGCGAATTGCAACCAATGGCTCAGTCCACTGCTCACCCCTCGCTTTTGAAACACATAGAGAAGCTACGGTAGCCGCCACCAAACCAACATGTCATCATTGGAGACAGCTTAGTAAAAAATTGTCCGTTAAGGGCTTCTGTAGCACGAAATGGTGACTTCCACGTAAGGGGACCCTCGTTGTATGTAGATAAAAAGGTCTCGTTCTAAGGTAATAAACACATAAAGGTTCATTATGAAACATCTTTATACACCCCTGATAATATAGTTTTGTATATTATTTTGCATTTCTGTCAAGAGATCCTTCTAAAAATTACACACTGCACCTTTAAAGTCTATATTTTAATATTTCCACACACATGCAAATTTCAGAATTGTCAGTCCATAGAGACAAAGCGCAGTTATGCAAATTTGAAAAACACGCCCACCGGGGGGAATTCAATCCAACCGTCTCCATTGACTTTGTATTGCGAGAGGCCGCCTCCTTGTCATTTCTGGCTTATAACAAAAAACAGAACAATGCCCAAAAGGTGCTGTGTGACAATATGCACAGCCAACAAGCCAAAGAACCCAGAAATACATCCCTACAAACTATCGAGCCGCAAAACCCTGCCTTTGAGGAGAAAAAAGTGGATCGCCGGCTACGTTTCCCATAGTGGACGCAGTTCTACTAATATGAGTACTATGAGAAGTTGCCTGTTTCCACTTTTCTGTCTGTAAACGCTCGTTTTTTGAGCTCGACAGCTTATAAAAACTTATTTCTGGGTTATTTGGCTTGTTAGCTGTACATATTGTCACACATCAGGTTTAAGGCATTGTTCTGTTTTTTGTTATAAGCCAGAAATGACAAGGAGGCGGCCTCTCGCAATACAAAGTCAATGGAGACGGTTGGATTGTTTCCCCCCGGTGGGCGTGGGTTTCAGGTTATGACGCGCTGCGCTCTGTCTCTATAACAGAGAAATGTCAAATAATAAAGTTATTATTTGTTCTTTGAAGAGACATCCCTTCTTCGTTTGTTGGGTATATTTACTTATGGGTTGTGACTTTTTTAATTTACAGAATTCTTCCAAAATATGTTGTCTTCAAAAAAAAAAAAAACATACTTTTTTGTCACATCCATAATGCATGAATGTTTCCCTCATCTAAAATAAAAAACTTGAGTATAGACTGAGAATTTTCTGATGTCTTGACTCTATCATCAGGAGAAAAGTATAAACAGATGGGTTAATATACATTAATGGTAATAAATGCATTCTCTAATAATGTTTTGTTTTAAGTTTTGACTGCAAATGTCACATCCATAATGTTGCAATCGCTTTAATAGTCATTTTCCATGGTTTGGTGTGAAAGGCATTGGTGTAAGTCGATTAAACTAAAGGAATGTGTTATCAGCTTTTCACAGTAAGAGAGGTGACAGCATACCTTGAGTTTAATCATTTATAGAGGGTTAGCAAGCTTCAAGTACCACAACTAAAGCTGTGATTTCTCTTATTTAGAGACTCATATGTATAATATCAAACTCCTGATTAAACATGGACATTGAAATATATCATGTTATATTTCTTAGCTTCTAAATGAAAAGGGTTTACAGAGAAGTGTTACGCAATCTTGGACCAAGACATGTTTTCCATGTTGACACACTCAGTGATGCAATCTTTACACTAGCATTTCATCAATTAGACCCAGCACTTTTCTCACGTATGTAAAATACTTATCACACTGACTTCACGCCATCACTAGACATTGGAGGCCAGACGTGACTTTCATTTCATGCAGGCCACGACACCTGTAACATAAAATATAGACTGTTGCTATTATAACTAAAATTCTTTTGGTTACCGTCTTTAGGTTGGACAAGGCCGCCGAGGACCTTACCTCTGTCAGAGCATTGGTACAAAGACCTGTGGACAGAATGGAAAACAGCCCAGAATCAAAAATACGGAATGGCCAGCCTGAGGGTCCTGAAGCCCCCTCACAGCCTAAAGAAAGCATGCAGCTCAAAAAGGAAATCTCTCTGCTGAATGGCATCAGCCTTATTGTGGGCAACATGATTGGTTCAGGGATTTTTGTGTCTCCGAAGGGAGTTCTTTTCTACAGTGCCTCCTATGGACTGTCACTAGTCATCTGGGTCATCGGGGGCATCTTTTCAGTGGTGGGGGCTCTCTGTTATGCTGAACTGGGCACCACCATCCCCAAGTCTGGTGCCAGCTACGCTTACATCCTAGAGTCGTTTGGAGGCTTCATAGCATTTATACGTTTGTGGACGTCACTGCTCATCATCGAACCGACGAGTCAGGCTGTCATCGCCATCACTTTCGCAAACTACTTGGTTCAGCCGCTCTTCCCCACATGCGAGGCCCCGTATTCTGCTTCTCGTCTCATTGCTGCTGCATGCATATGTGAGTTAACTTTATGTTCTTCTGTACATGGATGGGGTAATGGTAACCTTTTAAATAGAGACAACGTGCGGGTCACATTTCAATCAAAAATCCAATAAGAATCCTTTTTTTTTGCATTTTAGGAATTCATGCATTCTGCCAAGTACATAAATGCCCTAAAGAACATGATGTATTGTGCAATTTTGACATTTGCGCAATGCCCCATCCCTGTTTTCCTTTTCCCATATAATCCATGTGTTATATTTGAAGAGTTCAGATGCAAAACCTTGCGTCTGACATGATGTTTTCTTGAGTTCAAAAGTGCATGCAAAATCTTTTGGCAAAAACATCTACTTCAAAAAAAGCTTCTTTTGAAAAGACAAAGTAGTTGCAAAATCACTAAAGATGCAACATTGCAAATTATGAAATTGGGTTATATTCAGGTCCAAATACTCACAAGGAACGCAAGTTTAAATGTCATCCATTAAATGTCGTTTTCGTGCACCTTGAGAACTTGGCTAAAAATATTGATGTGGTGTTTAACGGATTCTGCCAACAAACTGGTATTTTCTGAATGGCCTGAGGGCTGGGATTAAGCGAATTTGAAGCAAAAGTATTTGATGGACATTTAAAGGAAAACGCCACCGTTTTTCAATATTTTACTATGTTCTTACCTCAACTTAGACAAAATAAAACATACCTATTTGTTTTTTAATAAGTGCACTTAATCTTTGTACAGCGCGTCGTGAATGTGTTAGCATTTAGCCTAGCCCCATTCATTCCTTAGGATCCAAACAGGGATGAATTTAGAAGCCACCAAACACTTCCATGTTTTTCCTATTTAAAGACTTTTAAATGAGTATTTACACGAGTAAGTTATGGTGGCAAAAAATAAAAAGGGCTCTGAAAATCTGCTTAAAAAAACCTACTCCCTCTCTCGCTCAAACTTCCGTCAATATTACTGCACCCGAGGTCGAAGTGCTCTTCTGCCATACAATATAGTTCCCATTTTTTATCTGCATAAATCTGCACCACGTTTTATTTTGTCCCACCATACTTACTCATGTAACTACTCATGTAACAGTCTTTAAATAGGGAAAACATGAAAGTGTTAGGTGTCCGCATTGAAAAAAATAGGTATGTATTAATTTGTCTAAATTGAGGTAAGAACATAGTAAAATATTGAAAAACGGTGGTGTTTTTCTTTAATATATCGTGATCTCATTTTTGACGGAGGTGACATTTAGCTACTTTTGCATCTGAGCTCTCGATTTTTACCTATAAATGTGAGTTTGCTCAATGTTTTTACCCAAAACATGAAAAAATGCTTCATACATCAAATTCATACATTCAGCAGAAATCTAAAAATAGTTAAATTGTTTTTCATCGGCACTTTTTCTGCTTTCTCACCTTGATAAACTGCAGAGAGGCATTCAACTCTAACTTTTAAAGTGTCAAGAGGCGGTAAATGATTAACTTGTTTTTGCGTTTAGGAGCTTGTTTTTCTGGTTCTGTTATGCCTCCGGTACCTGTTTCACTTGGATACCTTCAGCAGCCTTATCTCGCCTATTAGACATGCTACACTAAATAACAGAAACACTACTGTTGCCAAGAATACATGAAACATTTGCTAATCCCTTTAATTTTCAATAAGTGCTCTTAAATTACTGCCCTACTGTATCTTGAGAGAGTAGCCATTGTTGTGTTTTTGTAAAAACACTATCCACTGTTACATTTTTGTTATTCATTGTACATTCATACTTGTCCATCGTTCAATATTTTTCATCATATAAGTTTAACACACTTCCTATTTCTGAAATTTCAGGCCTTCTGACCTTTATTAATTCAGCTCATGTCAAGTGGGGTACCAGGGTGCAAGATGTGTTCACTTACGCTAAAGTGCTGGCCCTTATTGTCATTATCATCACTGGGATTATCAAACTGTGCCAAGGTAAAAAAAAGAATGTACACAATCATCCATGTCTTAAGCCTGTTTTTCTCAGACGTTTTTCTATGGAAATGTATGTAAAATTAAAATTTGAAGTTAAAATAAATACTGTTGAATTAAACATGCTTTTCCACACAGGTTACACAAGGAACTTTGAGGACTCTTTTCAAGGCTCTTCTCGAGACCCAGGAGCGATTGCTTTGGCCTTGTACTCTGCACTTTTCTCATACTCGGGCTGGGACACTCTTAACTTTGTCACAGAAGAGATTAAGAACCCTGAAAGGTACTTTTATTAAGCTTTTTGAGGTGAACACAGACCTCGGTTGTACATGTTGTAAAGATTTTTAAGCTAAATATAAGATGGCTGATGTCCATTCATGTGTGTCCCAGAAATCTTCCCCTCTCCATTGCCATCTCCATGCCGATCGTTACGATCATCTACATCCTCACAAACATCGCTTACTATGCAGTGCTTGATATAAGTGCAATCCTTGCCAGCGATGCTGTTGCTGTGGTGAGTTCATAAACTTCTGTGTCATCATATAATGTGCAATGAAATAATTTGGTTAGTTTATAAGCTTATGTTTCCTAATCTTTATGCAGACGTTTGCAGACCACACTTTGGGTGTGATGAGCTGGACCATCCCTATTGCGGTCGCTTTGTCCTGCTATGGAGGGCTTAACTCTTCAATCATTGCTGCATCAAGGTCAGTTTGACGCTTGAGGACATAAAATATACTTAAGTGTACTTAACTCTAGTCTTTTTATCATACTTTAATTGAACTGTTTTTGTTGGTAATGGTATATTAAGCCATTTCGAAAAGTAGCGTTTATGGTTTGTTATTCCACCTGAACATCTGCTTTGCTCTTTAAGTTTGTTCTAAATGACTGCTGTTAACCTTCTAAAGTAGGAATAAAGCTTCGTTCAGCTCTTGTGGTTTTTATGGGGAGCTACTCATTTGCCGAAACCATCTGGAGCAGCTTTAATGACTCCTGATGGGGGAGTCTGTTACTATTTCACACGCGGAATAATCAGATTCTTGGGAGTGTTGGGAAAAATATACGCAGTACATATAAGAATTCAGATTATTCAGATTATTTTTGGTTTCATAGATTGTGATAGGTTTAATTTTGAAGAAAAAGTATTTGATGAACATTTAAAGGAAAATATTTTCAATATTTTACTATGTTCTTACCTCAACTTAGACAAATGAATACATACCTGTCTGTTTTTCAATGCGTGGACTTAATCTTTGTACAGCGTGTTGTGAACGGGTTAGCATTTAGCCTAGCCCCATTCATTCCTTAGGATCCAAACAGGGATGAATTTAGAAGCCATCAAACACTTCCATGTTTTTCCTATTTAAAGACTTTTACATGAGTAGTTACACGAGTAAGTATGGTGGCACAAAATAAAAGGGGCCAATTTTTTTAAGCAGATAAAAAATGAGAACTATATTGTATGGTGGAAAAGCACTTAGTTTGCAGCACTTCGACCTTGGCGTGCACCGTGCAGTAACATCATCATAACTGACTACTCCCCCTCTCGCTCAAACTTCCTTCAGATAAGAATTCAGATTATTCAGATTATTTTTGGTTTTATAAATTGTGATAGGTTTAATTTTGTTTACCATGTAATGTACAGTGAGGGCAGGAAACACAGAATGGAGAGAGGTGAACAGGACAGGCAAAGGGACGAACTGAGACTCAAACTCGGGTCGCCGAAAGCACGTCTGCGCTCCAGCGGCTCCGACCTGTTTAGCAAAATCCATGCAACCATATTTTTTCGTCTAGATGAAATGGGTTCAAAAGATAGTTTGCTTGTTTTTTTGACATGGACATCAAACATTACACATTAAATTCCAAATCAAATTGTTCTTTTGAAACATTAAGCTGTTAAAAAAATAGCAGTCAATATTTTTTTCTGTAAACACTTAAAAATGAAGAATTTAACTTCACTTTGAACTATTGAATTATTAATATTAGTTGCATAACCATTGTTGTTGATAACTGCTGCACATCTGTATCTAATCTTCTGGCACCTAGAAACTTCTGGGTATTTCAGCCCATGATCCACAGTTCCTTTTCGATTTTTAGGTTTTGCTTCAGAAACTGCATTTTTAATGTCACCCCACAAGATTTCAATGGGGTAAAGATCAGGAGATTGAGATTAAATAGATTAAAATCACTTCAAGTATTCTGATATATTTAAATTGATCCATGTTCCCTTGTATTTGATAAATTGGCCCAACACGGTAATATGAAAAACATCCCAATACCATTATTTTTGCACCGCCATGTCTTTACAGTGTAATGTGGCTTGAATTCACGTACACAGGGGTCGCCTGACGTTCTGTGGATAACCAATAGACCCCAAAAGAACAATTTTACTCTTATCAGGCCACAAAAAACTACACTATTTTTCTTTGGGACAGTTGGTGTGATGTTTTTTTCAACAATGGTGCTTTACGAGGGCTTCTTGCAAGCAGCTATAGGCTTCAATCAGGTGTCTTTTGACTGTCACGGTACTTGCAGATCATTTTAGATCATCTTTGACCTTTCTAAAGGTGATGAAATGCTGAATCTTTGCATTCCTGACTACTCCTCAATCTATATTAACCGTAGTTGTGGCTTGTTTTCTTCCATGTGCTTTGGTTTTTTTGTTGCCATTTTAAAGCATTTGAGATCATTTTTGCTGAGCATCCTAAACTTTGCTGCATTTCTTCATTCTTTTTCCACTCTCAAATCAACTTTTTTTAATCAAATTGCGTTGTTCCTCTGAGTAATATTTGGAATGCCCCATTTTACACAGAATAAAGCAGCGGATATATTTTATAACAATGGATGAATCATTTGCTTCCCCTCTTTCTTAATAAAGGACAAAATGGACCTGTTTTTTCACAGAATGGACGAATTTTCTAATTAAACTTCACTGCTATTGTTTTGATTACGCCACTTTCAATAAACGAGTCTATACCTCAGAACAAGTAGTGTGGATATCATTACCAATTGGTGTATTTTTTTCTATTACACTACTGCATCTGTAAGTAAATTTGTCCAATGCAGAAATATTACACTGCCAAAAATGACTTGATGATAGTATTTAGGGGTCAAGCCCTGAAGGGGCGAAGACCCCTATTGTATCCGTTAGTTTTCTTTTTAATAATTATCATTCTTCTTCCTCCACCATTGGGGTCTATGGCAGCCCATAGAACCGTACGTAGGAAAGTTATGAAATTTGGCACACTGATAGAGGACAGTCGAAAGAATTTTCACAGCAAATTTGGTGTCTCTATCTCAAACCCGCTAGCGCCACCAACAGTCCAAATTTGCACTTACTTTTGCTTATAACTTCTGATCCGTAAGTCCTAGAAATGAAATTCAAGACGATTCGATCCTTTGACGTCATTTTCCGTCATGAAAATTTTTCCGTCATTTTGAATTATTCGTAAAACCTACTTTTGCGAACTCGTCCTAGAGCTTTTGCCTGATTGTTAAGAAAATCGGTATGTAGCATCTACAGACCATCGAGGCAAAAAGTTATGGAATTCATGTTGATTCGCCAATCTGTTTTCGTAAACCGCGTCAACAAATTTTACGTAGAGCGTTAAAAAACGGATTTGAGGCTGTATCTTCGCCAAACTTAAGCCTATTGACACGACACTTGGTACTTGTGATGCCAGTCACGAACTGAGAGTGCACGCCCAGTTTCATCGCAGCGCCACCTAGTGGTAAGACAAATGTTTTATACACTTATAACTTTGGCTGTGATCAACGTATTTTCATGGGACTTGTTTCCTTGGAATCTTGAATAGTTGCAGAGTCCAACGATACCAAACATGCCAGAATTCGCCTTACGGTTAACCCTGCGCAGCAAAATAGCGTTTAAAAAACACGTGCGAATATCTCCGTGAGCGTTATTCCGATCGACTCGAAAACACCATAGGAGGAACATTACATTACCTTCTGAACAAAAAGTTCTATTGGCATTATATAAAATTTTCCATCAGAAATGGCCGAAAATTAAAAAAAACTAAAAATTACCTTTTAAATTTTGTGTTTTTTACACATAAATGGTTATCACTCTGCAACAAAGAACATTCTGAGGCCACACAAAAAAAATGTATGCTTGCACCACTAGATGGCCTTATAATTGAACAAAACCTTTGATATCAAGCCAGCCCTATGGTCATACAACTGTTTAAACTAAACTAAAGTGTATTGTCATAAAACTAGCTAGATGTAACACAATCATGACCTGATGTTGCATGCACAATTTTGTCATTGCGCCATCTACTGGTTTTGGCTTGACCCCGGTATTGCTGCTTGCAGCTATATTTTTATCTTGTTTTCAGTGGAAATATCTAAAAGTTCTTAAATCGGGATGTATTTTCTTGATGAGCAAAATGACCTAAGAAAATAAGTTTTTAGAAAAAAAATATACAATTTAAGTAATTTTAGCTTAAAACATGCAAAAATTTCTGCCAGTGGGGTGAGAAAATTTAGCTTGAATTAAGTGTTTAAGAAAAAAGAAATCTTATTTTTTTCCTCATCCCATCGGCAGATATTTTTTCCTTGTTTTAAGCACAAATTCACTTAAATTGACATATTTTTTAGGTAATTTTACTCATCAAGAAAAAGCATCTTAATTTAAAAATGTTTAGATATTTCTACTGAAAACATTTTTTGCAGTGTTCTACTACTAATAACAGGGTTAACAGGTTATGGATGTTGCACTTCTATTTTTTGAATAGCACTGTATGTTTGGTTTTCGGCCACTGTTTATGTCCTATAATAAATGCATTTCCATTCATCATTTTGAATGAGTAGGTAGTGTGCATTATGTTTCTGACCTATTAATCAACTGAACTAAATAACAAATAGTATTTTAGGTGTATACAGCTTTTTGTCATAGGATCTTGATATTTTGTATCTGTTTGAAGATTTTTGTATACTTATGCATTTGGCCTTGCTCTTCAGTGCTTGTGGTTAATCCAGGATTGAGAAATATTAAACTAAACCGTTAATATCTGTTGCGGTAGGTTATTCTTCGTGGGAGCTCGAGAAGGTCATCTGCCTGATGCGTTGTCCATGATTCACATGGAGAGATTCACACCGGTTCCCGCACTCCTCTTTAATGTAAGTACATTTTAGTGTCCAAACAGTTAACTCCCAAATGCATCTCAACATTCTTTCATTATCAGAGGGACATCCTGACCATCTATACAAAAAGCACCTATTGTGCTTTGCAAAGCAACTTACTTATACTGTTTAAAAGGTTTAGTCAACTTGACTAAAATGTTTGTGTTTTTAAAACCTTTAGATCTGTATATATATACACAGGTTAATACCTCATTTGTGTATACTAAATCATCACAGAATTGCCTTGTTTTTTTTACACCCTAGTATATTTGGGTTTCCTGTCTCCATCTAGTGGACTAAGTAACTCGGGTTGTGTTTTTGTATTTGCAGTGTGCCATGGCTCTTTTGTACCTGACAGTGGAGGATGTGTTCCAGTTAATAAACTATTACAGCTTTAGTTACTGGTTTTTTGTTGGCCTGTCCATTGCCGGGCAGATCTACCTTCGCTGGAAAGAGCCAGACAGACATCGACCACTGAAGTTGAGGCAAACAGTAGAGATGGTATACAACTGAGTATTGCCTGATCGATGGCCTTGATTATAAACAATATTAATGTTTACATTTTAATGAAATTATTAATAATAACATGCAAATGCATATGGCTTGTCCTAGAAAGCACTAGAAATAACTTCTGAAATGTAAATGGAGTAATTCTCTTATTAAACATGTTCTTTAGATCCTCTTATTTTGAAGATGACCTCAGTTTTGTTTTGCTATTTTATGTAACATTTGTGTTTTTCTTCTCCCATTTTCTCTATGCATTTGAGCAGTTGAGTCTGGTGTATCCTATTATCTTCTGCATGTGCGTTGTGTTCCTGGTGGCTGTGCCTCTTTATTCTGACACACTCAACTCCCTTATCGGGATTGCCATTGCCCTCTCTGGGGTGCCCGTTTACTTCTTGGGTGTTTATCTTCCAGAGTCTAAGCGCCCACCCATCATCACTAAACTACTGCGTAAGTGCCACAGCTTTTAGCATTGATGTGTTTACTTCATTGACTCGCAGACTAAATGACTTTGTTTCTTCACACAGGTGCCATTACCCGCTTCACCCAGTTCACCTGCTTTTGTGTGCTCACTGAAATGGACACGAGTGAATAAATCACATTTAATTTATTGATCAGATACTCACACACCACCACTTTAATGACTTGAGGGGAGAAGAAACCAAGATCTGGAGATAAGGGACACATATCTTCTACACTATTTAGGTGTGTTGGATTTCGCTTTTCGTTATAATTAAAGGTCTCTGTTGAGGCTATGGTGGCAGGAATACTGCATCATGAACCACACGGCATGAAAAATGGTCCAGCTAAAGACTTCTGGTTCAGACTGGCATCAGAGCACACAAATGATGCAGTATTGATTCATAAAAGAAGCGGTTTTGAACAGGATTCAATGGTTGGGAATATGGACGAGAGCTCATTAAGTATTTGTCTTTTTTTAAACAAACATGGTTTTGTTTAGAATTAAGTGTTTAAGATATACTTTCATTTTTAAAGACATTTTGATATTTTTATTAGCCTCTTTATGGTTTCACACCCACAACCATTTCCTTAATGTTTTTTTTTGTCTTTGCATGAGGCCAAGGTCAATTTTGCCACATGCCTTAAATGGGTTTTAAAGGGAAGGTGATTTTATTCACTTGAACATTCAAACCTGCTGCTATGCAGACCTTGGCTTATATACGTTGCTGCTGTTGTATGTTTAAAAAAATCACTTGATCACTTTGAGAGGATAGATGAGTTTATCAGATGTGCTGGAAACATTTGTAGACTGTATATGGTTTAAGTACATTTGGTCCTCTTACTGTCTGCATTCGTTTCCTTTTATCCATTTTTGCATTAAAAAAATAAGTTTGTCAGAAGTGAGCAAAGGTTTGTCTGAAATGCCCTGAGAAGAGCTGCAAAAACGGTGCGATCCATGGATTGGAAAATACTTAAATGGCAGTCAAACTTGCAATAAACATCATTTGTTGATATTCCAGCAGAACTCAGGATGCCGGTCCAGACATTATCTGAACTATTTTACCTTTAAATTCCTACAATACACTGCACAGGACTTTTAAACTATTTTTGTTAATTGCTTTTAATGTATGTTATTTATTGTAAAGAATATCAATAAAACCATTTACTGCACAAAATAGCTGTTTTTATAAACAATTCAAGACATTCTGTTTAATTGAAGCATTTATTTTTTATACACATCTACATATTTACAGGTATTTTTTGTATTTCACCCCTTGGATATGGGGAACGTATAAACACTACACACACAACTGACAACACAATGCACCCCACACTTACACGAACTCAAAATATCACACCATTTTCTCTCCATACCATCTTCACATCAAACAACCGCATATAGTAAATCACTCGCCTCTTGAACGCGCAATTCAAAGCAACCCACACAAATATAGGTACATGGGCTACCACATACATTCACTTGACAAAAGAACATACAGCTTCACTTCACACGTCAGTAAAAATGGCCTCTCATGCTCATAACCATACAGAGGCTCTCAGTCAGAATCACGCTCTCGTTCCTCGTCTTCATCACTGTTGTTCTCCAACTCCTCCGTCATGTCCTGCTTATAGCGCTCCCAGCTCCGCCTGCTGTAGGAGTGCTCTTCGCTCCAGAAACCTGGAAAAAAAATGCATTTTATCAGCAAATGAAAATTTTAATGGGCAAGTAATAGGGATGCACCGATAGGATTTTTTTTGGGCAGATATCGATACCGATTTAAACAGACAACTTCTGGCCGATACCGATATTAAACACTTGTATACAATACTATACAGTTGGTCTGTTAGCTAGTTTATTTACTGCATCAAATAATTTTTACTGAACATGGATTGGATCTAATTAACATTCAACTGACCAACATAATAAGAGAGGCACAAATTAAGCTAAAACAAATAAGACAGCATGACAACCTTCAAAGGTGGTTTGAGCTATTCAGCATTTATTTTACTAACAACATTAACTAATTTTTTACATATAATGGATTTCTTTATGCAGTTAATTAATAAACAATCAGTATCAGCCTCTCTCGTGCTATTGCTGATGGTTTCAAATTCATCAAAAATCGGCCGATACATCGGTGCATCACTAGTAAGTAATATGGTTTATTAACATTAGAAATCTCAGGAAGGACCAGGTATTTTTAACATTCACACAGCACTATGGTTCCAGAAAATGTCTGTCAAATTTGCAGAAAGCCTTTTGTGTGAACACAAACACGTTCCATAAATGTTGTGAGACCGCTCCCTTAAAGACCAATGCTGCGTCCCAAACTGCCTACTTCCATACTATACAGTAGGCAAAGAGTACGAGAAGTAGTGCCTTTTGCCGACAATATGAATGGAAGTATGTGGTTTGGGACGCAGCGCAAGTAACATTGCCGTAACATTTACAGAAAGCATTCTGTGTGAACAAATGTCAGAAACAATGTCGTAAGGGGCATGCTGTAGTAGGGCTAGGCGATCAATCAATCAACTTTTATTTCTATAGCACATTTTGCCAACAAGAACAGTCTCCAAAGTGCTGTACAGTAGCAACAATAGACAATAGAAAGGCACACAAGTACAAAATCACAATCATTTAAAATAAATAAAAAAAAATAAAATAATAAAAGACACAGGACCACATAACTCACGCAGTGTTAAAAGCCAAGGAATAAAAGTGGGTCTTAAGACGAGACTTAAAACATTCCACTGTGGGGGCCGCACGGACCAGAGGAGGCAGAGCGTTCCACAGTCTGGGGCCAACTACAGAGAAGGCCCGGTCCCCCCTGGATTTGAGTCTGGACTTAGGAACCACGAGCAGGAACTGGCCATTTGACCTCAGTGAACGCGCCGGTGTATAAATTTGGATCAGGTCAGTGATGTATTGAGGGGCCAGTCCACTCAACGCTTTAAAAACAAACAATAAAATCTTAAAATCGATTCGGAATCGAACAGGAAGCCAGTGCAATGAGGCGAGGATGGGGGTGATGTGTTCGCGCTTTTTAGTTCCTGTTAAAAGTCTAGACGCAAAGTTCTGGACTAACTGCAGGCGCGAAAGTGCATTTTGGGATATTCCAGTATAAAGTGAATTGCAGTAGTCCAGACGTGAAGAAATAAAAGCATGCATGACTAGCTCAAAATGTTTCAACGTTAAAAAATATTTAATTTTAGATAAAAGCCGAAGATGGAAAAAACATGATTTAACGACTTTGTTAATTTGTTTATCCAGTTTAAAATCACCGTCTATAGTGACGCCAAGGTTGGTGGCTATGGGATGCACGTGATTATTGAGGGGGCCCAAATCAACCAGAGTCCTAATGGGACCAAACATTATCTCAGTCTTTCCCTCATTTAGAATTAAAGAATTCTGAGCTAATCAAGCCTTGACGTTACTTAAGCACTCAAGTAGGGGTGTCAGTGGAGCCTGATCATTTTTAGTCAATGGCAGGTATATTTGGCAATCGTCTGCATAAAAATGATAAGAGATACCATGTCTTTTAAAAATCACACTGAGAGGGAGAAGATATAAGGCAAAAAGAATGGGCCCAAGTATTGATCCCTGGGGGACTCCACAATTTAAAGGAGCAGTGGACGAAGTGGAGTCTAACAGTAAAACATCTCCCAGACAGGTACGACCTGAACCACTCTAGCGCTGTTCCCCTGACACCCACACAATTTTCCAAACGAGATAAAAGTATTGTGTGGTCAACTGTATCAAAAGCAGCCGTCAGGTCTAAAAGTACTAAAACAGCAGAATCACCCGTATCAGTTATTAAAAATAAATCATTAAAAACCTTTAAAAGTGCAGACTCAGTGCTATGGAAGGTTCTGTAACCTGACTGGAAAGTGTCAAAAATGCTATTTGCATCTAAAAAAGGCTGCAACTGTGCAAATACACTCTTCTCTAAAATCTCGATAATTTTACCGATACAATTTTCCGATAAAACTATAACGACAATTCGATAAGTGACCAATAATGTTTACGCACTGTGCGTAATGTTGCGCAAGCACTTCCGGATGCGGCACGCACACTTGGTTTACAATCACAGTGTCAGACTTGAAGGAGTGGAGTAGGATGAGGCAAGTTATTCATTTATTAGTGGAGCCCTACGATTTCTGCGATGCGGATAACGCGAACGGAATCACAGAATCCAAATGCACGGAAACATTTTCCTATTGTGTAATATTGGACACACAAACAGGGTTTGTCAAAGCCCGCAACACAGCAAACAAAACGGGTAATGTATACTATACTTTCTTTCAGCGTCCGCCTAGCGCACGCAAACGTCCGCACCGCTTTAAAAGTATATTTACAGGACATTAACAAATTCGGGAAACTGAGGAAAAACAGATGTATGAGTGTGCACTCCCACGGCAACGTGACATCCATTTATCAGCGTGTATAGCTCGTATAACACACGCGTGATCACTGAACTAAGTTTTCTTTTTTGTTTAAGTGAACATAAACAGCTAGATGTTTCTCAGTATGTTGAAACTTAAAGCAGTCTGTCTTGGGTCTTAAAGTGACAGTAGCCTGATGCTTTCTGTGTAAGAAATATATTTACATTTAAAACAGATGCCCGAACATTAAAACAAGATTTTAGAATTTGTATGTGTCATGTTCTGAATAAAAAGTAGTTTAAAACCATTATTAGCTGTCTGGTTTTTACAATTTTATTCAGGAGCAAAAAAAAAACTGCCTTTAAATTTGACAGGAATAAAGATTTGTTATTTATCATGATAATTATCGATATCGACTGATATGGACAACATTTTCTTGATCATTTTTTTTTTGGCCATATCACCCAGCCCTAAGCTGTAGTGAGGACACGCTTGTCAGCACAACAATAAGTTATCATTTAGCTCTTTGACACTGGAAAATTAAATGAAGATTAAGGATCACAACCAGAAATGTTTGCAAACTGGACTGAAACACAGATCCAGGAGTTTCTTACTGTCTGCGCTGAAGCTGAGATCATAACCAGCATAACTTGTAATTAGTGATGCACCGATGTATCGGCCGCCGATATTTATCGGCCGATTTTTGATGAATTTGAAACCATCTGCATATCGGCAATAGCACGAGAAAGGCTGATACCGATTGTTTATTAATTACCTCTATAAAGAAATCCATTATTTGTAAAAAATGAGTTAATGTTGTTAATAAAATAAATGCTGAATAGTAAAAACCACCTTTGAAGTTTGTCATGCTGTCTTATTATATTTGTTTTAGTTTAATTTGTGCCCCTCTTATTATGTTGGTCAGTTGAATGTTAATTAGATCCAATCCATGTTCAGTAAAAATTATTTGATGCAGAAATAAACTAGCTAATAGATCAACTGTATAGTATTGTATACAAGTGTTTAATATCGATATCGGCATTGGGCAGAAGATGTCTGTTTAAATTGGTATCGCTCCAAAAAAAATCGGTGCATCCCTACTTGTAATCCAATCATAAACGAAAATACACACGTGTGGTTTCACGAGAGAGAAATCACGGATAAGCAAACTTTAGACAGTGCGGAAAAACCTACCAAGTGCAGGACTTTAAAGGGACACTGCACTTTTTTGAAAATATGCTCATTTTTCAGCTCCCCCAGAGTTAAACATTTGATTTTAAACGTTTTGGAATCCATTCAGTTTATCTCCGGGTCTGGTGGTACCACTTTTAGCATAATCTATTAAATCTGATTAGACCATTAGCATCGCGCTCAAAAATAAAAAATAGTTTCGATATTTTTCCTAATTAAAACTTGACTCTTCTGTAGTTACATTGTGTACTAAGACAGAAAATTTAAAGTTGCGATTTTCTAGGCAGATAGTGCTAGGACTATACTCTCATTCTGGTGCAACAATCAAGGACCTTGCCGCTGCAACACGGCTGCAGGAGGCGCAACGATATTACGCAGTGCCCAAAAATAGTCCCCAGCTATTGAAAGTAACTAATGGGACTATTTTTAGGCAGTGCGTAATATCACTTCGCCTGCTGCAGCCATGTTACAGCAGCAAAGTCCTTGATTATTACACCAGAATGAGAGCACAGTTCCTTGACATCTATGCCAAAATAAATCGCAACTTCTAATTTTCTGTTGGTCCTAGTACATGATGTAACTACAGAAGAGTCAAGTTTTAAATAAGAAAAATATTAAAAGTCTTTTTCCCTATTTTTTAGCATGATGCTAATGTAGGGTGACCACCTGCTAATAAGCCCAAGGGGGGACAAGGGGTGTGTTTCTGAGGGACAATGTGGGACACTTCCTGGCCCAGCGGTGCACCCAACCCACTGGCCGACTTATTGATAGTGGTTTACCCATTTTTAGCACATACCACCTTACACAATGCACAAAAAATATTTTCTAGAAAAAAAATTCTTATTTTTACTGAAAACAAGACAAAAAATACTATCTAAAAATTCTTAAATTAAGATGCTTTTTCTTGATGAGCAAAACGACCCAAGAAAATAAGTCTAGTTTTTAGAACAAAAATATCAAATTTAAGTGATTTTGTGCACAAAACAAGCAAAAAAAACGATTTTTTCCTTTTCATGCACAAAATCACTTAAATGTGATGTTTTTGGTCTAAAAACTAGACTTATTTTCTTGGGTCGTTTTGCTCCTTAAGAAAAAGCATCTTAAATTTAAGAATTTAGATATTTTTACTGAAAACAAGACAAAAATACTAAGATTTTTTTCTTGAAAATCATTTTTTGCAGTGTATATGGCATATTAATAATGCCCTATTCCCCAAACATGTGTAATTGCTTATGTATGCTCATGAATAGGGCAACCAATGTGTATTTTTTTAAAATAAAGATTCATAATATTTTGAACATTCAATGAATTGACAGATGCACTTCCATTTACGATTTTCTTTGGCTATTTAATTTATTTTTCATTACAATTTATTCACTTTAAATAAATTATAACATAAAATTATAGAATTAACAGGAATTGAAGTTGCTCAACAACACAGAAACAGTTAAAAAAAGTCTTAACTCGGTTAAGGTTCACGGAACGAGAAGGGGGAGGAAGGATGGTGAACTTGCATGTTAGTAAAGGCAGGCGCAGGAAAAAAACTATTCAGTGTTCTGGAGACACCTTTAGGACTTTCAGCCACAAATATTTATTTTTCCAGTCTTTCTTGTACGCACAACTTCTCTTTTTAATTGATGATGGCGGTGCAGAGTCAGTCTCTTTCTCCATTTTTCGAATTGGAAAGTGCGCATCTAAAAGGTATGCACATGCGTGGCTGCGTGCGGACTGCGCTGTCATGACAACAACGAAAAGTTGACAACAACCAAGTCAGCAGTTCAACTGAGGGGCAACAGTAGCGTGCGAGTAGCGAGTGGCAAGCCAGCCTGAACTGTCTAGTAATGTTCGTTTGGCTGCCTGGGGCTCGAGGATATAGAGCGACCAACTTTTTTTTTTGAGCACGCGTTGATTATGTGTGACACAGTCTCAATTTGCGGGACGCATGAATTGGGCTTCAAATGCTGTGCGCACGCGCTACACGGGATGGGTGGTGACCATATGCTAATGGTCTAATCAGATTCAATAGGTTATGCTAAACTATGCTAAAAGTGGTACCGCCAGACCCAGAGATCAGCTTAATGGATTCCAAACGGCAAGAATCAAATCTTTAACTCTAGGGGAGCTGGAAAATGAGCATAGTTTCAAAAAAAAGTGGAGTGTCCCTTTAAATACATCATGTGTTTGAATGCATGCAACGATTCCAGAAAATCATCACCTCCATAACGCTCCTCAGCATCACTGTCACCCTCACTGCTCTCATCTGGGTAATCGTTTCTCCAGTTGCTTTCAGCATTCTCATCATCTTCATCCTCATACACCTCTTCCTCCCATGCCACTACATCAGGTACCTACACAGGAATGAAAATCACCCAATCAAACCACTTGTTGCACAAATCTACAAAAAAGACCACTATCAATGTGTGTTAGAGACTTTCTACTCACCAGCTCCCCCTCTTGTGTGTAGGGTCTGACAGACAGAATGTCTTGTATCCAGCCTGGTGTGGTTGTCTCCTGGTAGTACAAGTCATACACATAATCATCTTCTTTCTCTCGATGTTCGGTACCGAGCCGGTCTCCCGAAACACTTAGTTTCTCACGAATCATCTTCACAGAGTTACACAGGATTGTCTCTGGATCAGACACAACATTCTGGGGAAAGAAACATGAACAGTTAATGTGGGAAGTCGTTTAATTAGTTTATCATTCACAGTATATCATCTTTGTTAAACATTTCATATTATGTTTATAAGTTGCTATTCATACAGAATTATTAGGAGCCACCTAACTTATATATGGTGGTATATTATGACCATGGTTATTTGTGCTCCATACATGCAGATTGCAAAAAATAGTAAATGCATAATTTGCTACGCGTAAATGCATAGTTGCATTTCTTATTAATACATTGACTGTATAGTATACTCATAATAAGATAAAAAAATACATATGAAGGTATAATTTATAAAAACCTTCTTTCTGATCATCACATCTTATATAGCTTTACCTTGCCAGGCATCTTCACGTCATCATCCTCATGCAAAATATCAAACACTTGAACTTCTCCTAAAGGCAAGCCATCATGGTTCTCTGTTTGGCTGTCATCCTTCTCTTCTCCTCTGACAGGAGCAGGCTCTGCCGGCAGTCCTGCCCGTTGGCTGGAGAGGATCCGGTACCGTTCCTCTCGCCTGGTGCTCCATTTGACACTGCGCAGATCACCGATGATCCTTTGAGCGCTTCCCTGTGATGGACGCAATGCATGATGGGCCAGACGTGGGCGTGCCAGAGCCTCACGAACATGCGTTTGTACTGGAGCATCCTGTAATTGGCACATATATATATGAGATATGGCAGATTACAATGAAAGACGTGTTGTGACACAATCAACTTGACAGGGATAATGTTATTGTATCATAAATAAACTGTAAAGCATTACGACCTACCAAACTTTTTCAAAATGAGGCACACTTATCAATCTTTTTATTTATTTTTAACAATAATCTGGGCATCTCAAAGACCACTGCCGACATTTTCAGATTGTAATTCCAAACTTCTGCATCTGACACTTTTACTAGCAATGCTGACATCGCGGGCACGCGCGTCGAATTTCTGGGTTGAAGAATCTGTTTCAGCCCATGCAGTACTTTTAAATGTGTGTCATGCAATATCCACTTCTCGCTGCAAGGTTGTAGTATGTTTTTACTAAATTCGACAATAAATAGGTCAAGTCCGACCACTGGAAGCGTTTAATATTTTTAACTTTCAACTCGGAGGTGTTTTTAGTTCACAGCCACTGTTTAAAGGACAAGTTCGGTATATTACACTTAAAGCCCTGTTTTCAGATTGTTTATGATGAAATAGAACGGTTTTGACTGAAATTTGGACATATGATGCTGGCCCGAGAATTTTCGGGGGTTTGTTGTATCAGCTCCCACCTCTTCAGTGGCTGTATAGGTGCACTGGAACAATCCTTCCTAAAATGCATTAAACTTTCGTTTATAATGACGTGAAACTCAGCGAGTGGTCAGGGGTGTTCACTGATATGCTCACACAAAAATCACTGCAAAAGACGCATTCCAACAGGTTTTATCATAGTTTTTGCCAACTCCATTGACTTGTATTAGATGTGCTGTGAGCTACGGTATTACTCCGTGCCGGGAACGTTGTTTCTATTCTTGCAATTGGCAAAGGTGGATTATCGCCACCAACTGGGCTGGAGTTTCTATTATTCAAGCTCTCAACGGAAGAATGTACGTGTGTGAGGCGTTTGGAAAAATAGGTCCACAAGTTTACAACAAATGCTAAAACACCTGTTGGAACGCATCTTTTGCAGTGATTTTTGTGTGAGAATATCAGTGAACACTAGGGCTGTGTATCGCCAACAATTTCCCGATACGATACGTATCCCGATCCAAGGGCCCCGATACGATGCGCATCACGATACAAGATTTTGAATTACATTTTTGTTCAGAAGTAAGTAACATTATTACTATTATTGTTTAATGTACATTGAATAAGCAGTCTTGTCTTTTTGCCATTCATTTATTAGCTTTTGGGGTAACTCATAGAAACTCTTAAAATCTCAGAGTTAATACTTCACTTATGTTTTTTTAAAACAGTTTTACAAACAAAAGTGTCTTACTCTAGGCATTATATTTGTCTCTCATTTCATTATTCTATATCTATGAATATATGTGTAAACATGTAGTCAGACTTAATATTATTTAATAGAAATCAGATTATTACTGTGACAGCTATAGTTTGAAGTATCTCTGTATCTCTTCTCTAGATGTACACTTTTCACATGCAAATCTTTGTCGTGTTTCTTCTCTAATGCGTTAGTACTGTTTTATAAGAGAGCGACTAATAAGTATAGGCTGCGCTTTCATACTGAACTCATTGATTTTAAATACGCGTGAGAGAGAGAGAGAGAGAGAGAGAGAGAGAGAGGGAGAGGGAGAGGGAGAGGGAGAGAGAGAACGCGCCTCGCAGGCACGTGCGCCAGCGAGACAGACACGTAAAGTGAAAGGTACCCCGCTACCTTTAACTCTACGTACTCCGCGGGACACATGCGTCCTTTCCATATGGATCACGCATCAGCAGCGATTGGTCACGTTACTTTAAAAAGTGCATCCGAATCGATACGGAAGATACTGTATCGATGCGCGCATAGTCAGGCATCCATGACGATGTATCGTCGTATCGATATTTTGAACACAGCACTAGTGAACACCCCTGACCACTCGGTGAGTTTCACGTCTTTGTAAACGAAAGTTTAATGCATTTTAGGAAGGATTGTTCCAGTGCACCTATAGAGCCATTGTAGAGATGGGAGGTGATACAATAAACACCCGAAAACTCTCGGGCCAGCATCACATGTCCAAACCTCAGTCAAAACCGTTCCATTTCATCACAAACAGGGCTTTAAGTGTAAAATACCGAACTTGTCCTTTAAACATTTGTGTCGCTTTCAACCGGGCGGTGTGCTTCCACTAAGCTCTGGTCTCTAATGAAAGGTAGATGGACCAATATAAATATATTTTATCTTGGTCCTGAAACTTTGTACTCGTCTATGGAGGAGAGGGTATTTAAATACATCGCGGAAATTTGGTAGTCACGTATCTATTAATAGACTACAGTGAACGTTCTGTTAGAACATCAACTGCAGGTATCGTTCTAAAAACCATGGTTACCATGGGTCTGACGCCCATTCCAACTAAAACAGTAAATGTTTATAATTAACTTTGAAAGTACTAACAAAATTCTACCTTCTGTTAAAATTTCATGTAAATCTGATCAAATGAGAAAGTTACAAGTAAAAACATGTGAATAAGCAGCATTTCGGTCACACACATTCCATAGACATCCATATAAAGACCATTTCAAAAGATGTAAACAACACTGGTCCAGAAGCACTTCCTGTATCAGTTTTTTAACACTAGATAAACGTTGGGATAAAATAAACCAACAGAACATATAAACCTGAATTAACTGAAGTTAAACAAACATCTTAAAAGGTAATGATATATGTCAAATAAAAAAATACTGTCACAAACTGTAACAGGAAGCGTTTCTGGACCAGTGTTGTTTACATCATTTGAAATGGTCTATAACTTTTCCTCCGATTTCTAACATTAAAAAAAAATATCATAACTGTCTCAATACTCAACAGATTTTTACAATCCTGGTATCTTTGTAAATGGGAATGTCTAGTCATGTGATACATTTTGAGTTTTGGGTTTTTTGAAAATTTTGCCATCATACCTACTTTTATTAATAGTAGTCATTTGATGTCTTTATACAGTACAGTGATAATGATACATTAGGTATGATTCATCATTACGCAGTATAATCCTATAGTCCACATAAACACATCACTACAGTACATAAACTACAACACCCCAAGGAAACGATTAAAACACTTAAAAGATGCACATGCTCTATGGTACTATTTAGGCCTAGATTTTAATATTTAATGATTTTATCCATCTTCTTCAAGTAAACCTACATGTATGTAGATTTATACTGGGGTGTGGCCATGAATACATCTTTGTTAACTATTAATGTAATCAAGATTAATCGTGCCAGTGTACAGAAAAACTACATTTTCACACACTGTTGTCTTATATTTTGACGGCCACGTTGACTGCACTCACTAGCTGACGTCATTAGCCATTATCAGTCATCAACGCATACCGAAAACAATACAAAAACACTACAGCACATCGTTACCTGCGATGCCACAGTGGCCACCAGTTTAAACACAGAGTTCTCTATCTTCGGCTCCTGCGGTTCTGGTTCGCTCTCGTCGCTGGGCTGAGCCGCCACGGCGGCCTCCGGACGGATCCGCTTACAGGCCAGCAGCAGCGCGTCCGCCGGATCAGTGCCTCTTTTTCTCTTCACCCGTAAGATAGTCGTGCTTGGGTCCATTTTGCCAGAGAAACGACTGCTGTGTCGCCAGAGAGCGATTTCGGATAATAAACAAACAAATGCCGCAGCTAACCAATGACAACAACAACCTGCGTTGTCGCCTTTCTTCCTTTTGACTCGTTTTTTTCTCCTTTGGCGGTTTTCTATTCGATGGCGATGAAATGGAGAAGCAGTGGCGCCGCCCTTGTGGTGTGGAGTTTATTACAGCAAAAGGGCACCCACACGCGCGCACATACAAGTATAACTTTTTTCTCAACTGGGCAAAGATTAATCGCGATTATCTCATACAAAATAAAAGGGTTTTTTGTGAATAATATATGCTGTGTGTAATTATTATGTATATATAAATACACACTCATTCATGTATGTATTAAAGAAACATTTACATGTGTATATATATTTTTATTTATATTTGTATATATTCTATTTTTACATACATTTAAAAAATGATATATAAATAAAAAAAATCTGAAATTAATATATGTATGTGTGTGTGTGGTTAATAATTTTTTTCTGCATTAACATACAATTACAATAAGGCAAACATATATTGTTGTGTGGTTTATAATAATTACACACAGTACACAGACATATTATATTATGCAAAAAAAAAAAAACTTTTATTTTTATGTATGCGATTAAGCTTTAAATACATTTAAATGCCACAAAACATGAGGCAATTTAAAACAATTCCACACTTGTGTACATAACTTGGCTACAATCAACCTATTATTTAATAAACGACAATCTCTGTTTTGCATAAAGACACTAAATTTAAAAATCTGCTAAAAGAGGTAGGCATTAAGAGGTAAATTTAAAAATGTGTCAAAGAGGTAGGCATTGCTTTTTTATTATCCAAGTATTTATAGTTGCAGTCTGGCGCTATAGCCCCATGTTGTTGCAATTAACCACCTGCAGAGGTCGCGGTTTAATTGGGTTTAATTAAAGGTTGACGAAAAGAGGCCACCTGAAATCCCTCAGTCGGCTCCTGTTTTAAACATTATTTATATTATGGACGATTAAAAACCCACACGAATACGTAATAGCTGTACAATTTTTATGAACTAAACATATTATGTTATAAAATATGAAACAGGTATCACGCAATTAGTTTTAAAGAATTAAAAGCTATCACATAAAGGATTATGTTTTGACTAATATTACATATGCCACTATTTGCTAGTTTCATTTTATCGACATTAAAATCGTTTGTGTCCGAAGTACATGGGCTCTTGGAGATCAATAAAAGGAGTGGGTGTGAATGCGCCCACACCCCCATCCCCCGAAACACACACACACACACACAAACACACACACCAAATCATGGAGAGAGACAGAAAAGACTCTTTTCACACACACGGGCGCGCGTGCGCGCGCTCCCTCTCTTTCACACATCTTGCGTTGAAGCGCTCGCTCAGAAGCGCTGTTAAATCGACTGACAAACTGCGGATGAAAATGAGTGGGTCACTCGTGTTGGAGTAAACGCGTGTTTTCAAGCTCGACTCGAAACTCTGGACTGATCACCATGGGAGCTGTTTGGACTGCACGACTTCTCTGTTTGTTTTTGCTCTTGTTAAATACTCGCCAAAGTGCCGCACTTCCACACAACACTGGTAAGAGGCTCCACTTTGTTACAGCCGATGCTCTACACACGCAATTTCAAATCGCAGGTTTTTGCGGCTTGTTTACCTTTCCTTAGCCTACTTCATTTCTTTACATTTTCTTCACAGCTACTAAACCAGACATGGAATAAAAATCACTGAATGTGTGCCTTGTATACTGTAACTTAAATTGTATCATGTATTTTATCTTCTTTGATGTTGATTAAAACACTATACGTTCCCAACACGTATTACTATTATCAGTTACAGTATTCATAACAATTAGATACTGAATGTATTTACTAACAATTACACATCTTGTACTTCATTAGTAATATTACATTGTAATTTAAGCACCAGTGTTAAATGATAATATTTACTCTTATTTTCCTGCTTCTTTATTTAAAATGCCCAGATTCAGATCAGTGCGCAGAGGGAAGCGATGCCTGTCACATTGACGCTATTTGTCAAAACACAGCAACTTCATACAAGTGCACATGTAAAACAGGCTTTAAAGGGGACGGAAAACACTGTGAAGGTAACAGCTTCCTTGCACAAACTTTACAAACACTAAATCTGAAAGAACTTTTCTCTTATGTTCGTTTTTGTTTAATTCTGGAAGGGCGATGCTGTAAACATATAATGCAGAAGTTATAAACATTCATCAGCCTTGATTTCTTTTCCCTTCTCTAGACATTGACGAATGTGATTTGGAATACAATGGTGGCTGTGTACACGAATGTAACAACATACCTGGAAATTATCGTTGCACTTGCCTCGATGGCTTTCATTTGGCACATGATGGCCACAACTGTCTTGGTAAGAAACTCACGAGGAAGTCATTGTGCGAGGGGTAAAAGTTAATGATCACACGAGAGAAGCTATTTCTAACTCTAGTCCAGTGCATGCTACAAGTACTTTAAAACGTAATGTCACGGTCGCTGCTTTGACATTCTTTGTCTTGATGTAGATGAATGCGTTCTCAACAATGGTGGCTGTCAGCATATATGTGTCAACACCATGGGAAGCTATGAGTGCCGCTGCAAGGAGGGCTTTTTCCTGAGTGACAATCAGCACACATGCATCCATCGCTCTGTGGGTGAGCAGCTACCTGTCTTTATCATACCTATGCCTTAATCTACCATGATTTCCCAGTGTATGTATCTGGTTTCTACATACAGTTTATAGTTTAGCATGTGCATGCATATGAAAATCTCAGTCGCGATGGGTTTGGAACCTGGAGTGTGTACTTGCAGAAGTGTCAGGCAACCTAATTTATAAATGTTCTCACATGAGATGGTGATTGACAGCACAATGGAGAATGGCAGCATTTAAGTTGGGTTTCCCTCTACTGGGTTTTATCTTTAGCAGTTCAGTTCCAAAGGGCCCATGCTGTGGGAAAGAGAGCCCCATGTTCAGAGGAACAAAACAAGTTAATAACTGCAACACTCAGGGCTTTGTGGTCTGTGTCATAGATGAGAATAAAAAACCTTTTTATGTGTCTGTAGCTTCTCAGCCGCGAGTATTGTTTTCCCCTCGGTAAATTGAGCTAAGGTTTGCAAAGCTTTCCACCCCATTTGGTTTCTCTGAGTAAACTTGCTAAATCCTATCAGCACATCCACTGAGCCGCAGGGTGAATGGCAGGAAACCAGCCCTCTACACTGACCCAGAGACACGCTATTGATGTCAGGTCAGGCTGCGTGGCATTAAATGGCATTGAATTTGAAAGGAATTGTAACAACAGGCGTTTGGGGATTCCAACTTAGGTTTGTTTGTTTTCTTCCTCTCTTTACACCGGCTTTGATTTCATCATACCGGCTTCCTGTTAAATGTAGATTTTTAACTATTATTGTTTGTTTTCAAAACTCTCCAAAACCAAGCACCAAAGTACTTATCTGACGGCATGTGCTTGTACACTCCATCAAGATCTCTTAGATCTGGTCAATCTCAATTGCTTGCAACCCTAGATCTAAACTTAAGAATAAGGTTGATTGTGCCTTCGCCATGGTTGGACCTAGCATTTTGTTGTGCAGCACTTTGGTTAACTTTAGTTCCTTTTAAACGAGCTTTATAAATACATATTGATTGAATGATTAAAAGATTAAACTGTTGGTGTAATGATTTAGTTATTAAGTGTATTTAAAAAAAGTCCATATACTTACCACAGAAAAATGGAGAGCTGTTTTTGTATTAAATTCAACTGTGAACTTTGTGAGATCATGTTGGTTTCTTGGGTGCATGTAAATAATAATATTCCACATTGATTTAACAGGCTGCCTACAGTTTCAGTTAGTCTTGGCTCTTGATTTTTTGACTCATAGGATCTGCCTCCGATTTTGACATTATTTAACACTAACAGTAAGGTACTGCCTCTTGTTCACACCAAATAACATACATTTATACTGTATTGAGAAGATCTTTGTCATCCTGCATTATATTGTCAAAAAATGCTTAATATATAAAATAGTGTCAGAGGAAGAAAATTTCATTTCGTGCTGCAACCCATTCTCATTCATTTTTGAAAATCGTGCAATACATACGCCAAAGTCCAATTTTGCGCACATATAATACGCCACTCCTTCTCGTTCACTAAATACCACACATCTTTTCTTGTATTGTTTCTCAATGTTTTTCTATTTTTAAACCATTGTTGCTTGGGTAAGGATGTCATTTAAAGGGGACATTTCACAAGACTTTTTTATTTAAGATGCCAAATAAATTTTTGGTGTCCCCAGAGTACGTAATATGTGAAGTTCTAGCTCAAAATATTATATAGATAATTTATTATAGCATGTTAAAATTGCCACTTTGTAAGTGTGAGCAAAAATGTACAGTTTTTAGGTGTGTCCCTTTAAATGCAAATGAGCTGATCTCTGCACTAAATGGCAGTGCCGTGGTTGGATAGTGCAGGTTAAGGGGTGGTATTTTCCCCTTCTGACATCACAAGGGGAGCCAAATTTAAATGACCTATTTTTTCACATGCTTGCAGATAATGGTTCACCATAACTAAGGCCCTGTTTACACGTATAGTATATATGGTTATTTTGAAAAACTGAGACATTTCCCTTCGTTTGCACCCTTCGTTTAGAGCAAACGGAGAACTCGCCTCTTAATCCGATTCTTTCGAAAAACTCTGACCAGAGTGGAGATTTGGAAAATCTTCGGTTAAGCGGTTGCATGTAAACTGAGACAAAAGAATGTGTAGCCAGCCAACGTCACAATATGTGCCAGAGTTCGCACCTATGCCAAAAGTGCAACCTTGTTCAAAAGAGGAACAGGAAGTGATTTGTTGCTGTTTTCGGGATTGCTTTACGTGGGCTTGAGCTTCTCTTGACGGCATATATATACACGGGTACGTGTCAATGAACACTTTTCTGAAAACTGACATGTGTGCATAAAGTTATTTTCGAAACCGGAGAGGTTGAAATGTCTATGATGTTTATGAAAATAGCCGCCCACGTGTAAACGTAGTCTAAATTACTAGGTTGATCTTTTCACATTTTCTAGGTTGATACAAGCACCGGGGACCCAATTATAGAACTTAAACAAAAAGTCAGATTTTCGTTATGTGTCCCCTTTAATGTACAGGTTTCTCAGTTTTTATACCATGGTCGCTTGGAGTTGGGGTTAAAATTGGGGTTTAGGTTAGGATGTAATTTTATATAACAGAAAGTTGTTCTAACCCTTAGCAACAATGGTAAAAAAGACAGAAACCAATAATTTAAATGACAAAAAAAAAGATGCGTGGTATTAAGCGAACGGAAATGACTGGCGTATCCTATGCACCCAAAATTGGACTTTGGCGTATATATTGGACAACTTTTCAAAAAGTGTGCTATTTATACTCAATTCATGAGAATGGCCTGCGTAATCACATCCGCTTATGTTCTCTGGATTGTATCAGGTTGTCTGACTATATCTCTTCCTCACAGAAGGCCTGAGCTGCATGAATAAAGAACACGGCTGTGCTCATATCTGTAAAGAAACACCCAGAGGTGGCGTCGCCTGCGAGTGCCGGCCAGGCTTTGAACTGGCCAAAAACCAGCGCGGCTGCATCCGTACGTGTGAATCACATTTCTGACCCGCCGTTAAGGTTAGGGATATACTTCAGGACGCCTCGCTGGAGCTTTAGATGTGATGCTGTTTATGTTCTGTTGTATAGTGACCTGTAACCATGGCAACGGGGGCTGCCAGCACATCTGTGAGGACACAGAGCGCGGGCCTATCTGCAGGTGTCACGGCAGGTACGCGCTGCACGCTGATGGCAGAACCTGTGTAGGTAAGGCTACTTTACTAGTTTTCATGTTTCTGTCTTGTTGTTTCGGCACCTGGTTGCAATTCTGGGGCTAATGTTTGAAGTTGCAATATCCTGGCAAGTAATAGGGGCTACTTGAAGCTCATCTACAGTATATTTTATTCGCATATGTGCAAAGGCGATGATAGAGATCTCTCACTTAGACACAAACGCGCACATACACACACACAGTTTATCAGATACTGAGAAAGAACAGCTGGAGCCTGCAGGCTGTTTGTGTGAGGTCTGCGTTTATCACTTTCTCTCTATTCTGTGTGCATGCATTGCCTATTATCATTTTACTTCAGCTTTTCTAGATTGTCCTAAAGTTTAGAATGTGAAGATCTGTGTTTATTATAATAAGCACTACATCATCACAGTGATTAAGAGCTGGGCAGAAGGTCTTTCTGCATGGGATAGGTGATTTTTGGTTTATGAAAAGGTGAACTTATAAATGTGGTTAGATCAGACTAGATGATTGTGTGATGCCATCGGGTAAAACACTGCAGCACTATGTGATAAACAGTCTAAATGTTCCCTCATCGTTTTAAATGTGAAAGGAAAAATCAGTGCTCCGAAGGCAAATGTGTTATTTTATGGCTGTTGCGTGTCTTTCACACAGCAATACAAAGCATATTTAGCAATACTGTAATTAAACATGTAAGTGTAGATTGGTGGATTTTGTAGTTATTACAGAGAAAAAAAAAAACTGATCTATTGAGATCCTTTAAAGTGCATTAAATGCATGTAACCCTGTCTGTGAAATCCAGGCTTGTAACGTAATTATGAGATAAGGAGCATCAAAGTATGATAAATGTGATATTGATCATTGAAGTCAATATTAAAGATATCAAGGTTATATTTTAACAAAATGCCCTTTACATGGTTTTTGTAGAAAACAGTAAATCACTTTAGCTGGGTTTTCACAGGCAAGGTCACCTATATATAATTTTGTTGAATTATACCATACATGGTTACAACAAAATGACACACTGTGCCTTTCTTTCATACCTGAATTTTAATATAACTTATTATAAGTAACTTAAAATAATAGCTTGTGACTTGTTAAAATAGATTTCAACGTAATATACAACCTAAAGCATATTTCTTAGAATATGTATGATGAAGGTGGATGTTTTTCACATGCTGTTTTCTGTCTCTTTCAGAAAGGGACGAAACAGCACCCACCACCCCTGACCACAATGCCACAGCCCTGGCCGAGGTCGACAAACGAGTCAAGCGTCGACTGCTCATGGGTAAAACTCTACCACAAACAATTCATACATGATCCAAGTCTGCATAAAAGTATGCAAATCAATAGGTATTCAGTTGTGAAATAGAGTTAGATAAGTCGGTGCTTGTAAGGAAAACCAAGAAACGTTGTTTAAGCCTATAGCGCGTATATTTAGCGTACTAAAACTTGGCCTGGCTGGGCATTCCACAGTCTTTTTAGGTAAACTGTGAAATAACTGAGAACCCACAATTCACCACCCCTTGATTTGTCATATGTAAAATATGCTCTGGTGATGAAGTGGTAGATTTCACATGTGTTTCTGTCATGCAGAAGTTGTTCGGAGTGTTGTGTTTGTCTGTGTCAGCTTATATTTACATTATGCACTGCATATGGCCTCTCTGTCTTTGGACTTGTGTGGAATTTGAGCACTATTGTATAATATATAGACTTTAGCAAAGATTATTAATAATGCGATTTAAAGTTTGTGAAGAAAAAGCATCAGGCTGTAAATCATACATTTGTGACAGTGTATTTCTCTCTTTAACTTGATGCATCTGTGTGCTTCATGTGTTTTTTCAGAGACGTGTGCGGTGAATAACGGAGGCTGTGACAGCACCTGTAAGGACACATCTACAGGTGTTCGCTGCAGCTGTCCTGTAGGATTCACTCTTCAGCCTGATGGCAAGTCGTGCAAAGGTAAGAATCAACATTTTCACATTAAATTTCCATTACACACAGTTTTCTTTACACTTTAGCAAAAAATAATGTTCCATGAGGTTATCATGATGTTTATAATTACACATTAATTCATTTATTATTATATTTGAAATTATCTAGAAATGCAGAGTGCAACATGGGCCATTGATACGAAGTATTGTCTATTTTATACGCATACGCTGGGGTCCGTGTACAGTGTGCGTGTCTCAATTTTCATCATCAAAGGAGTGCGTACGTACAGTACACTCACCGCCAGATTTTTAAACCTTTGCGAGTATGTAGTATGTAGGCCATGAGAGGTATTGCAATTTGTCGCAATGCACGTTCGTCAAACGTCAGCGCACGTGTATGAGTCAAATGAACTATGCTTTACAAGGCTTGGCATTTGTCTCAAAAACAAACTATATTCAGGGCTTTAGGAGGCATCAACATAAGAAGTGCCACCATAAAATAAAGCTTAAAGTGCCAATAAAGATTTTTTTAAATATAAAATATTATTTATTTATAAGGACATTAACAGCATTGAGTCAAGTGTTTACAGTGTTGGCGGTTGATGTAAAGTTCTGAAGGTCATTTCAGTGAGAAAGAACAGAGATTTTGTGCCTCTTTGTGTATGTATCACAAGAAATCTTTCACTTACTCACTGCAAGACCTCTGGAATCAACATAAATTTGCAAAAGGGAATATAAATATTACCAGTGGCTGTTCTACACTATGACATACTGGGCCCTATCATACACCCGGCGCAATGCAGCACAAAGCACAACGCAAGTGTTTTTTGCTAGTTTCATCCCGGCGCAGTTGTCATTTTCAAGTTCAGCACCACGTAGTTTAAATAGCAAATACGTTTGCGCCCATTTGTGCTCCCATGGGCGTGCTGGTCCGAAAATGAGGTGTGTTCAGGCGCATTGTTGGCGCGTTGCTATTTTGAGGCAAGTAAAAGTGACTACGCCATTGACCAACTGGTCCAAAAGATATTGTTTTTGTTATTTAAAGAGTGTTAGTAATATGCGCCTATAGAGGACAGCAGCACACAAACATTTTTAAATATGAAAAAATGAAAGGATTAAAACGTAAAATATTATTATGGACATAAATGAGGTCCGATTACAAGATGTTAGAAGGCGTAAAGAGCTGCTTTACCTGTAGCCTGGTAAGTAATTGAATGTTTTGCTTTTGTTTAAAAAAAAATGCTACCCCATGGATTTATTGTATATGAAGACTTTGTACCTGTGGATATGATGAGAGATGAGGACTTTTTTAAGTTATGCTTTTCAAAACACTCACGGTGCTGTCCGAGTGCTGAATCGTTTCGAGTCCCTCTGCTGTCATTTAAACACGAGTGGGAGAAAGGACAGGTTTAAATTGTCACAAACTAATATTAGGTCACAGTTCGCTGTTTGTTTTGTTAGTAAACATCCTCAACGGTGTTTTGTATATGTATATGTAAGAGCTTTCTCTGATATTTTCAACTTTCACACGCTTGTCAAATGAGACAGACGCATTTTATTAATGAAAGCCTAAAGATTGCCCTGTAGACTGTGTGTATGCGCTAGACGTTAGAAACAACGTAAAACATTGTGCTTGGTACATCACATTCGATAAATAGGTGGAGAGTAGGCGGTCTTTTGTGGCTGCTCGAACACATTCGACCACACCTACACCACAAAAGCGATTTGGTCGAATGTGTACTACTTCTAAATGTGGTAGAAAGTGGACGAGCTCAAAACTTTTGAACACCGTTTACGCCTGTCTTTAGCGTCGTCCACTTGTGATCCGACTGACGAAACGCATCTTAATACCAGGTGTAAACAGTCCCTTAGAGGACTTTGCTGAAGAAAAAATTATTTTATTTAATGGCTATGATTTCAATCTTTGACATGGCCTTACAATAATAAAGATATCAAGGTTATATTTTCACAAAATGTTCTTAACATGATTTTATGTAGAAAGCAGTAAATTACAAAATAAAAGACTTGGTAGGGTAACATATGTGCAGCATGATTTTGTTCTTCTTTGTCCCTTAGACATTGATGAGTGTGAAGTCCACAACGGTGGCTGTGACCACTACTGCAGAAACACCATCGGCAGCTTTGAGTGTAGCTGTCAAAAGGGCTTCAAGCTGCTGACGGACGAGCGTTCGTGCCAGGGTAGGACAATCTGTTCTTCTGCTACAGGTCCCACGCAACACAGAGACACAGCGAGGGGGTTGCTGTTTGTACCTGTGTGTTTGGAGCTAGACTATAAGAGATAAGACAAAGTGGGAGTCTCCACAAGAGTGCCAGTATCGACTTGCAAGATTCCTTTGAAGATCCTTAACAAAGACGATAAGAATTATGCTCAGCTTTAAAAATACATTTCGCTTGAGCACACAGACAACCCCCTCTTTTTGACACAGATCTTCAAACGTAATGCGCTCCATTAATAAAACGACTTCTTTCATATCGAATCTAGGACCACATAAATGAGCGTGTTTGATGTAGACACACTATAATCTGCCGCTAAGGTTCATTTTGGTTTGATTCCAGATATTGACGAGTGCTTTTTTGAGAGGACGTGTGACCACACTTGTGTAAACTCACCTGGTAGCTTCCAGTGTGTGTGCAACAAGGGCTACACTCTCTATGGCCTCGCCCATTGCGGAGGTATGGATACAAACACCTAGAAGAAGTGAAGTGATATCACACAAAAGCTGCTTGATAGAAATCGGTTTTGTTGCTTCCTCCAAACTTAGATATAAACGAATGCAGTTTGAACAATGGAGGCTGTGAGCATACTTGCGAGAACACCATGGGAAGCTTTCAGTGCCACTGTCATGCTGGGTACAAGCTGCACTGGAACAAGAAAGACTGTGTTGGTAAGATGAACACGAGTGAACGTGAAGGCTGGGCTGATGATGTCAGCTTGGTTCTTCACCCCTAGGAGTTAAAAAAACAGGAGATACTTTGATTTTCCTTGTCTTTCTAACTAGTTTCTACGCTACCAATCAGGCATCAAGTGGTGTATAACCTTAACCACTTGTATGTATATTGTGTGTTGATTTATACATTCTTCCTTACTTATAACTTTAACATCTGGCATGGTTGATATTTCTCTATAAATCAGTCCTTCCACCTCTGTCAGCATGTGTACTGTACCTTTAAGTATTGTGATTTCCAAATTCAGAAGCAGAGGACTCGGCCGCAGTGCCATCACCTGCCAGGCCCACCCTTAACTGCAGTAAGCAGGGGGGAGGTGAGCACTGCTTCCTGACCTGCCAGTCTCAGGTTCATATCAGCAGTGGTGAGTTCACGGCATAAAGATTTCCTTGGATTTGTGTTTTTGTATGTTCGGGCCTTTATGTGGAACCTTTTTGACACCTCAACCCTGTAGGAGCTGAGGATTCGTACACTGTGACCTGTGGCATGCCTCTGCCCTGTCTTGCTGGAGGACAAAACAAGGAGAATGGGTCATACTGCCCAGGTAAGTGCATGTTGATGCACTGTATGCTAGATTTAATTCCCACCGTTCCAAAGGTATCATCTAAACAGCAATAAACAAATGAAGGAAGCATGACTCTATTCACATGATGTGGTAATCATTTTCTAAAAAACAATTAGAATATTTAGGACATAAAGTAAAAAAAAATGTTACATTACCTGCATGGATCTGCCCTTCAAAGGTTCACCAGAAGTAGTACACCATGCGGGTACTTTAAAGGGATAGTTCACCTAAAAATGAAAATTCTGTCATCATTTACTCACTCTCATGTTGTTACAAACCTGAAAAAAAAATGTATTTGTTCTGATGAACACAAAGGAAGATATTTTGAGAAATATTTGTAACCAAACCGTTTGTGGACCCCATTTACTTCCATAGTATAATTTTTTCCTACTATGGAATTAAATAGGGTCCATGAATGGTTTGATTACAAACATTTCTTAAAGGAACACGCCCAGATTTTGGGAATTTAGCTTATTCACCGTATCCCCCATAGTTAGATAAGTTCATACATACCTTTCTCATCTCTGTGCGTGCTGTAACTCTGTCTGACGCAGCCCCTGCTAGCTTAGCTTAGCACAAAGTCTGGAAGTGAATGGCTCCAGCTAGCAAACTGCTCCCAAAAATTGACAAAATAACGCGAACATTTTCCTATTTATGTGTTATGATTTGTATAGTCACACCGTGTACAAATAACAAGGTTATATGAGACACAGACATCTTTAAACCGTATACACACAGGGAACTATATTCTCAGAAGACGAAGCACTGCTACTTGGGCGGAGTTCCCAGTATGTATACTGTTAAAAGATCGCTGTGTCTCTCATCACCTTGTTATTTGTAAACTGTGTGACTATACAAATCACACATAAATAGGAAAATGTTGGCGTTATTTTTGTCACTTACTGGGAGCAGCTTGCTAGCTGGAGCCATTTACTTCCAGACTTTGTGCTAAGCTAAGCTAGCGGGGGCTGCGTCAGACAGTGTTACAGCACGCACGGAGATGAGAAAGGTATGTATGGACTTATCTAACTCTGGGGGATACGGTGAATAAGCTAAATTCCCAAAATCTGGGCGTGTTCCTTTAAAATATCTTCCTTCGTGTTCATCAGAAGAAATAAATTTATGCAGGTTTGTAACACCATAAGAGTAAATTACAGAATTTTCATTTTTTGGTGAACTATCCCTTTAAGGATATGTGTTTTTCAACATACTACACTTTGAGACATACTAATTCTAGACAGTATGTGAATTGTAAATAAATGTAAATGTACCAGACCATTGCTATGCAAAATTAAGATGATCGTGGTGTTTTGTGGAGTGAGAGTAATAGTAGATGGTAGATGAATATGTTAGGAAAACGTGATTTTCACGTTTGAAATCACCTAAAGTCTCTGAAAGTCTATTTGAAATCACTTAAACAAACACGCCGCTACCCCAATAGACCATCTGGACCTTCTTTTGATAGACCCGCCCCACACATACGCAACCCAGGCAACGATGTCAAATAGTAGACATGCCTCTTACTGCTGATTGGCTACAAATGTGTTTTGGTACTCGGCCCAACTCCCTTTTCCAAAGGGTTTTTCAAAATCGTGCACCCCGCCTTTAAATGTTTCCATTTGATAGAATCATTTTGTTATGTGATGTAGATACTCAAAATGGCTTATCTGCATTTAAAAGTATACATGCCTGAATGTAAAGCATAATTTTTTTGCAGGTTCAGGAATCAAAACCATTGCCACCTTTAAATCTGGACAGGGGAAGTGCAATCTGAAACGCAGTCAGGAAAATCTTGCACAGAGCTTCAAAACTGCCCTGTCAGGTACTTCATATTTGTAAGAATAATATATTTTTACCTAACCTTATATATTATAGTATATAATATAACAATTGAAGAGCTCAGATGCAAAACCCTCTAAGTGTGTCTGATTTTTTCTCGTAAATGAAAATTGATTTTGTCAACAAAGCAGTATTTCTGAATGGCCTGAGACTGGGATTAAGCAGATTTGAAGTGAAAGTATTGAATAAATATATGATACATGCTGAGAGCATTTGGTTAAAGGGATAGTTCACCCAAAAATGAAAATTCTCTAATCATTTACTCACCCTCATGTTGTTACAAACCTGTATCAATGTCTTTGTTTTAATGAACACGAAGGAAGATATTTCAAGGAATGTTTGTAACCAAACTGTTTGTGAGCCACATTCACTTACATAGGAAAAAAGAATACTATGGAAGTGAATGGGGCTCGTACAGGTTTGTAACCAGTTAGACAATGATGACAGAATTTTTGGGTGAACTATCCCTTTAATATCACTATCTCATTTTTGACAGAGGTGGGGTTTTATGGGTTTTGCATCTGAACTCCTAAATGACATATTTTACAAACCTTAAAGGGATAGTTCACCCCAACCTAAACCACCATTGTCTTCAGATCACATTTGTAGATATTTTTGATGAAAACCAGGAGGCTTCTGTCTGTCCCATTGACTTCAGTTAGTTTCAAAATTATTTTCCCAGAAATATAGTAATATTATGAAGCGACAAGAACACTTTGTGTGCAAAGAAAACAAAACAAACGATTTTATTCATCAATTTGTTTTCTCCAAGTCATTTAGTGTGTGTTCACGAGCAGACTACGACGCATGGTGTTGACGCCACTCGCTGACGTAGTTGCCAATGTTTTTTGTTTTTTATTTAAGTCATTATTGCAAACATTGTAAACAACACTTAAACAGCCTGTATAAATGCGCAAATACTTGCAAGTGTATTTTGTGTTTGTACGCTGGCAACTATGTCAGCAGGTGACATCAGCAGCATGCGCAGTAGTCTGCTCGTGAACGCGCACTGAACAACCAAGCAGGAGAGCAAATTGTTGAATAAAATAGTTCATTTTGATTTTTTTAGGCACAAAAGTGTTCTCGTCGCTTCATAACATTATTATTGAACAACTGATGGAACATGGACCTGTTTCTGCGTATCCTATGTTAATCTGGAGTGCCTATAGAGTAGTATTACATACTTCATATCTCCGAAGAGTCTTTAGTTTTATCAGATTTATAAAAGACAGATCAGCTTTAGCGATTCTTTCCGATAAAGTACAGAAGGAAATTCAGAAGGAGGAGTTACGAACTGCGGGAGGAGCGAGTCACGAGCCAAGCAACACTGTATACAACACTGGATAACTTATGGTTTACTACATGTTCGTGTCGTTTGTATAATATGCACTTACGCGCCTATTTCCAACATAACACAGAAGTCTTACCACATGCAACTCATGACCCGCGACTTTTCAACGAAATCCAGCGTTATACAAACACCCACACAAAACTTCACTGCTACCCCGGAAAAATAAACTATATCCATTGTTTCCATAATGCTGGCTTTCTTTTCCTTACATCTAAAAACACACTTCTTTCATGCCATTGTTGAGTTTTGATAAAAAAACAAAGCTGTCGCGTGAAGTGATGCCTGGGACTTCTAGCGTCCTCGGTTCTCGCTCCCCCGCTGATTGACGTGTGGGTGTGCTTTAAAATAATGGTCGTGCCCATAAAAATAATTATACGTATGGCTTACCCTGCTATGTCAGCTGGACCCTTATTCTGTAACACGTCCAACTGATTTTTTGACACTTTGCCTATGTTTAGCATGAGGAAACAACTCTTAAACAGTGTTAATAAGTCAGAATGCATAAATCAGTTGAACCCCCTTTAACCTCATCCCTCCCTTAAAACGACATCTCTTCACTTCCTATCATGAGGAATGGCGCAAGAGCGGCCCGATTAGCAATTAGCAACATGGCCTGACTTCCAACAACCCAATCACTTCTTGACGGATGAATTTAAGTCTCGCCCTACATTTTTTTTTCTCATTTCGAAAGCCGTTTCACTTGGATATACGTCATGATACGGAAAAAAAGACAATCGATATTTATGTTTAATGGTGACTTTAACTGAACTTTAGACATAGAAAAACTGACACAAGTCTGGCCAGAAACATAAAAGTTTGTTGCGTCCTGTCAAGGCCACGTAACAGACTTCTACTCTGAAATAACTTTAAAAACGTATTTTAAACAGAACTCGATAAACTGAGTCATATAGTGATTGGGGTCATTGTAATGTTGTGAATTAGGGGAAGTTCAAACCTTCAACGTTTTTCAAATGTCTTTCTAGTACTCACTGTCCAGCGGCGTTAAAAAGTGTTCAAATCAAATTAACCATGGCGTGCCTTTCAACAGAGCCCTACCCATACCATCAATCACGCTGAACTTTGGTCAGTCTCGGAAGCTAAAAAGGATCCCACATCCTTCAATGTCTAACTCTTGAAAAGAAACTAAACACATTTTATTTCCTCTTCAAGTCCAAAGAGTCTCAGTGTCATTCATTTTGAAATCCATTAAAATCTCTTTTAATATCTGTTCACTCAGATAAAAGAGCCACAGAGAATGTCCAGTTCAGCTTTGTTAGCCTGCACTGTGCCTCTTCAAGCAGACAGCTGCGCAGTCGCCACGGACGGAAGGCCGGTGAGGAGGAAGGCTCGTCCATTACTGCCCAGTTCGAGTTGGACGTGAACCTGGAGGAGGTAACAGGTTGGTTTCGCTGCGTTGCATGTGTATGCCTCTAACCGCACGCTTGCATCTCACCCCTTCCACGCTTTTGCTGCCACTACTAAAACAAGACAGCAGGTGAAAGTATCTCCTGATTTAAGTGGGTTCCACTAGAAATGTGAGCATGCAATCGAGTATCACTGTGAGCGTGGGTTATGTTGTAGTGAATTAGATGTGCTTTCTATTGTTTCCATCAGCAGAGGGGTGCGACCTGGCATGCGTTCGACGGCGCTCAGAAAAGCGACTTAGGAAAACTATCCGCACTCTTCGCAAGTCCATCAACCGGGAGCAGTTCCACCTGCACTTCGCTGGATCAGAGTACGAGCTGTCCAAGAAACTTGTCCGAACAGCTGACCCACCCGAGTACTGCGGCACGGGACAGGTTCTGCTCGACAAAAAATGTGGTGAGTGGACGTAAATATGTACTGAATATTTTAAGGACAGTGATGCTTACCTGTTGAAAATGCTTTTTGGTAACATGCTGTTCCATATGGATAACATAAATTGCATTGCCAAATGTCATTATCCCTTATTTATGTTGGTCAGGCTCCAATTCAGTGATTACGTCTTGTTGGAACGAATCTGTTATATCCAACTCAGTATTGCAACACTCAACTCAATGTTTAGACTGTTAAAGTGAAAAGTGGATTTGGCATCAATGCGCGCCAGATGACTGACCTATAAGGTGTTAAACAGTATATCATGAATGGTGAGAGAGAGCTTAAAAATGGGATATTTAAGGCTGAAATTGGCTACGCTGTGAAGTTGTGACGACATACTTGAGATCAGCTTGGTATATCTTACTCAGTCTCTAGAATAAACAACTCAGTGTCTTTGTCTGGGGGACTCATTGTCTTTAACATTATCTCATTGCCTTCATTGTCTTTAACATAAGGCACCAGAAACCTTTCAAATATGTCTTTTTAGGGTGACAGTGCTGCAAAGATTGTTTGTCCTCTTTTATGGTGGGAAAGTCCATTATCTATTGAAGGCTCAGTATCATCTGTATTGGATACAAAGCAAAGCTTTTTGGTAATAGGCTCTTAGGGTTTCCTCTGGTCTCTCAAGAGGTTTATTTGTTAATGCATTTACAACCCTAGGAAAGTGTTATTGCCCAGGAGACTTATGATCTGTTATGTTTTGTGTCAATGTATGCAATAATTGAAGAAATATAGATGGCATAGCTTATTGATAATTAGGAAATTCATGAAAATTGCTGTTAGCAGGGTTCCCATGGGTCCTTGAAAGTTTGTTAGTCTGGGGAAAAAAATTCAAGGCCCTGGGAAGTTTTTGAAAATATAAATACATAGATACAGGTCATTGAAAGTGCTTAAATCTATTTTATGCAGGAAGTTTTCTGGAAAAAAATCCATATTATTCCCTGTGTAGTGTAGGATAATATCATAAAAATTCTAGACTTTAAAAGCACACATGCTAAACTGTTCGCTTTAAATGCTTATATCTTCTGTATGCGAATGTTGATTCATATCAAAATGCTTTTTTGTATAGTCTCGGGTTACGTATGTAACTGTTGTTCCCTGAGAAGGGAATGAGATGCTGCGTCTCCCTTGCCATACTTCCTGCGTCCCTGTAATGCCGTCTTTGGTAATATTTCAGATAACTATATACTTCCTGGCTCCCGCATCACCCTGTCTTTGCCATTAAGCGTCACCGATGGTTTGTTCGGCAGTTTGACTATTTTGATATCGATGCTGACCCGAAATATTGTGCTGCCCAACTTTGAGCTACTAATATAAACAATATTTGAAGAGTTTGGTTCCAAAACGCGATAAACGCCATTTTTGAAAAAAATGAGTTACTGCCAAAATCAGCATTATATCAGGTCAGTAGTTAAAAGTAAATACTTAATTTTACGCAAAATCCAATATCCGCCGTGTTATTCTGTCATCTTTTCTCCCTTTTTTCCCAAAATGCGATAAACGCCACTCCCCCTTTTTTACAGAACACAATGAATCCCACAGCGCACCATTCACGCAATGTAAACAAACATGGCGGCGCGCTGAGTACACGGAGTCCTAGTTTTCCTCATCTACTTTGTACTTTGTGATCAACAAACAAAACAAAATAATACTTTAATTGCATCGCTAAACCTGTGATGGTTTTCTGTGATGGGAAAGAAACGTAAGCCATCAACATCTAGTAATTTCCCTGAGAGGCACTCGGGAGACGGGTGCTTGTTCTCCCGACAGCATCAAGCTTCTCATGCTAACACATTGACCCCAGAGGATCTTGTGAAAAACTTTCCATAATTTTACTCAAAGTCAACGAAAATCGAGCAGGACCAAAAGCATTTTACAGATGATCGCTGTGAAAGACGTTAAGCGAAGACGTCAAGTAACCGCAATGACAGGGTTCTTAATATGACAAAGTAAGTGTTTTGATTAATGCCATTAATGTTTATATTTTTAATTAGTGTGTACAACTAGTCAACTAAATGAATATAACATGGCAAAGATGAATGCACATTTATATAGGCTATTGATTCAATATTTATAGCATTTTGAATAAAAACTTGTCATGGATTTATTGCATTTTGTGGAAAAAATAATCAGTTTTTATAATAAATCTTTGAAAATCAAATTATGGATTTGAATTTTTTATGTTTTTATAACCTAAAGATGCTGTGTGAAAGTTTGTAACAGAAAATAGTTGTTTTCATCTTGTCACTTTCTTGGTATAGAAAACACGTTTTTACCAAAATTTGTCAAAATGGATTTATTGCGTTTTGGAACCAAAATCTTCATTTGTGCAAAGGTGTACTATTTAAAAGGTTGCCACCCCAACGACAGCTAGGGAGTATTTTTTTCTGAGAGTGTATCTTTGCACATTTGAGTACGGTTTGTGACATTGTCTAAATTTTTTCTTAAATGGGACATATCATGATAATCTGACTTTTTCCATGTTTTAGTGCTATAATTGGGTCCCCAGTGCTTCTATCAACCTAGAAAATGTGATAGAGATCAACCCAGTAACTTAGTTTTGATAAACCACTCTCTGCAAGCATGTGGAAAAAATAGGTCATTGAAATTTGGCTCCCCTTGTGATGTCAGAAGGGGATAATACCTCCCCTTAATCTGCACTATCCAACCACAGCACAGCACAACCAATGACACATTTTTTTCTCACACCTACAAAGTGGCAATTTTAACATGCTATAATAAATTATCTATATGGTATTTTTAAGATAACATTTCACATATGTACTCTGGGGACCCCAAATATTTATTTGGCATCTTAAAAAAGTCTTGTAAAATGTCCTCTTTAAGAAGAAAGAAGTGCAGTGGTTAACTGTCTCTTGCTGTCTATTTGTTCTTTTAACATTGTGGTGTTTTGAGTGTTTGATCCATTTAAACTGAAGTAGGTTAATTCTCCATTGGAGATTGAATATGGAGGGAAGTTAGAAAATTAGTGACCATTGACCAGCTCCCTCCTTATTGTTTTGCAAATCGCACGTCCCACAAGTACAACTCAAAGCAGTAAAGCTTTTTTTACCTTGTTTTACAGACCCAAGCTTTAAAGACACGTTTAAAAGCAATGCCAAGATACGTTGCATATGCTTGCCAATATGTAATTAATTGAATCCACACTGAATGTAGCATTGTAAGTTTTCACAAGACAAGCTACAGGCATCACTAAAGCAGGCGTACAATTAAGGTACACAGACGCGCAGTGTCCGCGTGCCAGCTAAAACCGAGCCTCGACTCGGGGCTCAAAAAGAAGTATATATATTTTTCCCCGGTCTGGCCTCCCCCACTGGCTCACTTCACTTAGTGCGATTTAGCCTTTTCAGTTTGCCTACTCCATTGTAAATCCCAGTGGGGCTCGTTCAAGCCACTGGAGTAAGTGGGAAAAATATCCACTTCAACACCTTTTCGCAGCTTCATGTGGACACGCGGCTTTCTTTTTAACCCTTTATGTGTCCCCAGATCCTTCGGATTATCACAAATCATTTCTATCAAATTAACGCTAATGGGATGTACAGTACACTTACTGTAAAAATTTGACATTTAGACAAAAACTGAATCCACATGAACACGCAGTCCATGTGTAGCATATTTATAGACGGAAAGACGCGTTGAGTTTATCCTCCGGAGTGCCGTTTGCACTCTTGTCCATAAACGTGCTAAGTTATTGTTTGGTTGTTTGTTTTTGTAGGGGAATGTTTTAGAGGGATGTTTATTTAAGCAAGCAGTTTAAGTGCCAAATTCCTCCTTAGGCAGGACCACTCTGCGTGACCCCAGCCAGCGAGCGGCTCGAGAGAATTGACTTCAGCGACACCATGGGAATCAATTAGCATCAGCTGTTTGGGCCCCTGCCTGATAGGCGCAAGGAGCGATTGGACCCCAGTGAATGGGGGGATTCACAATCCTGACCCCTTTTATTGGGTTCAGCTCCTTACCACTGTGATACCATAGTGTTTGCCTATGTCATCAAATAGGCAAAAGCCGGGGGACTTGAATAGAGGTGAAAGGTCCTTTAAACCTCTTTGGGGCCATCAATTCGAGGTTTCAAAAGAATCGTCGTTTTGCATTTGAAAGGCTTCAAGCTTTTTCTCTCTCTCCATCTCTCACTCTTTCCTCTCCTCTCTCTCTCTCTCTCGCTCTCTCGCTCTGTCAAAGAAAAGCCGCCCAGGACAATGTGACCGTGGCTCCTCATGGTCATTCAGGATTAACAAAAGAAGGGGAAAAAATGAACTGCTCTTGAGAGAATTACATTTTCTTCTTCTCTTGGAAAATCAGGCAATTTGCTGAGGCGCACATAATTGTCATGCTGTTAAGCCTTTGTGGAATTAGCCATTATTACCATAAACTGGAGTAAGAGCTTCGCCTAAATTCACCCGAACGCTGTTTGCACAGAGAGAGTGAGATGAAAGTAAAGTTTCTAAATTACCACGCTTGCTTGGTTAAAGGACCCGACAGTTTCGGCGCGTAGCTTTTTTTAGACAAAAGCGCATGTATGTGAGTGCAAAACACCTTTGAAATCATCACTATAAATCAGAGCGGTTTATAAAGTAAACATTAAAAGACCAAGCGTTCCACTCCCTTTAATCAGACTTCATAGGTTTATGTGAGGTAAGAGGCAAATAACCCTTTGAGCGTGTTCAGTATCTGCTTCAGTGAGGTGAGGGTGCTTATAATGAGATTGTGTATGCTTGTGCGGGCTGTTTGATGTGGGAGACCAGGCAGCTGTGCAAAGCCCCAGCTCTCGTATTTGTTTGAATTTTGTCATAGCAGCATCAGGTGGATTTTCAGCGCCCCTTTAGCAGCTTTGTGCAGGGCCAAGTCTGACCCAATTTCTTCTTTTTCTCTGTGCTAGTGAAATGCAGCGTTGGCACGTATTATGACGGAGAACAGGGGAGGTGCTTTCTGTGCCCCCCCGGGACATACCAAGATGAAGAGGGACAGGTGTCGTGCGATGTGTGCCCGGGACCCGAAGGCAGGGGATTCCCGAGAACCGCAGGAGCACGAAACGTCTCCGAATGTGGAGGTCAGAAGTTCACAGAGAGACAAACACGTCCGAGACATTTACATTACATTTACATTTATGCATTTGGCAGACGCTTTTATTCAATGCGTTACAAGGTATACAAAGTATTTTATTTGTTTTTGTGTTTTCTGGGTCCAAACCCTGTTGTTTCGGCACAAAAGGTGATTTTATTTTTAGGAATATCATGGTTGTTCTTTCACATTATTAAAGTTATCAAAGTTTGCCCTTTGAAGTGACCTTTAAAGGGACATTCCACTTTTTTTTTTTAATTTTCCAGCTCCCCTATAGTCAAACATTTGATTCTTACCGTTTTGGAATCCATTCAGCTGATCTCCGGGTCTGGCGCTACCACTTTTAGCATAGCTTAGCATAATCCATTGAATCTGATTAGACCATTAGCATTGTGCTAAAAAATAACCAAAGAGTTTCAATATTTTCCTATTTAAAACTTGACTCCTATGTAGTTACATCGTGTACTACAAGTCCAACTTTAAAATTAAAAGTTACGATTTTCTAGTTTAGGACTATACTCTCATTCTGGCGTAATAATCAGTGACTTTTCTGATGTAACATGGCTGCACAGGCGTAGTGATATTACGCACTGCCCGAAAATAGTCCCCTGCCATTGAAAGTAACCAAGGGGAAGGGCGTAATATCACTACGCCTGCTGCAGCCATGTTACATCAGCAAAGTCACTGATTATTACGCCAATTTGAGAGTATAGTTCCTAGCCATATCTGCCTAGAAAATCGCAGCTTTTAATTTTCTGTCAGTCTTAGTACACGATGTAACTACAGAAGAGTCAAGTTTTAAATAGGAAAAATTTAAAAACTCTTTGGTTATTTTTAGCGTGATATGGTCTAATCAGATTCAATAAATTGTGCTAAGCTATGCTAAAAGTGGTACCGCCAGACCCGGAGATCAGCTGAATGGATTCCAAAACGGTAAAAATCAAATGTTTACCGTTATGGAGCTGGAAAATCCCTTTAAATTGAAATGAAGCACTTTTTAGACAGAGTATGCCTGGTTTGACATAGTTTGCGTCAGTTTGGTTACGAGACCCAAAAACCAATAACATTTAATTGTCACAAATAGTCCTGCATGTCCAATGGGACTGTATTTCATATACGACTAAAATTTCACTTTACAATAAGTATCATGTGGCTTTATAGTGAATTGCAGTTCAAAAGAGCTCTTTTATAATACGTTTTACGGTTTTATTTCCACACAATTTCATTATGTGAAACGTTGTGGCCAGGACATTCCTTAAAAATTAATCTTTTGTGTTGCATGGTTGGTCATACAGGTTTGGATAGGCAAACCTGTAAGGGTAAGTAACTGATGACAGAATTTTTATTTTTTTGGTGAACTGTTCTTTAAAGGTCTTGACAAGAGATAGGATGAATCACATCCTGTTTTTTTGTTTATCCAGTCGGCAGGAAGCATACCTGTATTGATAAAATCTCCCAGGCACTTGGCTTGTTAGGCTTGACTTGCGTTTGTGTGATTGTGAGAGTGTTTTTGTGTATGATGGGAGTGGTCATTTCATGCAGTCCTTCAAATCCTCAATGTCGGATCCATTCACACCAACAATGAATTCCAGGTCTTGTGTTTAGAGAAAAAAGGCACCACCATGTTGCCGCTCTGCAAACACTGTTATCAAAGGCACCTTGCCACAAGGCACAGATGCTGTCTTTTGCTTTATGCTGACAGACACAACAGAAGGGGCTATTAGGGCCGGTCTCAGTGGCAGCCAATTGATTGTGGGCTGAGGGAAAGCCTGTACTTTCTTAGATAATGAACTTGCATGACATCACAGCAGTTTGCTTTCTTTGGAGGGAAGTAAAGTACTGTTAGAAGTCAACTGGTTTTGTTTAAAAGTTTTTTCTATCCTAGGTCAGTGCCGTCCTGGTCAGTTCTCCAATGATGGTTTTGTGCCTTGTCGGGCCTGCCCACAAGGTACCTATCAGCCTGAAGTTGGCCGCACTTCCTGTTTCACATGTGGAGGAAGCCTTACGACCAAATATGATGGTGCTGTGTCATTCCAAAACTGTGAGACTAAAGGTGAGAAAAAAACTTCTAGAATAAAAATATATTGTAAAAAAATGCAGCATGAAGTTAAACCAACTTGGTTTTGCAAGTTAATTCAACCTACTATTTTAAGTTTTGCCTTAGTTGACATCAGTTGACATAACAAATAGGTTGAAATTGTTTAACTTAAAGGCACACTTCACATTTTTTTGAAAATATGCTAGTTTTTCCTGCTCCCCTAGAGGTAAACATTTGATTTTTACCGTTTTGGAATCCATTCAGCTGATCTCCGGGTCTGGCGCTACCACTTTTAGCATAGCTTAGCATAATCCATTGAATCTGATTAGACCATTAGCATCGCTCTCAAAAATAAATGATATTACCCAGTGCCCAAAAATAGTCCTCTGCTATTGAAAGTTACCAAGGGGACTATTTTCAGGCACTGCGTAATATATATATATATATATATTATTTTTTTATTAATGGCGCTGCGTTATATCATTGCGCCTCCTGCAACCATGTTACAGCAGCAAAGTTCTTGTTACACCAGAATGAGAGTATAGTTCATAGCCATATATGTCTACAAAATCGCAACTTTTAATTTTCCGTCGATCTTAGTACACGATGTAACTACAGAAGAGTCAAGTTTTAAATAGGAAAAATATTGAAACTCTTTGGTTATTTTTGAGTGCGATGCCAATGGTCCAATCAGACTCAACGGATCATGGTAAGCTATACCAAAAGTGGCACCGCCAGACCTGGAGATAAGCTGAATGGATTCCAAAATGGTAAAAATCAAATGTTTAACTCTAGGTAGCTGGAAAAGGAGCCTATTTTCAAAAAATATTAAAGAGTGTCTCTTTAAATTAAAGTAACATTATGATTTGATATAATTTTTACTGTATATAAACATCCTTAAATCTAGATACTTACATGAAGCACAATTGTGTAAAGTAAAAATCATATATTAAATACTAAATAGTAAAAATCTATATATTTAAAAAGAAGTATTAGTGAAGTTTCATTTTTTTTCTTTTTTAAGTATACATATAACTAAAGAAAAAAGCAATTTGCCAATTTAATACCAAGTATTATATTTATTTTTAAACACCACATTTATATATTTTTTAATTCAAGTAACTTTTCATTTATGTAATTCAAGTGAAGTTTAATTAATGTATATTTTTTGTGAATGTTTATTCTTAATAAGAAGACAAAATCATGATTTTGTGGTTTAAAACTTGAGTAAAGCTATGGAGATCATATGAGTTGTGTAGAAAGAGTTATATAATATACATAATATATAACATTATTTAATATAGTTAGCATGTTTTCCCTAAAGTCCAGTGCTCTCCAGGACATTACTACAACACTAGCACCCATCGCTGTATCCGTTGTCCTGTTGGAACCTATCAGATGGAGTTTGGCCAAAACTATTGCATTGCCTGCCCTGGAAGCACTACCACTGATTTTGATGGATCAACGAACATTATGCAGTGCAAAAGTAAGCAAAGCATCAGATTTCTGTGAACGAGAAAAAGTTAATGTTTAAGTATTTTAACTTCAATAAGTAAGTTAAACAGATTTGTAACTTTGAGTAGCCACCACCTCATAAATATTTATCCTGTGAGTCAGTATACAAAAAATTTTTTTTATTTGTTTCTAATCTTTAAATAACTCCACTTTTCAGACAGACACTGTGGAGGAGAGCTTGGAGAATTCACCGGCTATATTGAATCTCCCAACTATCCCGGCAACTACCCAGCCAACATCGAGTGCACCTGGACGATCACCCCTCCTCCCAAGCGCAGAATCCTGGTTGTTGTACCTGAGATCTACCTTCCCATTGAGGATGAGTGTGGAGACTATTTGGTCATGCGAAAAAGCTGTGAGTTTTCCAAAGCTTTGCTGTGTTTTGGTGTGAATCTGTTAGCTCCTGAATGACCAGTTGGGTGATAGTGAATACACGTGTGAGGAAATGGGGGAGGAGTCACATGATGGGCTCATTAGGAATCTCCTTTATCTCCTGGTGCTCGAATAAGCAACTGAAAAGACTTTACTGTTCCCACAGCTCTGCCCAATTCAGTGACGACCTACGAGACATGCCAGACTTACGAACGGCCTATCGCCTTCACCTCCCGTTCCAAGAAACTATGGATTCAGTTCCGCTCCAATGAAGGAAACAGTGGGAAAGGCTTCCAAGTGCCTTATGTTACATATGATGGTAAGAGCTGAACTGTTAATGCTTCATTACCATGGATTGTATGTGTGAAAGGCATTTTATGTAAACTGTGTTATATGTTGGTTTCTTTTAGAGGACTACCAGGAGCTCATTGAAGACATTGTTAGAGATGGAAGATTATATGCTTCGGAGAATCATCAAGAAATTCTTAAGGTATAAAGTTAGTATGTATTTTAAAGCATCTATATGTATAACTTTTATATTGTTTTAAACCGGTTAAGGGACGGTTAGTTGTGTGCAGGTCCTGGTAGTGAAAATGGGACTGTAGTGCCACCATGTGGAAGAATATACACTGTGCTGGTTCATTGTAATTTGGTTAACATCCACTGAATTATCTTCACAGGACAAGAAGCTTATGAAGGCTCTATTTGATGTCCTTGCCCATCCACAAAATTTCTTCAACTACACTGCACAGGAGTCTAGAGAAATGTTCCCCAAATCGTTTATCAGATTCCTGCGCTCCAAAGTTTTACGATTTCTACGGCCCTAAATTTTGAGAAATAAACATTTGGTGGTCCACTCAAATTTTTAATGACTAATCTGGAACAAATGTCCCTTCTTGGCTATCTGCATACTCTGCGGGGATCAGGACTCTCTCTTGGACTTAATGAGATAAAAACTCATGAGAGATGAGAAATTCTTCAGAGAATCTTTCTCCAGAGGAAAACGAACTATTCGTGTATCGGGGAAAAAAAGGAAGAAAAGGTCCTGCCTCTTTCATTTTTTTTATAGCCCTGGGGCTACTATGTTGCCCAGATATGTTACATACTGCCTGAAAAATGGTTAAAAACAAAAATATAAAGCGTTTAAAAAGAGCTTGGTACATATTGTAGGTTGTAATCAACTGTTTTTTAAAATAATATGTTGGCCTTATTTTTGATACTTTAGAGCACTACTAAGAATGTAGTGAAAGTTAAAGCAGTTAAAGTCTTTTTGTGAGTCTGAATATGTTGTACATTATGTAAAAATAGCTCTCGCATATGCTCTCATGATACTGTATTGTATTCTTTTTTTGCATTGTAGCCTTTTTCATGCCTCTTTGTATTCTTCAGTTGTCCTTAGTAAGAAACTTTAGGTGTACAAAATATTTTCTAGAAATTATGATCACTTGGTTTATCAGTAATAATAACAACGATATCTAACTTTGATTCATTTTTCACACAAAAACTCGCCAAAGCTGAATCTTAGACTGCCAATTGATGACATGCAGAGTAAATTAAATGTTTATATTTTTATGTTTATACATCTAACATGTAAATAAACAAATACACTCAAAATGATTTCGTTGTGTCAATCAAGTTATACACAGGATTGTCATAAAATTACATACATGCTTTGCAATAATGCTTACAGTGATGACAGAGCCAATAGCTTTGCGTCGCAAGAACCGACGTCAAAGTACCGCGAGAGGGATTTGTAAAATCATACGGATGAGTCTGTTGACGCCTAGCTCTCGCAGTACTGTGATGTCACGCGACTGTCGGATCTTACGACGCCACATGAAGTAGAACACACCTATTATTGCAAAACTTAATGTACAACTAAAAGTCAGATGTTACGCCTTCATTGAACTTTGAAATAGGGTAATGACATCACCGGAGTCATGCAGGTATAACACCTGACTGAATGGTTATTGGTGTATGGAATATTTGTTTTTAATAATGTTGGTGTTTATTTTTTATTATTAGAGAACATATAAATGGTGTTAGAGATTTTATGGAAAGATGTATACAACACAACGTAAAAATGTGTTCGACTTCATGCATCGTTGCGCAGACTGATTGGCGTATGTCGTAGGTATCGCGAGAGCTCATGCGGTTCTTTGACGTCATGTGCCTACCGATCTGCGCAAAGCCGTGTGAAGTTCTTTGGTGAAGTCGAACACACCTCTAATCGTACGGAAGATGGTTCCTACTCACGTGTTTCCAGAGGGAAGAGCAAATGCGGGGACCAGCTGCTGATGGTCAGCTGATGTGTCAGACAGACCCAGTCAAGTGCGAGTTGTTTTGTTAACGTTTACCTGGACAAAGGAAGTTGCATGCGCTAGTAAATTCATATTTACTCTTTCTGAGACAACTGTCTTCAGTAATTGACAACATTGGTTGGGCCGTAACTGAAAAATGGCTACACTGACTTCAGCAGGCGCTGTCAATCCGCTGTCTTCCTTGTTAGTTTGTTTGCTTCTGATATTATCAGGACATCTCTCAGAGGCTAAGGTGAATTTTGATATTTGTCATTATATTACGAGACACGACGAACTATGGTTATGTGAGATTCATATGTTGTTCTGAAGGTACAGTTTTGTTGCGTTAGCTAGCAATGCTAACTAGCCGTTAGCATCTTTTTGTTGTTCTGCGAAATAAAAATGATAAATAATAATTATATTATACAATAAACTGATAAATATTGTATACATTGTTGATTGGGTTAAATGAATAACTAAACTGCCAACAACATGGATAAATGTGCCAACGGTCTTGATTGTTTTCATGTCAATCATTGGCCTTAATATAATGTGTAAATATATAAGGTTGTGCATTTGTGATCACTTTTCCCAGAATTCAGAAGACATCAGGTGTAAATGTATCTGTCCGCCCTACAAAGATATTGATGGACAGATCTACAATCAAAACGTTTCTCTGAAGGACTGGTAAATGATTCATTAGGCTTTACATGTGTGTGCAGTCACTTATTGCTCTCATCATTACTCTATAACTCATCAAATCATTTCCTTTTTACAGTAATTGCCTTCATGTGGTGGAGCCGATGCCTGTTGATGGAAAGGATGTGGAGGCATATTGTTTACGCTGTGAATGCAAATATGAAGAAAGAAGCTCTGGAACTATCAAAGTGAGTGCAGTCTATAGATCCCTGTCATTTTTGCTTTATAGTTTACTTTAATGAAAGTAAATCATGTGTATACCATTAAGAATGTGTGACTATGTTATTAGTTCACTATGGGAATAGTTTAGGCAAAATTTGAAAATTCTGTCATGATTTACTCACACACATGTTCTTATAAACCTGTATGACTTTCTGTCATATTACAAAAAATTGAATTTTTAAAGAACACCCCTTTCACAAAGATGACACCTTAGCTATAGCATAGTTGCGGATACCCCAACACAGAATTGTTATGTAGATTGCAGTAATATCTGTTTTACATTGGCCTATCATCAGAGCTTTTGAAGTATAACACAAGGGGGTAGTTTGCGCTGCACTTCATGAGAAAGCAATTAAAGTAAAAACCTGAAATGGAATTAGAAATAAAAAATGACAGTGAGACATTTCACACAGTGTGAATGATGATTTGCAATAAAATGTAGTTGAAATAAATCTAAAAAGTGGGTCACTGGAAGAGACTGTCACAGTTAATCATTAAGAGAACAGATGTTGTTCCAGGCACCTTACTTTTTGGGTGCAGATAATGAATGTTGAAATGTGTAGTGATTCATTTGCCTAATTCAGTCAAGTTTTGAAGGGAGGCTGGTGCAGATGCATACATAATTATGCAGAAACATGTTGCTTAAAATGTTAATGCCTGGAACTTTTAAAACAGGTCAGGTGGAAATCCAGTTAAAGTAGAATGCTCAGCAAAATGTGGCACACCCATATTTACCCTGCCTCTTGTACAAAAGATAAAGGATAAGGTACAGCTAGAAAACTGAAATATTCATACAGTGACAGACCTTACTGACAGATGCACGTATATAATGACCAGAGGGGGAGAGTACTTAAATATTTTATTTACATTTTCCAAGCATCTGTGCTTTATCAGAGTGTTTGTACTGGGAAAAAATTACTTCACTACTACATTCTAAAGCATATAATCATACTGTGTATTCCTTTATATCACATATGAAAAATGATTTAATACCTAATTACATTCAAGTTGTGTGGTTTATTTGAGTAAAATTACAATACAATTAGGTAAAAGTAAGAAAGTACTAGATGTTTAATGTACTTAAATATTATTTAACACATTTTTGTTTAATGTAAAACAAAAACTGATATTTATGAAATGTAGTGAAGTAAAAAATGATCATAATATTTTTCGGAATGTATGTTTAAAAAAAAACGAATAAAATACGAATAGTTAAAAAATACTTTTAAGTAGAAAGTAAAATAAATAAGTAGAGGAGAGCAGGGCACAACCTAATGCTTTTTGGTTTTGGCTCAATCATTAAAAAAATTAGAGTTTGATTAATTGTATTTTTGCACAAGCAACACACACGTCTCTGCTACAAAAGACCATTTGAAGTTTGTTTCTATTACTTACCATTCTTGGACAATTACACCAAACATGACAGAAGGCAAACGTTACAACTTACCCCATAGGTGGGGTTAATTGTAACAGCTAAAAACTAAGGTGGCAGACAAATATTACAATACTATTTTGTTTATATACATGAAGTGGATATTGTTTATATATCTGTCTATAACAGACAGGTGTCTACACTATTCATCCCTCATCTAACCATAGTTCAATTATAAATTTTGCAAATTTTGTATTTGTTAAAAATTAAAGTATGTATGGACAGGTGTCGAAAATTAGCACATGTGCTATAATACTTTAAACAATGCATCTGGTTTGTCCAATGTTATTGCTATGTCTATATTTAAAAAAAAAAATGGATATACATGTCTAAATATGTGAGGAAAAGCAGCACAATTATGACAAACATTTTTTTTTATATGTGACCCAGTCTGTAAAAACCATACTAAAGTCTCAAAATCTAATTCTTAGATAATGAAAATCAAAGTCTGTTATAGCCATTATAAACAAAAATCTATTTTGTTACCATTTTTGATAAGACAGGCACATTTATTTTCTTGGCAGCCAGCAATCATTATTTTGTAGCTTATTTAAACAAGAATTATGCTAACGTTAGCTGTTTTCATATCGTTAGTGCTGAGGGGTTAGTTGTAACACAGCTTTACAACTAACCCCACTGGGTGAAAATAGTTTTTTATTTATAATTTGGTTTTGGTATCTTACACATCCAACTCAGAAACCAAATAAAAAACATGATGAAAAAATGTACTTACATGCCACCAAAACACTCTTTCATCAAAAACTATATAGAAAAACATAAATATGCGGGAGACCGTCTTTTGGCAGCGTGAAAACAATACGGAAAAAACTAATCACTCAACTCTGTGCAACAATGTAAACAGTCCGTCTTACAACTAACCCCGCATTCGTTTTTGCCCCGCGCACCCCTACTGTTCACCTCTGATTGTGACAGTGCCAAAATAGAATGGTGGGGAGGAAATTAAACTATCTGCTATTTAAGAGATTCCTCTGCATACTGAACGTATAGACTCCGCTACCATAGGGATGGCATTTGGAAGATACTCCATTAGACTTGATCTTCTTGTGGCATTGCAAGTGCAACACTGAGACAACAGTCATCATGTGCAGAATGTGTCAGCCTGAATGAGTTAATCTTTGGTTCATAGTAAATAGCCAGCCAGCCACATAATATTGCTAAGCAGCAGCGTGACCCTTGAGTCAATAAATAACTTCACTGTCTTGTGATCAGTCATTGTATAACCTCTCCTTGACTGGTGTTGGTGAAGGAAGAAATACATGCTAATTTAGAAAACAAGTTTTACATTTATGCATTTGACAGATGCTTGTATCCAGATTGACCTACAGTGCATTTTATGCTATGCATTTTTATCAGTACATACATTGAAAATGAACTTATGACCCTGGGTGCCATGCTCTTCCACTTCATCTAAAAAAATAAGATAAATTGAAATGTTGCTTACAAGAAAAAAAGTTATTCGATAAGCACTATTGTCCTAAAATTCTTTCTCTTTTTTCAGGTCACCATTATTATTTATTTGTCTATTCTGGGACTTTTACTCTTGTATATGGTCTATCTGACACTGTTGGAACCTATGTTGAAGAGAAGGCTGTTTGGCCATTCACAGCTTATTCAGAGTGATGATGATGTTGGAGTAAGTGAATGTTAACGTTGTCCTGTGACTTGTCCATCTTTTAATATAGATGTAAATGTAGCTAGATCAATTTAACATTCATAAATGTATGCAGACCAATTTAATATCTAATTTAAACAGAAGTGTAATAATATTAAACTTTATTGTTTCAGGACCAGCAGCCCTTCGCCAATGCCCACGATGTGCTTTCTCGCTCTCGTTCTCGTTCCAACATGCTAAACAAAGTGGAACATGCTCAGCAGCGCTGGATGAGGCAGGTCCAGGAACAGCGCAAGTCTGTCTTCGACCGCCATGTGGTGCTCAGCTAAAAGCACTTTAGTTTCGACTGTTTTATATGGGTTTTGGTACTGTGCTAAAGGCTGAGCATCTGCAGCACCCTGTGCCCATATCTAACATTGTTTGTGTGTATTTTGATGTGTCTACGTTTCATGTCTTGAACAAAGAGTGAGTGAAAACCTTGTTTTTTTAGATGTTTATCTCTAATGACTTGTGATTCAGTTGCTTCAATTTGCATTAACACCACTGTTATCAAATTTTAAAGTTATGCACTAAGATACAAGCCAAAAAAAGTTTACTCCTAATGCAGTCCAGTCACACTGAAATTGATGTGGGGATAGAAGTGCCAATTTCCTCATACAATTAGGTGATCATTTGTTCTAGAAATTTTGTATATAAATTTCAAAAATGTTATTAATTCAAAACATTAATTCACAGTCCTGTATTTAATTGTACAGTGTAAAAATCCCTCTCTACCACTTTTTTTCATATTCTTCTCTTTCTTACCTTATGGTTTACTGTCAGCTATTATATGTATATAATAATAGTAATCTGTGGATGTGTTAAGTCTCATTCCCCAGATGATGTGTTATTTGATGACTAACCAATTTAGTTTTTTCTAGCTTTCTGTAGATTCAGGTTCAACCTTGTCATTAAATGTAGATTTTGTCTTTATTTTATTTTTATTTTTTGCTTGCAGTATTTGACAAGGAAAACCTTTGAAGATGTCACAATTACAAATCCTTTGTTAATAAGTTGTATATATAATAATTTAAGTGTTCAGGTATCTCCCAAATTGTACATGATGACAGCTGTTTTGATCTCATTTACATTGCAGTTATGTTAAATACATTGACATGAAAATAAGTGGTTTGTTGTCTCGGTATATATACATGTTGTTGCTCTCCCAACACTGAATCTGGACGATAATGATCATTTTGGACCACAGGAGGCGCTGTTTTACACATTTTTTCGTTACGTTAAAAAAAACTTTCCCACCAAGAGTAAGTCAGCAGATGTTTTACTGGAATAATAACAATGCGTGACTGAATACACCTACAAGTGAAATTGAAAATGAGCACTTAAACAGGAAAAACTCAGTGGATTTTTTTTCTCTAACACTAAGTATGTGCCGTAATAACGTGAACGTTTTAAACAGGCCGTGGATATCACATTTCTCAAATAACGATACTCATCATTTCCTGCATTCCCTCCTCCTACTCCCATCCAAAACTACTGAAACAGACTGATCGCAGTCAGAGCGCACTCCACTTAACACTCACTAACACAAACTCACTGAATGGATATGTGAAGGTTACCTTGGCAACAGACACGTCAATCATTCAGATAAGGTATGCATTTCATTGTCTGACTCTCTTCTGTATGTTTGATGCTCCCGGACTGCTTTGAGTTTCTTGCACGCAAACTGATGGAATGCTATTCACAATTGTTTTCAAATACCTAAATAGAGTAGCTATTAAGAAAAGTGTAATGGAAAAAAATATGTAAACAATGCATAAATAATTAAAAGGTTGCTTGTGTCTGCATGTGATAAATGTAACAATTAAAGCTTCCAGACGTATAGGAGGGATGACATTTATGTAATACCGCACCTGCTGATAGTAGCAGTGTGAATTGCTTTCATTAGGATGTTATTTATCATGTATCATTATGGCAGCATGTACAGTACTGGATCAGCTCTGTGTTTCTGTGAATCAGAAACAAGGAGGCGCTCAAACCTTTTAAACACACTGTGAGTAAAACCATCTATGTAACTGTTACCACAGTTATCATTATCGCAATGTAAAAAAGTTAAAAGTCTGTAACATTAATTTAAAATGTAATCTGAAAGAAATAAGCTAAAATAAAATACAAATTGGGAATTCACTCTGTGTGTTGGTTATTGGGGGAATTATATTGTAAATAAAATTTAATTTTAGAATTAATTTGACGTTATGTTTATACAATCCATCTTATCTCGGTGGTAAATAATACCTACCATTGTCTGTCCCCCAGGGCCACACAGTGTGGGAAATGATTAAGGTTTTGAGATTGTGCTACAAACCACAACTCTCTCTCTCTCTCTCTCTCTCTCTCTCTCTCTCTCTCTCTCTCTCTCTCTCTTTCTCTCTCTCTCTCTCTCCAAGGCTATCCATTATTTCCCCATGGCTTATCATGACACCTCAACAAATATGTCCTAAATGCTAAATGTTTCTTTTTAAAGGGGCCATGGCACAAGACTTTTTTTAAGATGTCAAATAAATATTTGGTGTCCCCAGAGCACATATGTGAAGTTTTATTTCAAAATACCATATAAATAATTTATTATAGCATGTTAAAATTGCCACTTTGTAGGTGTGTGCAAAAATGTGTCGATTTGGGTGTGTCCTTTAAAATGCAAATGAGCTGATGAAATTCAAACACTGATCACAATGATGGTGGTTTGTTGCAATTAAAACTCAATTGTGCTTTTCTCTGCACTAAATGGCAGTGGTGTGGTTGGATAGTACAGATTAAGGGGTGGTATATTTAAATAAGAGCTCCTTATGACATCATAAGGAGAGCCAAATTTCAACAACCTATTTTTTCATGTCCTTGCAGAGAATGGTTTACCAAAACTAAGTTACTGGGTTGATCTTTTTCACATTTTCTAGGTTGATAGAAGCACTGGGGACCCAATCATAGCACTTAAAGGACAAGTTCGCTATTTTACACTTAAAGCCCTGTTTTCAGATTGTTTATGATGAAATAGAACAGTTTTGACTGAAATTTGGACATATAATGCTGGCCCGAGAATTTTCGGGTGTTTCTTGTATCACCTCCCACCTTTATAATGGGTTTATAGGTGCACAGGAACAATCCTTATTAAAATGCATTAAACTTTCGTTTGCAGGGATGTGGGGCTCGCCGAGTGGTCATGGGTGTTCACTGATATGCTCACACAAAAATTGTTGCAAAAGATGCTTTCCAACAGGTTTTATCGTAGTTTTTTGCCAACTCCATTGACTTGTATTAGATGTGCTGTGAGGTACGGTATTACTCCGCGCTGGGAACCCGTTTGTATTCTTGCAATTGGCAAAGGCGGATTATCGCCACCACCTGGGCTGGAGTGTCTATTATTCAAGCTCTCAGCGGAAGAAATACGGGTGTGAGGCGTTTGGAAAATAGGTCCACAAGTTTTTACAACAAATTGTAAAACACCTGTTGGAAAGCATCTTTTGCAGCGATTTTTGTGTGAGCATATCAGTGAACACCCCTGACCACTTGGTGAGATTCACGTCTTTGTAAACAAAAGTTTAATGCATTTTAGGAAGGATTGTTCCAGTGCACCTATACAGCCATTATAGGGGTGGGAGGTGAAACAACAAACACCCGAAAATTCTCGGGGCGGCAGCCGCATATGTCCAAATTTCAGTCAAAACTGTTCTATTTCATTATAAACAATCTGAAAACAGGGCTTTAAGTGTAAAATACTGAACTTGTCCTTTAAACACGGAAAAAAGTCAGATTTTCATGCCATGGCCCCTTTACACACTTGTTGTGGTGTCGCCATATATCCATCACTTATGACATATACGGGAATTTGATTTAATCTGGACATTTCTGGAAAGTTAAGTCACACTTAAAATACATATACATTTTAATGTAAAGGAGAGCAAACCATTCTATTCTGTTTCAGTTATGTTCATCTCCAAACATTTCTCAGAACTTAGGCTTTGATCTTGATGTTTGCGTTTACTTTAACCAACTGGTCCCAAGGTGATTTTTAGTAGCAGATGAAGTCTGTTTCCTCTTAATCTAAACAAAGAATTCCTCTAATTTTAGATGGAAAACATTTGTCTCACATTCTGAATGTTACCATCATCTGGGCATAACTTTACGATACAATGTTCTGCTTTTTATCTTCAGATGCCTAAACAGAATGATTGTGTCAAGAAAATTATGTGGTAAGGGTGTGGTGAACAAAAAGGATATTGTTGTATTTTTGAGACTTTGTGGCTTTTGCTTAGCGTGATTGATGGACTCTTTACGAATGTGTTCAAGAAATGGGAAACAATTTAACAACTTTGGTATAATGTTTCTGCTGTGCCTAAATGACTTTAACATGTGTAAATCGTACTATTAACTCGTAAATGATTTAGGTGTACTTGGTGAAATTAATAATGCCTATAGACTAAATAGTTACATTACTTTATCCTGACAACTAGGTATGTACCATGTATATTGTCCGCCCTTGCAGAATTAATTCACTAACAATAAATTAGTAACAGCTGCACGAAACTCGCTCTTAATCACCATTAGTATTACCTTAGGTTAAATACTTCGATTTGTACTGGCTGGAGTTAATTAATACACTATCAACATATAACAGGCCTAGCATGAATCATATCCTAATGTCTTTTTCCGTCCAACTTCAATTGTTTTTGAGGAAGGGAAAGCCTCTTGGGGCCTTACGACACCAGAGGAGGCTTCAGATGTGCCCCATGCATGCATTTCACCAACCAGTAACTTCCTCTGAGAAAAGAGCAAAGGAGCACTGAGACTTCCGTATTTGCAATCAGATGGATGATGGGATGCCCCAGGGGGATGCGTGTCCAGCGTGTAACCCAGTCACAACATGGGTGGAAGCCCATAATGTCCTAAACAGCCAAATACAGCTATGTGTTGAACCCTGGCACACATGCTGTATGGAATGTGTGGGGTTGTTCTTAGTCCTCTCTTTAATGTGGTGCTGATAGATGAAAACAAAGCCCCTGATGAGGACTGGACAAAGAAACCGAATCAATTTCGGGGTTCCCACCGCTGGGTCGTGTTATGCTGACCATACTGAGAATGCATTATGTTTTGATTAGGTCAAAACTCAGCTGCATACTTTGGTGTCGTGATGGCTGTAACAGGCATCCTCCAGCATGAGAGATGTTTAGTCTGGGCCTCTGGTGTTCTTGACATGGGCTGCTGCTGCTACTTAAGATCAGGAATCAAGGTTAAAAATAGCGTGAGCTTGCATTAACTGAAGAGCGCAACATGATGTGCTGTTATTTGACCTTAGGAAAGATATATCAAGTCACAGCTATTTGCTCATCCGTCTACTTCAATATGATTTTGTGGTGGAAACAGTAGAGTTGGGTTCAGTAGGTTTATGTATTGTCCATACTGTTATGCTGCTAATCCTGTGTGTATTATAGTATTTCGCTCTCAGTATAACACCTGGAGTGAGTTAATGTTCTGAGAAAGCAATGAAGTGATGATCTGTGCCATAACAATCCCTGAGCTATTATATCAGTATTTAATACATGTTTGAGGAAAAAACTCCCATGTAATGTAACAACACCAGAAACCACAAAGCTACTAAGCTATTGCAGCAATTTGTAAGGGTTTCAGGGTAAGATTTAACGTGTTGCCGTCATACAACATTTGTTGATCACAGTGTCTTCTCAAGCAGGCTGCTTGCATTTGCAAATGTTTCAATTTATTGCTTTTAAAGTATTCTAACGTATTTTCAGCAAATGGTGCTGTAATGTGATATTACTTTATTACATATCGTAGCCAACAGTTTTGCTTTTAAATAATATTTTAGATAACATTTTTAGGTTTTAGGCAATCAAATGTTTCCTCCATTTAAGAGTTCGTCTGTAATGATAAAAAATCTGAACTATCACTTTTTAAGATGTCAAATAAATCCTTGGTGTCCCCAGAGTACGTATGTGAAGTTTTAGCTCAAAATATCATATAGATAATTTATTATAGCAAGTTAAAATTGCCACTTTGTGTGTGTGTCCTTTTAAATGCAAATAGATTAATGGGCGGTATTATCCCCTTCTGACATCACAAGGGGAGCCACATTTCAGTGACCTACTTTTTCACATACTTGCAGAGAATGGTTTACCAAAACTAAGTTACTGAGTTGATTTTTTTTCACATTTTCTAGGTTTATACAAGCACTTGGGACCCAATTATAGCACCTAAACATGAAAAAAGTCAGATTTTCATGATATGTCCCCTTTAAAGCTATAAAAACATCCATTAGTAGGATATGTGTTGTTGGTAACCTCTCTGTACTGAATCAGAATGTGTGTATACTTACAGGCAAGTAGGAGGATCCTGTTTAGCCTTCACTCCAATCTCATCCCTAAGTCTCAAAGGTTCTTTGTTTGTTCACGTACATGTATTTGCTCACCACAGTTTAGACAGCTGTTTGCAATGTGTTTTGCTTTTTAAATGCATATGGATAATGGTAAATTGCAGATGACTCAATGTGGCAGGCTGAGATATCTCTAGATTGTGAATAGGAAATATTATCGCATTTATGCATTTGGCAGGGAGTTTTATATAAAGAGACTCACAGTGCATTTAAGCTTTACATATCTGTATTGGTATGTTTGTGTATGTGTGGGAATCAAAGCAATGACATTTGCCTTGCTAACACAATTCTCTAAACTGAGCTTTATTATTTCACCCCTTAAATAATGTATTCTCCACCCAAACCAATTCAGACTTAATGAGTGTTTATATAAAGATTTTGATACACAATACGTCTGTTAAAGGACAAGTTCAGTATTTGACACTTAAAGCTCTGTTTTCAGATTGTTTATGATGAAATAGAACAATTTTGACTGAAATTTGGACATATGATGCTGGCCCGAGAATTTTCGGGTGTTTGTTCTATCACCTCCCACCTCTACAATGGGTGTATAGGTGCACGGGAACAATCCTTCCTAAAATGCATTAAACTTTCGTTTACAAAGACGTGAAACCCACCGAGCGGTCAGGGGTGTTCACTGATATGCCCACACAAAAATCGCTGCAAAAGATGCTTTCCAACAGGTGTTTTAGCATTCGTTGTAAACTTGTGGACCTATTTTTCCAAACGCCTCACACCCGTATATTCTTCCGCTGAGAGCTTGAATAATAAACACTCCAGCCCAGTTGGTGGCGATAATCCACCTTTGCCAATTGCAAGAATACAAACAACGTTCCCGGCACAGAGTAATACTGTACCTCACAGCACATCTAATACAAGTCAATGGAGTTGGACAAAAACTAAGATAAAACCTGTTGGAAAGCATCTTTTGCAGGGATTTTTGTGCGAGCATATCAGTGAACACCCCCGACCACTCTGTGAGGTTTACGTCTTTGTAAACGAAAGTTTAATGCATTTTAGGAAGGATTGTTCCAGTGCACCTATACAGCCATTGTAGACGTGGGAGGAAACAACAAACACCCGAAAATTCTCGGGCCAATATGTTCAAATTTCAGTCAAAACCGTTTTATTTCATCATAAACAATCCGAAAACAGGGCTTTAAGTGTAAAATACCAAACTTGTCCTTTAAGTTAGCTCTAAATTGGCAATCTATAAAAATGTAGACTCCATTAAAGAGATGGTTCACCCAAAAATAATAAGTCTTCTATTCAGAATGTCATTTAAAACTTGCATGAACACACATTGAATATACAATTATAAACAGGTATTTAAAAAAGTCAGGAAAAAAGGTCATACATCATACAACATGAGGGTAGTAAATGATGACAGAATTTACATTTTTGGGTGAACTATCCCTTTAAGGCATAAAGCCACACGAAAGCAAGATCCTTGAAAAAAATACACGGGTCACTATAAAAAAAAGTTTCTCCATGTTCAGATAAGGAACCTGCTTTGTTTGGGTTAGGATTAAGTCATCTTTAAATGTAGTTTTCTGTGAAATGTAATGGGAATGCGCACAGAGTTCAGATCATGTGGCAGTCATTCACAAGAGCGCGCTTGCTTTCGTGTGGGAGCGTCAGAACGTGGAGAGGCGAGTGGGGGGCAAAACAATCCGTGTCCATGGAAACTAGCTCAGCCTTCGCCCAGGCACTTCTCAAGCAGGGAGGGATTTATCCCGCTTGAAGGAACATGCCTGGAAGTTTAGGGAAAAGTTCCAGGTATTACCGGCAAATCGATGAGACTTACCACCGCTGTGTGTGTGTTTGTGAGAAACTGAACAAAATGGCACGGATAGCGGCATGTTTCGTTGAGGTAAACACTTTTATCTTCATTCTAACGGAACGTTTTACAATATATGAAAATGAGCACAGTCAATTGCAAACAAAGGCTGTGTGTCAAAACCCAGTGAGCTGCCTGCTTTGTAGCTACTTACACGGCATTTTAAGTATCATATGCGTAAAGATAATGTTGCGCGTGACGCCACGAAAGTGACAGAAAACACGACACCCCAAAATGTGATTAGGCAGCCCACTATGTTTTGAGACCCACCCGAAGTAAATAAATACATTTGTTATAGGATATAGACTTTTATAAGTTTTATGAGACTTATTTAAAAGTGTTACAGTTGTTTTTACATACTAAGGAAACCCTTGTTTACTTATCAGCCCTCCTTATTATAGGAATGTCCATAGGAAGTGTTTACTCAAACATCAAATAAGGTTACTTAAAAAAATGAACGAAATATTTTTTTTGGGAATAGTGTGGTGCCTCAAGTTCAAGTCGAATTGGCATATTTCAGTGATATGGAGAAAACTATACTTGGCTTCTTGGTTTAATATCTTAACGTTTGCACTTAATGAGAGCTTAATGTCATAAGAGACAGGTTCTTCCTTAATAGTACTTTTCAGTTGACTTATTTCTTTCCAGTACACTATACAGAGCGCACCCACAGGCATGTACACATGCAGGTTACTTGATCACTGCTGGCGTATGGACTGCCTCTGCTTTCGGCTTTAGCTGCTACTGCAGCTGCAAGCCTTTTTTCCTGAACCTTCTGAACAGACTGTCTTTTGTGTTTCTGGAACAATGACCCTTCCTTCTCATTGGTCTGGATTGTCAGCTTAATCATGGGAGCCACTCTGTTCTCTGTCCAGTGCTTGCGCAATATGGATTGGGGTGGGATGTCACCAACTCGGAACAAAACAGATAGCCGTGGTTTCATAAATAACATTGGTGTAGCTTTAGTTAGACTGTAGCTCTGCATTCAGCTTTGGATGTGATTTTGTGTACGCACTGTGCCAGCTGAATAAACAGTGATGCGAGGACCCTTGATCCTCTCTGCATTTCTTGTCTCACAGTATTGCTGTACACGCAGCTATTTCTTTTCAGTTTCTTTTCAGAGATAAACCTATTTCCTTACACACTTGCACTATTTTGATTTTACGTGCTTTAGTAGTTGAATGGATGACCTACAGACTGAACCATTGAATACTTCAAAGCATAATGTGTTTTGGCTTAATACTATACTACAGTACTATACAATACTGCCACCCATTCTCTAACAAATGATTTCCTTACAATATCAATCCAGTCTTTGGTGGTGGACTCACAAAAAGCAACTTATCTTCAGTAGTTGTGTGTGTCATTGGTATTAGTCAGAAACAGCACCTGTTGTCAATCTGTTATGCAATTGCATTAGATTTGAGTCAGAGTTATTCATATGGGTTAGGAGGTTGCTTTTGTCTTATCGTTGTGTAACGTCCTCCTCCAAATCTCTTAAGATTTCAGTAAACTACCCAACACAATAGAATGCGATAAATATGCTTAATGCTTGAACAAACGTCAGTTGCCGGTTCAGTTTGACAGGTTGTTTACCAGGAAGAGATTGTCTAAAAATAAAAATTCTTATTATAAATCCATATTTTTTACTCTTATGCCAATCCAAACCTGTCTGCTGTTCATTTTTCTGTGGAGTGCAAATGTAGATTTGCTGAAGAATATGTATACTATACAGTCCTTTTAGCTGACTGTCATTCTCAAGAAAGGACAAAAAAGAAACACTATTGACTATTCAGATCTTATTGTATTGTCAGCAAGATTGAGCACTCCTATTACTAAGGGACAATACAACACTCAATGTGGCTGCTCTGGTGATGGAAGTCCCGCTCTCCAGTTAAAAGACCAATCATAAATCGTTAAAGACTGACGATTCATTGTGGGAAGGCTTATATACAGAGTGGCATGAGGCGTTTGCCAAATTTGAGCTTAAAAAACAAAAGCTATACAGTTGTTGTCAGATTAAATTATTGGTAATTAAAGTGTGATTCTAGCACATGATTTTAGAGGGATCTTTCCCCGTTCAAGTAGATATGAAGAGTTTCGTTGCAAAACGAGATAAATCAATTTTTTAAAATTTTTGTCAAAACATGTTTATTATTATGTTATCATGTTATTATTTTGTTATATGGTGCTACTTAGCTGTATTTTTTAAGTTATGAAGGTTTAAATCAAAACAAACCAACTGCAGTTGAATTTAAATTAATTGGAATGCACAACCAAAAAACGAGATTTCTGAACAATTAAAAAAACGGTGGTTATCTCGTTTTGCAACGAAACTCTTCATATATACCGAGCCCCTAAGGTGACATTTGATTAAAAAAAAATCTAAAGTTTAGTTTCATGTGCTCACGCGAAACTTTCATGTGCTCACGCGAAACCTTCATGTGCAGATTTTTTTTTAGTTTAGTTTCACGTGCGCACGCGGTAGTTTCACGTGCGCACGCGGTAGTGTCATGTGCGCACGCGGTAGTTTCAGACTGACGATTCATTGTGGGAGGGCTTATATACAGAGTGGCGTGAGGCGTTTGCCAAATTTGAGCTTTAGAAACAAAAGCTATACAGTTGTTGTCAGGTTAAATTATTGGTCATTTAATTGTGATTCTAGCACATGATTTTAAAGATATCTTTCCCCATTCAAGTAGATATACCGAGCCGCTAAGGTCACGCAAAACTTTCATGTACTCACGGAAACTTTAATGTGCTCACGCGAAACTTTCATGTGCTCACGCGAAACTTTCATGTGCTCACGCGAAACTTTCTTGTGCTCACGCGAAACTTTCATGTGCTCACTCAAAATCTTCATGTGCACATTTTTTTTTTAAAGTTTAGTTTCACGTGCGCATGCGGTAGTATCACGTGCGCACACGGTAGGTTCACGTGCACACACGAAACTAAACTTTATTTAATTTTTGCTCCATTTTCCCTTTGGGGCTTCGTAGATATATGACTTTTGGTCTTGCATGAATAAAATAATAACTGCAAACATGGCCGTCTAGTGGTGCGACTTAAAGCGGTTTAGCTTATATCTCTGTTTTTCATTCATATATTATAGCTTCAGAACTATTGAAAAAAAACTTTATAGTTCAAAAGATGTTTTTTGTATGACAGTTTCATTATGAATCTTTTAAAAACCCTCTAAGTAGAGCATGAAAATGGAATGACATCAAAGTGAATCATAAAATCTTTTGAATGAGCTATTCTTTTAAAGTCGCAATAAAATTGAAATGAAAAACTATATATATATATTTTAATTTTGTGGTATTATTAACAAATGACTTATCTGTGAGCTTCATTATTTTTAAAAAATTTGTGTGTGCTCATAATCTTTAATCAAAAACGCGAATTTCCTCCCCTTCTCAAAACGATCTCTCTTTACTTCCAGTCATATGGTATGGCAGGTGGGCGGGGTCCGGGAGTAGATTGCAGCGATTAGCAATTAGCAACACGACCCAACTTCAAACGATCCAATCAGATCTCGATGGAAAAATTCAAATCAAGCCCTACCTTATTTCATTTCAGAAGCTGCTTCATTTGGATATACGTCACCACGGGGAAAATAAGGCAATCGCTACTTCCGTTTCATGGCGACTTTAAGATAATGTTTATTCCAAGTGAAATCAAGGATTTGTATTCATTTTGGGTCAGTGAGCCATCCTTAGTCATTAATGAAGAATCATTACCTTACAAACAGGATAAGGTAATCACAGTTCGCAAACTATTTGAAGAAATCCAACATCTAAGGAAAACTATGGAAACTAGTGCTGTGGCTTACAGCTGAGCAATAAAATAAAATGTGATCCATTTGACTTTTTAGATTCTCACGTCATCGTAAGCAGCATTCCACAATTTCCTCAATGTGCGAATTTTCCCTGTGCTAGCGAAGAAAAGAACCGTAAACAGCTGAAAGAGAAGACAGAGAATGAAAAAGGCTTAAAAAATTGGTTCCATCTGGCCTGTCCAGTCAGCACTATGGGAGCAAGGAATCGTGGGTATTGTGGGGAGTGTGCAGCTGCTGGGAGCTTTGACAGGCCAAGTTCCACAGTTCATGAAAGGCTCAGAAGGAAAGATATTTAGGCAGCTCGACAGGGTACAACAATCCCTCCAACCCACCCACAGCCCCCAACCCAGAGACAAACTCTGTGTCATTATTCAAAGACTTTTGGATTGAAACCAAGTCTAAAGGAAACAAAAGACATTCCCTTTGTATGCTCCGTGTTGGATGGATAAGCTTCTTCCCTTTATTATCAGACTTTTCAGGGAGATTTTAATTAGCAGCACCAGGGGGATTCGTCCAGGTGGGACAGTGTTTAAAAAACTTCTCATAATACTAGAGACACATTGATCATCTTTTTTTTTGGCCCAATCTAAACACAGCGTACTCGGATGATAACAGCAGCATAAACGTGCCATATGCAGTATATAAATCTCTGCGAGAGACCTGATGAAGACCATATGATGGAGCGAGCTAAGAGCCCGGAATGGGGTTCCTTTCTCCTGTGGTATTTATGCTGTAATCCAATCCCCATTCTCACACAGTCATGTCTGATTTGGTAATAACAACACAGATTTTACAGGGTACAAGAAGGAAGAGAAATTGTCTTTAGTTCAAAACGGTCTCTAGTGAATCCATAAGCCATTTCATTGCCTCATAGGGGTTATGAAGTTTAGCAGAAACTGAATATGCACAGTGGTTTGTGTTCTGCTGCTGTACCTCTTGTTTTAAAGAGATTTTAGAAGATTAGCCACTGATGAGCAGTTTATGAATCATTCTGCCGAAGAAGTGTTGGGGAAATTAGATAAATTCTCTTATACTTGGTAATGTGGGATTCAGAAGCTCTGGTCACAATGAAGTGCAAGAGTCAAATGTGCAAAATGTTGCTAGACTACCCCTCATTTACAATACTAGGATGGCACAGTGAACTCCGTGGATAGCACTGTTGCATCACAGCAAGAAGGTACCCGCTTGAGCTTTAGCTGTGTTTGGAGGACTTTCTGTGGATTTTCCATGTTAGAGTTTCTCTGTGTTTGGGTGGGTTTCTCTGGTTTCCTCCCACAGTCCAGAGGCATGCAGGTTGGGTAAATTAGAGATGCCAACTTCTGTAGATCAACTTGTGTGAAGATTAACCTGTGTTGAAGATTAACCTGTTCTCACTAAATAAAGCGGTAGATGCGGGAATGGCAAAAACCGATATGGCAAATACATATAAGCAAAAACAGTTAAATCCTGAGAATTGTCTAACTTGCACAGTTGCACAGTTTTTTTTAACTCAAAGAGCACCTATCGTCCGATTCACGATTTTACATTTCTTTTGGTGTGTATTAGTACATGTTAACGATATGCAAAAGGTACAAACCCCAAAGTAATTTCCAACATAAATCTCTTTTCTTGGACTACAACAAACACACGGATTGTCGGCAACAGTTTACTTCCTGGGATTGGTGATGTAGAAAAGACCGACATTATCATAATTCCCCCCACTTCAGATTCAGCCTGTAAATGAACTCCTGTTGGCATTGCATTGTGAGCGAATCATTCAAATATGGTAAGGAGCCTCACATTTCTGGCTGACATCAGAGGTATTCAGGCCAATCACAACGTACAGATAAGCTGGCCAATCAGGGACACAGCGCTTTTCAGATCGATGATTTTTTTTCAAAATCAGAGTGTTTGAGGAAGGCAGGGAAATCTGGAGCTACAAAAATGTACGGTATCCGGAAAATAATGTGATTTTTGAACTATAAACCACACAAACACATTGTATTGTACCAAATACACAAAATAACAGTGTTTTTTAGCAATAAAATAGGTGCTCTTTATCTTTGTAAGCTTTTTCCCATATAAATCAGTTGCAAAATCAGCAAATGTTCTAACCTAATTCTTGTGGCATTCATGCATGAGTAGCAAAACAATCTGTCAGCTCTGTTGTGATTTGGATATGCGTTAAATAAATCCCTCCCTGAATTAAAAGAATTCCCCTTGTTCAGAAAGTCCAAAGCATGGAATGTGAGGTTTGATGGACAAGGCAAATATTAGTGCATTCCTTTTAATGGAGAACCGCTCCGCTAGCCAGTTGACCTGTCGTCACTGACAAGGCCACGGCCCTGTGGTCTCATCTTGAACCCAGAACATTCTTCACTGTGTCATTCACCCGAAGAAGCTGGTCAGATAAAGTTTGTTTGAACCAACGATAAAGGAGCTTACTTTTTAACTAATCTCTGTTCAAGGACACTGAACAAAGATGTTCTCTCTTCTCTGTTATGTAAATATGAAGTAGTTTTGGATAGATGAGATTAGTTGGAGCTGTTCAAGGAAATCTTTTAGAAATCATTGACATATCGGGTGGAGCTTGGATGACAACCTTTCAAATGTTGGTGTATAACGTGCACACCAAAGTGTTTACGCCAGTGGCCGGTGTATGTTTGCAATTGTTTTCAATGGAAGCTCAGCGCATTTCCAAAAAGCCAGCAGTTGGCGAGTTTTGCCCTGGCACTCAGCGTTTTTTCAGAGTTGAAAAATGTTCAATTTTGGGTGAACGCTCAGCTCATCAATGTCACTTTTACTCAGCCGTCCAATCACAGTGGAGGAGGGGCTGGACAAATATCACAATAATCAACCAGCGCATCATTCAATGACTGATAAACAAAGCAAAAGTATTATAGCAACCAAAGCGCTCAGCTGAAAAAGCTGTTAAGTGTCACAGTCAGTGTCCGCCTGCTAATGCTGAGTTTACACCAACCGCGGTTCAGGCGTCTACCACGCCTAGTTTGCCGCTTGAACACTTTGAATGCATTCGCGCGTGTAGAGCGGAGTAGACGCGCGGAAAAAGCAAGCATTTGACGCGCGTCAGAGGCAAAATCCGCTTTTTGTGGGAGGGGCAAGTGCTATGTGGTTGTCTGTTTGCAAGATGACTGATGTTGATTGTGCATTTATCAAGAGAGTTACCAGTTTGTATTTGGTAACCTTACTATAGGGGGAAAATAAACGGCGCGGGTCAATAAACGTCACGGTTGGTGTAAACGCAGCATAAGAGTTCATCAGTCGTTGAACAATGCGGCGGTTGGTTGTTGTGATATTTGTCCCACCCCTTCTCCACTGTGATTGGACGGCCGAGTGGAAAGTGACATTGACGAGCTGAGCGTTTCATGCCGGTGCTCCGCCATTGGAAACAATTGAGCGCATACACCGGCGTAAACGCTTTGGTGTGCATGCTACCCTACTCAGTGATACTTGGCTGGGGAAACTATCGTGGAAGCTTTATTGTACAGTAGCTTGTCCTACTGATAATATATAAGTAGCTTTGGAAAAAATAGTCTGCCAAATGCAAAAATATAAATGTAAGCTTGTTGTTTTCCACTGAAGGGAGTGAGACAATCCTCATTGTCAGAATCTATTACCCACATCATAATGAGAAAATCCTAGATGATTTCAGGGCTTTCTTTGCATTTCTTCTTCCAGGTTTAATCACAAAGCATTTATTGATTTTTAATAACTCCTGAACCTCTTCTTACATTCAGTTCAGCATGATTATTGAGGTATTCTTTATTTGGCATTTTTTCCCAGAGAAATGGGTGCAGCTCTTGCTTTTCCTGTTGTAGATCAATATCTGAGTGAAAGAGTTGATTGTGCCATACTGCTAGGAGTCACTGTGGATATGAGAGGGTCACATGGACACTGGCCACATTAAATTAAATGTGGAAATTTGTGTAATGAATAATAAAGATGAATTTTTAATAATGCCCTTGAGTAGAAGAGCTTAAACGAATATGACTGCCATTTTCCCTGTGAAAGCAATATATGGTAAAGGTAAATTATACCCATGTCATGAGTTTATGGATTCAGTAATTACATTTTAATGTTTTTGTGATACATTGTTGGAAGTCATCCATGCAAAGCTCACTGTTGTGGAACAGCGTCTTAAATAAGCAGACTGTCAATCACATTTAGTAAATCTAAATGTCCTTCCAAATGATATATGCAGGTTATACCAGTTAACTGTACATTTGTAAGTCATAACTTGTTCTTAATATGAAGCAAGCCGTGTGATATTTGGGTAGGGTGATATTGCGATATTTCACTTTTCCTGTTGCGGTATGAGAATCATTTGGATGACTTCACTAGATGATGTCAGTACCTTTGTTTCAGAGGAATTAACTTTGCTTTTTTTGCAATTTGTGGGAAATAGTTGTGTGATGGTATTACATACCTCTTGTCAAGGGACCTAATCATGTTATTTGGAACCCTTATTAATTGGTACCATCAGTAGTGAACTGTGACTCTTGTAACACCCCCTCCAGACAACAGTCCATGTACCAAAACCAATCAGTGTGTTATGTAAGAGATAATGTATAGGCAGCTGGTTGTTATCACAAAGACAAGCCCAGACAGTGTGATCAGTCTTGTATCACACTGAAGGGGCTTAGGTAAGGAGTAATTGACGACGGGCAGTTGAATTATTTGAAAATAATGCCCATCAAGGTGGTAATGTGGCATGACGCGAAGCGTAGGGTGTGCATTATTTTCAAATAATTAAAAGGAATTATAACGCTTATACCCGGTTACCACATACAATTGCTAAAACATTGCTCTGTTGGTTATTTTAAGACATTTGACAGGTTAGGTGTGCGTTTTACGGAAAAATAATCAACACTCATGGAAAATTTCTTAACCAATCTGAATAAAGCAAAAGCATGCAACAACCCCGTCATATAGTTCATGATAACAACCGGCTGTCTGCCCTGCACATTATCCTCCATATTACATTATTACCTTATAAGTAAGCTAAGGGACATTAAAAAAATTATTAGAAATATTTTATTAGCTAATTTTTAACAAATGCAGACCTTCAAAGGTGTTCAACGCTATTTTGTTTAATCATTTGTAATTATAATGTCATATATGTTATTTAAAGACATGTTTATATAAAATTTTTAGTGTAGGGGTGAACGGGGCACAAACTAATGCGGGGTTAATTGTAACGGAGCTACTTTACATATTTATACAAGGCTGAGCAATCTGTGCTTTTGGTCTTTTTCTCTTACTATCAGAAGATGATCTCATGTATATTAGTGAAAAGTTTTGATGTGTTTTGGTTAAGATGTTGAACAAAAAGTGTTTTGGAGGCATAAAAGTACATTTCTTTATCTTATGTTTTTTTCGATTTCTGAGTTGGGTGTGTAAGTCACCAAATCCAACCTTATATTATTTTAATCACTGTCTTGTTACCTAAAACATAACACCATTTTGAAACATGTCAGCAACTTCTAGTAACTGATAGCTGGGATTGAAAAAATGTTTACACAGTGGGGTTAGTTGTCACACAGCGTTACAACTAAGCCTCCAGTATACAATGATAATGAAATGAAAACAATGTAAATACTATTCATTAAAGGAATATTCCATTTTCTTAAAAGAAAAATCCAGATAATTTACTCACCACCATGTCATCCAAAATGTTGATGTCTTTCTTTGTTCAGTCGAGAAGAAATTATGTTTTTTGAGGAAAACATTGCAGGATTTTTCTCATTTTAATGGACTTTAATAGAACCCAACATTTAATACTTAACTCAACACTTAACAGTTTTTTTCAACGGAGTTTCAAAGGACTATAAACGATCCCAAATGAGGCATTAGGGTCTTATCTAGCAAAACTATTGTCATTTTTGACAAGAAAAAAGTATATCCACTTTTGGACTACAACTTCTCGTCTAGATCCGGTCCAGCGCGACCTAACGTAAATGCGTAGTGACGTAGGGAGGTCACATGTTACATATATAAAACGCAAATTTGCGGACCATTGTAAACAATAAACTGACACAAAGACATTGATTAGTATCATTCGACATACAACAATGTAGGAACGGTCCTCTTTCAACACATTTGTAAACACTGGAGCGGAGTTTCGCGTTCGACCTCTTGACGTGACGACGTATTGCGTGGGGTCACGCTGGCGCATCACGACCGGATCTAGACAAGAAGTTGTGCTTTAAAGGTGGATATTTTTTATTTTTCTTGTCAAAAATGACAATCGTTTCGCTAGATAAGACCCTTATGCCTCGTTTGGGATCGTTTATAGTCCTTTGAAACTCTGTTGAAAAAAACTGTTAAGTGTTGAGTTAAGTATTAAATGTTGGGCTCTATTAAAGTCCATTAAAATGAGAAAAATCCTGCAATGTTTTCCTCAAAAAAACATAATTTCTTCTCGACTGAACAAAGAAAGACATCAACATTTTGTAAGACATGGTGGTGAGTAAATTATCTGGATTTTTCTTTTAAGAAAATGGAATATTCCTTCAAGATGAAAACTGTTTATACAAAATCAGGGGAAGTGACTCAAAATTATAATTTTTCGTCTTAATTGTGCTGCCCTTTCAAAAAAATATTTATATTCATTGATGCTTAATACAAGGATGGTTAGATAAAGGATCATGGATGGATATATATCCACACATTCATCTATTATAGGCAGATATATAAACAATATCCACCTTTAGTATATAGACGGAATTATATTGATTTATTTGTGCTTAAACCTAAATTTCTAGCATGTGTTACAACAAACCCTCTGTTACAATTAACCCCACCTATGGGGTAAGTTGTAACGTTTGCACTCCTGTCGCTTTCGGTGTAATTGTACAATAACGGTAGGTCCCATAAACAAACTTAAAGTGTTCATTTGTAGCAGAGATGTGTGTGTTGATTGTGTAAAAAAATGCTAAATCTCACTTTAATATTTTTTAAATGATAGAGCCAAAGTCAAAAAGCGTTAGGTTGTGCCCCGGTTACCGTGTGTTGTTGGTTTTGAGCGGTTGTTATCTGGGTTTGTTTCTCTTTGCTGTTTGAAACTGTACTTACATAAAGTCTTTTTTTTCAAAAGAAATGCGACTTTGCAATGTTGATGCTCAAGGGATATATTGTGCAACCTTATTTTTAACTTTAGCTTTGGTTTATAGATTCGGTCATGGTCAATTTGCCCTTGTAGTCTTGATGATAGTGATGCTTATAGACTAATACATTTCCATGTTCATGTTTCGTGTCCAGTGGACTTTATTTTTACAGCTGTTCACCTTTCAACAGCTCTGGCTAAAAAAAGTTCAGTTTGTGCCTCTCATGTCATAGAAAAAAGAAAATATTTACGTTTTATGCAGTCTTGTTTAGCCACAGTTTTATCTTTTTTTTGCAGCTAAATTTTTTCCCCTAATGATAACAACAATAATTTGGACATTTTCAGCTCGAAATATTTAGTTAATTTCTGCATACAAGCTCTTTTGTTTGCTTTTACCGAAAACAAAGCATTATAAGACAGAAATAGATCAATAACTAGAACAAGGACCTCTAAACATATTCATCTCTTTAGAGCTGTTGTGTTCTTTACAACGAAAGACAACATTGATGAATTCATTATGATCTAAAAATAAACCATAAGTTTAGAAGATAACAACTGTTACAAGGCCTTGGAGTTAGATTGGAAATGAAGATGCATGTTCTTTGCAGTCTTTTGAAACAGGAAATGGCTGACAGAAGGAATGCTGTCTCTTTCCTCATCTGTCTCTGTTGGGCTTTCAGCTCTGCTGCTGGTTGGTTGAGTACTGCATACAAAAACTTCCTGTAAACAAGCCCCCAGTGCACCCAGCCCTTCTCTGTCCTTAAAATCGAAGTGCTTATCAACTCACGACTAAATGAGTGAACGCATACCAAGATGGGAGGTTTTCCTTCTGAATGTGGATAACACGTTTTTAATACTTGTTCTGCCTGATGAAGGAGGAAGTTGCAAGTGCTTTGCACATGGTTCTGTGGTTATGAAGCTTGGCTGATTAAGATGTGTTGAAGCCAGTGTGGTGGTGTGAAGAGCTTGTGCTTGCGGTTAAGAGACGACCTTTGAGATCATCGTCATATTATGAGATTTAGACAATAAAGAGTAAAGTTTAGTTAAGACTTATAGTTAAACTGTGGATAAATTAAGGGAGTTGCTGTGAAAAAATAATCTGTTAAATGTAATTTATTACTCATCAAAGATTTTCAAGCCTTGTTAAGGCTTTAGACCGACAAAATGTAAGCAGTCATCTCTTTCTCAACAACCAACCTGAGCACATCTGTGCTCAAAACTCCCAAACCACAACTCCCTGACCAAGCTTGTAAAACTAATATCTGCCATTAAACAGGGGCTTTTTAAGTCCTCAGGTGCAAACGTGGGAAAAAGCAATCACTATTTAATGAACCAAGACTAGCTTAGCCGTGTTAATCTTGGCTATTCTATTTTAACAGACATTAATACAAACACACCCTCCAAACATTGCTTCTTGGACTAAAAACATTTGGCATGGCTCTCTGATTCTAAAAACAGATTTTTCAAATCCTTTGCTACATTGAAAGGCAATGTAAACCTGCTCTGTAATGTACGGTCTTGGTGCTGCCATTCTTTCGATTTAAGGATTGTAAAAAACTATTTTATAATAATGTGACTATTGTTTGTGGTGCTTGGCACACAGTTATACATAATAACTTTTAATACATACGGCATAATTATATGTAATTATTATTATTGTTTCAAGTAGGATTAAGGATTTGACTAAACTTTGGAGTATAATTTGTCATACAGTTTGCACAGTTTGTCCTGATAGCTTCCATCGTGTAGCTTTTTGAGGAGCGGTGTACTTTTACTTTGTCTTTTTCTAAGCAGTCAGATGTAGGAATTTCAGCTGGAGAATGATAAAGCCGTTCCAATAGATTTACATGAAACGAGGGATTAAAGTAAAATAGATATTTGGGGTTGGGAATGTTTCCCAATAATGATTTTCTGTACCTGATTGGAATATTATTCATTATTTTATTAATTATGTTTTATTTGTCAATTTATTGTAATGTTTTATAGCTTCATGTAAGAGGAGGGAGAGGATTGTGCTGAGTGCTGACTGAACAGGTGCCAGTGCTGCTGGGTGGGAGTTATTTAAGTGTAGGATTTAACTTATGTCACGGTTTATGTGAAAATAAACTGTGAGACCACCGATTTAATCATGGTCGGTGAGTATTGGCTGGTTTGGATTGTATTTTCCAACAACTCTGGCATAAGCAATCGACCACTTAAATGGACAAAAATCAACCATCACAACTATAACAAACACGTAGCAACACCGAAAAACTTGAAACATCTAAATTCTAGCCAGAGTAACAACTTGGCAAACACAATGTTATATTGGGATCTAGAATATACAAAACAGGCATTGTGGCAGGGACTTGCATGGGTTTAGCTACATTTTCTTCTGAAAATGAATGTCATCTGTTTCAAGCTGAGTGTATTTTTATATATTTTTTCTCTAAATGGGAACTGGAATATATTTTCCTTTTTTGTCTTACTGTATGTATATTCATTGCTACTGTAAGATTTACCTATCAATTAATTAATGTAATTAATCTTATTTATTTTATAGTCTGAATTACCACTAATGAAGCATAGTTTTTTTTATTTTTAATATTTTTTACATTGTATGTATGTATGCGTGTACGTATGTGTTTATAGTCCTGCCATTTATTGTGGACAGTAAAGTAAGAATTTCATTGCTCAGGGAAACCTGCTTCCCTAACTGGGTATATGACAATAAACGCTTTGAATTTTTGAATTGTCAAGGGATAGTTCACCCAAAAATGAAAAATTCTGTCATCATTTTGTAACTCTCAAACCTGTATAGATTTTCTTTGTTCTTTGATAAACACGAAGGAAGATATTTTGAGGAATGTTTGTAAACAAACCGATAGGAGGCCCTATTGACTTCCATAGTATTCTTTTTCCTACTATGGAAGTCAATGGGGATTTTGATCGGTTTGGTTACAAACATTATATGTTTTAGGGATGCACAATAATTTGCATGCGATATTATGTGCATCTCGTCAGTAAAGCCAGTTCCTTGATTAGTAGTAAATCGCCATCACCTGCTATTCAGATGGAGCAGCATTTACTACCTAAAGCCGTGGTACACTGACAAGCTGGGCCATATCGGATAAATATCGCAGGCGATACATCCGCGGTAATTAATGGAAAATTGCCCTCATTGTCAGTGGACTACTTTGTGTAGTAAATGCCGCTCCACCTGAAAGCAGCTGATGGCAATTTACTACTAATCAAGGAACCGGCTTTACTGACGAGATGCGCAATGACATCACATGCAAATTATCATGCATCCCTAATATGTTTGTTGTTTTAATTTTTAATTAAATATATATTTTCATCTATGGTAAAATCGCACACCAAAGCTCCAAATGTGTTAAAATGTATTTCATTAAAAGACTTTGTATGGCTTGTGATGTTTCAAGCTCACAGGCTCTTCATAAGAAAATATAACACTAGTGTGCCACCATCTATACCACTTGATCAAAAGATCACATGACATACTACAGCTACAATAATGATAATAATAATTCTAATTGAAATTAAAACTAATAAACCAAAAAGATGATGTACAAAAAATATGAAGTCATATGAAAATATAAAAAAAAACAAAAGTCTTATTTAAAATATACAATTTAAGAAAATTTTAAATAAATATTACCTGCAAGCAATAAATGCAAATAGAGAAAGCAAAACCTTTTAAAGAATAAATTAAATAAAAGGACGAATATCAAAATCTTTATTTAATCCTCTGAGTTTTTTTTTCTTTCGGTCGAGCACCCCTTTGAGTTTGATGTGCGTGCTTATTTTTGGCATCTACATTACTGTACCTTGTCTTGTTTACAGCGTTATACATTTGCATTTACCGGTATATTAATATCATTACACTTTCTTAACAAAGCAACATTTTTTAACAGGCGAGGGAGCTGTTAGAAGGAGATGACTGCCAACAAGAGCTCCAAAGCTACACAGAGAACAGAAGGGTCTAAAGGCCCTCAGGAAAACGTAGACAGGTGAGAACCATGACACTATCAGTCAAATAGTGTGATTGTTTAGGTATAATAATTACACAGAATGCATTTACCACTAGTGTAAGTTGCTTGTAGCCCTTGCGAAATTAAGGTAAATGGAAGTACAATACAACACTTATCATTCTACAATGCAGTGCTTAACAGCAAGAATAAACCAGTTTAAGTCTTGCATTTTGCGCGGTTTGCTCTTAAAGGGTCTATATAAATGAAAAATAGGCATTATTTTAGTAGTCCGATCAGTTTTGTTTCAAGAGTAGCCTGTATTTTGTATCATATTCATTTTCTTATGCAGGAGTTTGACAGCTTTGCTCCATTGTGTTATATTTTGTATGATGTAAATCATCTGAATCAGTGGTTTTCAAATGGTGCCTGGAGGCCTCAAATAGTCTTTGTTCTATTTGTGGCCAGGTTTCATTCTGTGAAGTTTTCCGGTAAGTATCTGATAGTTATTGGATGAGGAACAAGTGAAGAAAAACATTCCTTCAAGAGTGAGAGGAGCTGCTTTCGGTATTACCTACTGTATGCACACTCTCATGTCAGAGATATTTACAAAAGGAAACTGTGATTTGTGTGAATAAGAAAATGATGGCATAGTGGCTGCTAGACACTTACGAGCATTTCTTCCTAGACATGGACATTAGGGCTTCAGCTGTAAATCAAAGCCAAAGGAGAATGCTGAGAAGGCAGATTTATGTCAGAAGGAGTTGTGGTAGGTAGGCCTTACACTAAGATTTAGCTTTTTATAGCAAAGATAATGGTTAAGAAAATAACTCAATCACAGATGAAATATTCACATTTTTGTGGAGGAGGAACCCACTGACTCTGGGCTTGATATGTTGCTTTTTGATGTGTGTTCCTGGAACCTCATAGCTTCGCCATCCTGGCACGGCTTTCAAACAGGAAATGGCCTGTGGTTGACATTGCTCTCAAGACCCAGGAAGATCCAGACTCACACTGGCTTCCACTTGGTCCATGTGTGGCCAGACCAGCTGGCTTCCCCGGAGTTGTTTTTACTGGCCCTGTCCGGGCTCTTAGAGAACCTCCTTAGACCACAGACACAGACTCATAGTGGACTTGGTGAAGGAAATCTGAAGCTAATGTCTTACTTGTGTCAAGAATGTTGCATGAGCCTAATACTGCAGTTATAGAAAACAATAATTTATGTCTTGTGGACAGGTGGTTTAGATATTTTTAGACATGCAATGTTGTTCATAGGTTACATATAAATGTTTATATGGGAAATGTGCAGACTGTTCTATGAAGTAAAATCTGCTTAACACTGAATATATTAGCCAGACTCAAGCAGGTGATTCTCACGAAATCCAGATTTAGAAGGTGTCCAGCATCAGATTTTTTTTTAAAAAGCCCTTGAAGCCAATTTTTTTTGCACGTATAAGATTAAGGTCTACACTTACTGCTATTATTTGTAGAGGATTTAAAAAATATTTCCTCTAGAATTATTTAAATTCTTTAGATTATCATTATCAAAAATTATCATTACCGCAACATGATATTACATTAAATATATGCATTTACAAACTCATGTTTCGGTAATGAGAACTAAAAAGTTGTCTAGGTACTATGACAAACAAAATTTCAACTTTTAGTGTCACAGTCAATTATGTCTCTTCCAACATTTAAAAAAAAAAAGGCTTAAACATTGAGGGCTTAAACAATGATTGAAAATTGCTGCGGAGGATCATTTTTCTTGGACATTTATATTCCTTATTATTGTCTCTACATCTATCACCAAATACCACATGTTTCTTTACTGTAAATGTTTATAGTATAATATGCACTGAAGCTTTTTATTTTTTAGATTTTTTTAAATTATAAATATCTCCATGTCAAAGAACCCAAATCCAGTTATGGACACGTTGCGGTAATGAAAATTTTCCCCTTAAATGTGGAAAAATCAACAAAATTGGTTTGTATGATGTCGTTTGAAATCATGTGCAAAATAGTACGTGAAGAGATGTTTTTAACTGTATCTTATTTTGATACTCTTACTTTGCATTTACTTTTTCTATCAAAATGTTTCATGACACCTCATAAGTCTAATTTCGCGAGATTCACCCAAGCATGACATTTTTCAATGTTTAATTTAATGATAGAAGGACTTCAGTTTTTTTAGGAGGACATAATGTACTCAGTTTAATTACGTTAGTTCTGTCCTTGTCTGTACACCATTTTGTGACATTGTGACTGATCTGTCATGATGGAAGAGTTGCCACAATTATGGAAACCAGAATGCAATTGTAGTTAATTGTAAAGCGAGAAAAATACAGCTCATCTTTAGATATTTAAAAGCAAAATATTAACTTAAAGGGGTTAAAATGAATTTGCATTTCAGTTTGTAGATATAGAGCATAGTTGCCTATAAGTGTGTGTGCTTTAAATAAAAGATATCAACACTGGTGACCTTTAAAGCACAAAGTAAAGATTGTCTAAGTACAGACAACCACTGTGATGTGTCTGTAACTTGATGATATGTTTTGTGAATGTATCACACAAGGAGGTTGATTGTACAATCCTTCCAAAGCCAGATCTGCAAGGCTTTAGATGGCGTGGCGTTTCTCTACCATTTTTCAGGGCGTTATGATGAGGTTTTAGTTGATCTGTCCCAACCTGCACCATGGATCATTCTCTTGGCCTCCTCCCAGCTTGCATTTGTTATTCTAACCACTGCTGTGACATCAGATCTGCCTGCCTCAGTTTCACTGAGGTGTGGGCCAAGATGACTTGTAGTTCCTGGAAGCTCGTAAGCAGCGTTAGATTTTGAGGTGGATGAGAAAGTGTTTGTACGTCTGAAGAGACTGAAATGAGGTCAGCAGAGTCTTTAATCTTATTGCTCAGCAGTGAGCAGCGGCTGTTTGCAGAGTGAACAATGGGCCTGGGAATGATGAGGAGACAGAAGTTGACATATAGACAAAGAGAAACTGTTGCTACATACAGCTAAGAAAAATATAACGCTAAAGGTTGATGATTGAGTTGGTAAGTTCTTTTATTCTTCATTCATTACTTCTAATAGTTTCACAGGCTTTTGATTGGGAGGTCTATGTAAATGTTCCCCAGACTGTACTGTATCTCGACTATGCTTCTGTGTTTACGTTGGCTTGATGTTAGGGGATTTAGCGCTTCCAACATGATGTCGGATTGTTATTTTATCCAACATCAGACGTAACCTAACTAACGTTACTTTTATGGAGAATCCATCTTTTATAGTTCTCACACTTGGATTCACATTGCATGTCATGTTGCTCTCAAATGTTCTGATACATTTTTAACAACCAGTTTGTCTCAGTATCTGCTCGTTTAGTTTAAGAGAGAAGTATTTCTTTCTCAGGGCAACACAATTGTGCCAAGCATACATTTTGTATAGTTTTCATCACCCTCTGCTGGTTGCTCTTGTTTCAGGTGTCAATCTGTGTCTCCACCTCCGATTCTTTCTACTGCAGAGCAGCCAAGTTCCTCTCACCTCAGTGGCAGTGAGGACGCAAGTGAAAGGTTGGCAAAAGCTGACTCTAAACTCTGGAGCCAAAGGAACTGGAGCTGTAAGACTGCCAGTCTGAGAAGTGGTTCCTCACTCTCCACTGACTTTGAATGTCAAAGCAGGCTCACCAAATCTAAAAGCATTGGTTGTCTGGACAAGAGGCTCATAATCCATAAACCATCACGTATTGATAACCAGGAGCAGAAGGAGAACCAGCCACAACACGACCCCCCTGTGGGGGATGGACTGAATACTGGACCAATTAGCTGGAGTACCCTCTCCATAGGACCTGCCACCAACCTTGGGCACAAGCGCACACTTTCACTCAGCCGTACTGGGACCTCCACCTCATCCATCGCCATTCGCAGAAAGATCTTGGAATGGGAGGGTCGGAAAGCGGCTCTGCCTAGAATGAGCCTATGCTTGGAGAAGAGGCCTGGAGGCGGGAGTGAGGGTTGCCCAAGCCTGCTGTCTTCACCCTGCAGCGAGAAGACCTTTGACTTCAAAGGTGTGAGAAGAATGAGCACAGCATTTTCAGAGTGTTCCTACCCGGAAACTGAGGAAGATGAGCATGTATCCGATAGAGAAGCTCCTGTAAGATTCCAAAAGAGGCCTTCAAAGGCCGAGTCCTCTGGGATTTTTTTGCGTTCGCTTTCCGCACGCAAGGAGACCTCAGCTGTGCTCAGTAGGATACAAAAGATTGAACAAGTCTTAAAGGAAAGTCCCTCTCCATCACCACCAAAGTATCTTAGCAATTGTTACGGTCTTGACAAGTCCAGACAGAAGTCTTTCACTATTGGTGGGATTGAAGACTTAGACAGCACTTGTGGCAGCAAGCGGAGCAGCATCTGCTCCCTGGCCACTGAGCCTGAAACCTCTCCAGGCTCTAACAGACTTTCTAAGTTCAGGCAGAGGTTCAGCATCAGTTCTACGAGGTCTGAGAGCCCAGAGCTACCCTCTGTGCAGGACTCTTCTGGACCCACAGTGAACCCTTTGCCCAAACCCAAACGAACATTCGAGTATGACGCCAACCGAAACCACAAGGGCTCGTTGCCCAGCAATGGACTACCTCCCACCTCTGAATCTCCACCTCCACTTCCTTCAACCCCAGCACCTGCGATCATGAGAAATTCCAAGACGGATGAAAGCCTGCCTAAGAGGACTCAAGATAGGTGAGAAACATGATCCTTTTCAAATTATATGATTGACACGGCTGTCAATGCAGTCATATTTAGTCACTTATTTTATTGAAAGTAATTTACAACATTGAAATACAGTGTTTCTGGAGTACAGCTTTTTTCAAGTATTCAGTGGTGAAAACCCATGCTTTTTTAAGGGATCCCTGAACTTTAATGTCGCTTTTCCATTGCATAGTACCCCACGGTTTAGGTCGGATCAGGTCGGGTCAGCTCACCTCACTTTGGCTTAGTTAGCTTTTCCATTGAGTTTAGAAACACTTCGGAGTGGGAGGGATTGTAGGCGTGTCGTTGTATTTGCGCTGCCTACTGCTGTGACATCATACAACTGAGAGCGTTGTTGTACATTCCCATACATTCTTTTATTTCTCAGTCCGCCACAAAATTAAAATTGACCACCACAAATAGATGTTTGCACTTTATCACGTTTATCACTATCTCTGTCTCACATGACAGTTTCTGTACAAACACCTGTGGTGTCAGTCGACGCGCCCCCCCTAAGCATCATTTAAGTTGCTTTAAGCATATATCCGAACGTGTGTGTCGTGGATGTGCCGCCACAAACTGCAAGTCTGAAAATAAACGTATGGTGTTCCTGATTCTCAACTTGTGGAAGTCTTTCATCGCTAAAAGGGAGTTTGGAAATTTAAAGCAAAGCACAGATGACAACAGGTTTACTCTGGTAGTGATGATTCTCTCAGACCAGTCTGTGACCTACAGTGTTTTCATGTCACGTTTTGGTATCAGCTCAGGTCGCTTGGAAGCCCAACCGAGGTGGTACTAAAAAAAAGTATCGGGTACTACGTACTGCACCCAGTGGAAAGCCCCCAAAAGTAAGCTGACCCGACCCAAACCATGGGGTACTAAATGGTAAATAAAAGTTGCATCTTAATGGAAAAGCACCATAAGTTAATCTTTAAAGGGTTATTTACCTAAGAATAACATTCTGTCATTACTTTCACACCTTCAATTTGGTTCCATTCCTGTATCACATTTTTCATAGTATACAAAAGTTTTTCAGAAAGTTGACAAATCTATTTTCCATAAAATTATACATCCAATGAGATACTGTATAGGAAACATGAAGGGGGCATATTCAGTGATTACCGATTAAAGTTATATAGGTTAAAATGAAAGTGACGATATCACGTCATCAATGATATGACTTTTTGTGATCTGTGTTCTCCGTTATTGTAGTACATACTCCCTGTCTTTTCGTTTAATGAGCTCCCTTAAATAAATGAAAGACTAAAGTGATAGATTTGTGTTACAGAGAGCAAAAAACATCTGTGGCAAACTAACTGAGAGGCATTGAATTTGTGTACTTGCTCTCAGTCAGTTCCCCCACGAACAAGAGCTCATTTATTTTTCTTGGATAGTGAAGTATATAAAACTTGTCTGAGGAATGTTGAAAAGGATAATGACCACAGGCCAAGCATTTGTTTTGTTGATGTAGCACTGGACTTTGAATTATTGGCTTTTGTGTCTGACTACATATTCTCACACAGTCAATTGGCCTCTACGGTTTCACAGACTCTTATGTTACAAATCAAGTAAGCAAAATGAAATTTCCTGTCAGGCATTTGATTGCAAGCAGGGATCAAGATGGAGATGCTTGTTTTCTCTGGGTTTTATAAACTTACCATATTAGGTAAATTTGTCATCTTCATATCCAAAGCCTGTGTAGTGTGAACTGTTCCATTATTATACTCTGTTGTTATTTTTTGAACATCTATGTGTAGCAAAGTGTCATTTTTCTTTTTCCCTTCACATCGAAAAGAATTTAAACTGACATTGCGGAAAAGCCTGCAGGCTCTAATGAAACAAAGGGCAATGTTTCATCAATATTTAATATTTCAGATTTAGTTCCACGTCTGAAAATAGTATCAGCTATAGCTTTATCTCCATCATGAAACACTTTTTTGGACCATTTTTAGAAACCCCAACCTCAAAACAGTCTTACTGACTGTATCAATTTGTCACAGTGAGCTGGAACAATAGAGAAAATGAAATGTTTTGGAAGTTCAAAGAGTTTTGAGATTGCTTCATCTTCTCTCATTAAGTTTGATATAGGACTACTTCATCCTGCTGCTGCTTTGGTTTTTCACGAGGGCTCTCATTATGTTTATAGCTCGTATATATCCCTGAGCTGTAGGAATGATCTTTGGCACATGGATTGTTTAGCCCCGTTACTGGGTATGGAGAACTGCCAGGTTCTCATGATAGAGAACCTCATGGGCAGGAACGTTAACTGCTGTGCATCTGAGCTCATGTTTAACATTCCTGCGGCTGGTGCAAAGTCGACTGTTTGGAGACTGTATGCAGACAATGAGGTTGTGTCATGTCAGACCATTAATTTGAAGTTTTAACCTTTTAGAAACTTGGTAGATGTTCTTTAACCTTCTAAGACCTGGTGTGTCCACATACGTGGACAGTGTTGGTGAAAGTTACTTTTGAAAGTAATGCATTACAATATTAAGTTACTCCCCAAAAAAGTAACTAATTGCGTTAATTCGTTACTTCTCATGTAAAGTAATGCTTGTGTTACTTTTGCATTACTTTTTCTCACTTGGCTGAGGCTTGATCTCTTTTAGGCGTTGCAGGTGTTTTTTATGACAGAGAAGTTCTGCATTCAGAAACTGCATATTTCCGTCGCAAAAATGTCAAGCTCTGGCCTGTCTTTTCTGTTTCCGACTTAAACTGTTCCCACTCAGCCGTGACGCATAGAGTGCGTAATTCTATGTTAATTAGTAAGGAATAATTGACGACTGGCCGTTGAATTATAAAAAAATAATGCACACCCGCGGTGCTGGGTGTGCATCATTTTCTTATAATCCAACGGACCAGAGTCAATTATACACGGTTTCCACAAGCATCGCTCTGGTGCCTATTTTTAAGACATTTGACATGTTAGGTGTGCGGTTTACCGAAAAATAATCAACACCCATGGAACATTTCTCAGCCAATCAGAATAAAGCATTCAACAGGAACGTGGTATAAGTTCCGTTTAATTCAGTACATTATTTTTTAATCAAATTAATTAAACTTTTTAAAAAAGTAACTCAAATATTAATGTGTACTGTATTTATAAAGTAATGCGTTACTTTACTCGTTACTTTAGAAAAGCTATATTATTACGTAATGCAAGTTACTTGTACAGCCAATCAAATGCATTACGACCAACACTGTATGTGGACATCAAATTTTTTGTTGTGTGCACCATAATACTTAATTCTGTACACAAACATGGACACTTTTAAGTGTTGTTCACATTATAACGATAAAAAATTATAGTTTTGATAATCGTTTCATATTAAAGAGAATAGCGGAGTTCACACCACAACTATAACTAGGGATGCACCGATAGGATTTTTTTGGGCCGATACCGATTTAAACAGACAACTTCTGGCCGATACCGATGCCGATACCGATTTTAAACACTTTTTTTATTTTTATACAATACTATACAGTTGGTCTTTTAGCTAGTTTATTTCTGCATCAAATTATTTTACTGAACATGGATTGGATCTAATTAACATTCAACTGACCAACATAATAAGAGAGGCACAAATTAAGCTAAAACAAATATAATAAGACAGCATGACAACCTTAAAAGGTGGTTTTTGCTATTCAGCATAAATTTTATTAACAAACTTTAACTAATTTTTTTACATATAATGGATTTCTTTATGCAGTTAATAAACAATCGGTATCGGCTTTTCTCGTGCTATTGCCGATATGCCGATGGTTTCAAATTTATCAAAAATCGGCCGATAAATATCAGTGGCCGATATATCGGTGCATCACTAACTATAACCATAAAGATACAATGAACAATATCGTTGGGATCACTTTCTGAGCAATTTTTTCCCATAAACCATTGACAGCCAATCAAATCTATTTGAACTTCAAGTGCACTTGAAATTACAGAGGAGAAGTTCATTGCTGAGGTCCATAACATAAAATTACCTCACGTATCCAGCGCTGATGCAGTTAGTGTGAAATTCACTACGTAATGCTTTTTTCATCCCACACTGACTACGCCAAAAGGTAAGATATTAGATTACACAAACTGTAAATGCAACAAGCACAGCATATTTACATATTAAGTGACAACTGCAAAAGTTTTTATTTGTTAATGACATTAAAGGCAAGTGCTCTGCGCGAGTGCCACACGCATGAGCAAATTTGCATAAAGTTATCGTTATGATGTGGACGCTAATATATTTATCGTTATACTTAATGTTATCGTTTAATGTGAACGGCCCTTTACAGTGCTTCACGTTCAACGAAAAATATTTGGTTATTATATTTATTGGTTCTTCGTAACCCCAAATAGCTGGAAGAAATCTAAAATGCAAGCCAAACCAAAGCTTGGGTCTTAGGAGGTTACTGCAGTATCTACTATGTGACTTTTTTGGCAAACATGACTTAATGATTCATAAGATAAAGGTTGCCTTTTGTCAACTCTTTTAATTGCCATTTTCTCAAGAAACTGTTGAGTGATTGGACGTGTTTAAGGTCTGCATATGTGAAAGATGCTTTCATCTTCTCAGGTGGTCTAGCCTGATTGTCATCATCCAAATAAAAAGTTGTTAGCCTTAACTTTTTCGGCAACTAATCCAAAGCTGTGGTTTTTCGTTATCTCCGTCTGTTTCCAGAGAATCTTGTGAGTCAGAGGATGCGGTCAGCCTGCCGTCCTCGTACCCATCCTCACCAACAGAGAACGGCACAGCATCCACAGAGAACCACAGTCGGCCCAGCTCAAAAAGCACACTCGAGGAGAACGCCTATGAGGACATAGTGGGTAAGAATGGTTGGTGACAGTTTCTATTTATTTCTATTCGATTGTAGCCAAAAGCTAATAATGCACAAAAAAACAAATGTTTTGTATTCGATAGCATTTTAAATATAAATGGGGCGGTTTTCCGGACACGGCTTATCCTAGTCCCAGACTAAAAATGCATGTTTGAGCTGCCTTAATTTAAAAACACATTGTACTGACATATCTTAACATATATCAGTATCATTGTTTTGTCTCAAGATTCACACCAGTAATGTTTTTTGCAAGGTATGTTTGTAAAACTCCTTATGCCGAGTTCAGACTGCATGACTAGTCGGGTCACAGATGTTTTCACACTGCACGATTATCTGGGGTAGCGTTCAGTCGCTGCTGTTTCAGATTGCATGGTGAATTGATGACAGGGGTTTTCATACTGCATGACTTTACGGTATAGGAAGAATCGCCAACAACTTTGTCCCGGTCCGCAAACTACGTCTCACAGCGAAACGCACGCAAGAAGTGACGCGAAGGAAACAACGCGAGGTCAAGCATGCAAGACCAGAGTTCTTACGTGAGACTGGGATAGTGGGATTATTATTAAAAATGGTAGCTTGCAAGAAGCTAACCATACAAATTGCATGTGCGCTTATTTGTAGCAGAAAGAAGAAGAAATAAAGATTATGAAGGAGGAAATGTTTGAAGAGACTCATCCCCGAACTTCCAGCTGTCCTGTATGTCAGTGGTTCTCAAACTGGGGGCCACGAGATGGTGCCAGGGGGGCCCCAGTTTTATGACATTTTATAAAATACATGAATTTATCATGAATCCTGTTTAATTAAACCTAAAAAAGGCAATTAACCAACAGCACTACTTTGAATGATTTTATATGTTTTGTTTAATTAAAATGTTACATTTTAGAACAAATTTGTCATACATTTTCTTTGGGGGGGCCGCGAAGAAATGCACTGTACACAAGGAGGGCCGCACGCTGAAAAAGTTTAAAATATACATAGATAAATATAAGAGCATGAATAATTAATATAAGGGCGGCTTTTCAGACAGGATTTAGATTAGGACTAGACCTTAATTATATTAGGACAGTTAATGCTGAGTTCAGACTGCACAATTTAAGCCCTGATTTTGAGTCGCTGACATGTTTTAAAAAATCGCAGACAAATGCCCGAAATCACAGGCAAATCGATGCTCGTGTGACAATCACACAGTGTGAATTATCAAAGACGCGTTCTGAGAAAATCGCTGCTGAGTTGCCGACACCTGTGAGATATCTGGCATGCTAGATGAAAATAACATCGGCGATGACCTACATCCAATGAGAGAGAGCAACATACAGCAGTGCACTGTAAAAAATTGCAACATTTAATTCAAATCAACATTATTTAAGTTAAAGTAACATAAAAATATAAGTTAAACCATTTTAATTTGTTATGTCAACTTATCACAGGCCAAAACTTAAAATAGTAGATTGAATTGACTCGCAAAACTGAGTTATTTTAACTTCATGCTGCATTTGTTTTTACAATGTTGTGTAAATTGTATAATATTATGTTAACATAACTTAATATTACATAACCTCTTACACTTTCTGCCTGAATTTGACATACCCAAGTTTAAGTATACAGAATATTTTTGTGCTGGTCGTGTTTACATGGGAAAAGATTTGTGACCCTGCATTTGGAATCCAGGCTAAAGTCTCATAATCTAATTTTGAGAAAAGGAGCATGAAAGTTTGATTTCAATCATAGATTTTTACTTTAATTTTTGACATAACCTTATATGTCAAAAATATCAAGTTTAGATTTCCACAGAATGTTCTTTTATATCATGTAGGATAATTTTATGTAAAAAACAGTAAATCACTAAAAATAACTTCTGCTGGGATTTCACAGGCAGGGTTACATTTTATGTGCATTTTTCTCTGCCTAAACTTACACTAAATTTATTGGATTGTTACACCTGAAGCTATAGACAGACATTGCTCTGCTCAGACGTCCCCGTGCAAGAGTTTATGCCGCCTGCTGTTTTCACGAGCACTGGATTAATTCACTTTTAGTCTACTGAAGGTGATGAAGTACTGGCATGTGGTACTGGCTAATTTTATGTGCTAAATTCCTTCCTGGTAGGAAACAGCCTGTTCAGACCCTGAGGGGCTTGACATTGTTATAATGTTCTTAGGTCATGCACTGTGTCCACACTGTAAATCTCTGCGACTTGCTGTTGCTGATGAGGCAAAGGCATCAGATGCTGTAAAGAAGCCTGACTGAATTACTGCTTGTAAGGTTCTTTGCAGGTTCACTTCATAGCAGCTATATCGATATATCTGTTCTACATCGAAGATATGCAAACTCATGCCTTTGCTGAGTGTTGTTTTTGAGACGATGATGACCGGTGGGTTCAAGCGGTGCACAAGCCTGTAGCGGTTTGGAAGCGGGTGACTCTCAGCCTTTCACTCGACAAAGACTCCATTGTTTCTAAGAACACCTCGGGTGTGGGATCAAGCATTTTTATGAATGCTGATTAGTTCCAGACAAATATATGGGCCCCTGTGTGCCATCAGCAGTGCTTGGGACTGATGTAGCAGGATCTGAGAGAGTCATGTAAGAGCATTCAGAATAACCACGCTTTGGTTAGAAGACCAGATGATGTGGTTCCTCAGGCTGTTGTGGAAATGAAGGATAAGCCAAAGTATCAGTCGAAACCTCTTTGTTATGGAAATTCTTAAAAAAAGAGTAAAGAATAAAGACATTGTTTATTATGGCATGCATGCATATTCCAGCCTGAAACCATATCTCGGGTTCATTCTTGGGGCTTCGCATTGCATTTTGGCACAGTGCCAGTCTCGACCGGTGGCATTTATGACATATCCCCGTATGCATTGCACATTTGTTTAGCGATAATGGATCAGCCAAATATATCCAGATGGTAGGGTCATAATGCGTTTATCATGAGATAAATCATTTGTAGGAAACCTATACATGTCACGATGATATACAAGGTCTAAACGCAGCCATTTCCTTTCTTCCTAGACTCACAATTAGATTGTTATGTCCATCTTATATTTGGGTTTTATGGATTTTCTACCCTTTACACATCAAAAACCCATTTTGTTAGAGGAACATTCCACATCTCACACGACTGCATGCTGCTTTTGGGAAAATTGCAAACTGGCCATAAAACGGTTGTGTCTGCTGTATCGCTTTTATTGGAAATGCGATAGTCACATTGCGTACCGCTCACTGTGTCCTTTTCACTTTGTAAAAAAATAATCCCATCGTGTAAACAGCATGTGCGTGTTGTTTAGGTGTGCCCACTCTCTGCATTTGTGTGTTTTGTGGAGCCCCTGTAAGTAGAGAAGCTGATTAGTAACCTCCTGTATGTGATTGGTTAGAGAGGCGTACCATTTCTTCAGCATGCTGTCATTTTATTGCTTTCCTTGGGAGACTTACAGAGCATTCTGGGTAATTTCTGGCCTGTCATTGTGATGCTCAGCCTTAATGGCACCAGGGCAGATCACAGCAGTACACCTCATAAGGTCAGATAATTATTCTCTTGTGTTGTGGTTAACCCTTTGTGTGCTAAAAGCTTTTGTTTAGCTTTTCATTCGAATCCACTGTCTTCAAAGGAGCGGCAGTCATTATTATGATCATCAAGCTTACTTAGCAGCATTTTTTGACTATGCTGTCATGAGTTTTTGATGTGTCAATATGTACACATAACAAAAGTGTTGCACAATACGGATTTGTGCAAGAGGCGACAAGATGAAATGATCGTTTTCTCTTGTATAGCACCTGTTGTATATCTAGGGAAGTTAAAGAAAGACAAAGAAATCAACTCGATGTTATGCTAATATGTTTTATGTAAGCAAGAAACAACAAGAAAACTGAAGAAAATATGTGTTGCTCTTATGTTATCATTTATACTGGCAGCATTTATTTTGTTTTGTTTTGGGAAATGAGAAGAATACTTGAATTTAGGGATATATCTGATAAAAAATGATGCCATTTAGCAGATAGGCACACAGGTGGTTACTAAGTAGTTTAGTGATGTTCACCTGCACACAATTGTAGTCAAAACATAGTATGATGTAATGATTTAAGCCTATTGAACCTGTTAGGGGTTTTGTGTAAAGTAGATTAACCTTTTAGAATGGCATTTATTGTTAAACATATTAATCATTGTATTACATTTTAGCATTAACTGCCTAGTGTGATGTAATAAGTATTTGGGGCGGCTCAGTTGTTAACACTAAAAGGTCCCTGGTTCAAGCGCCGACTAGTTCAGGTGGCCTTTCTATGTGAAGTTTGCATGTTCTTGCTGGGTGCATCCCAATTCAGGGGCTGCAGCCTTTTAAGGCCGCGGACTTTGAAGGCAAGGCTCGATATTTGAAGGTGGCAGCCTCTAAAGGCCACAAAGCAAAATGAAATGAGACGGTCTAGCATACGGGGATAGTTTAATGATATTAATTCACATCACTAAAACATCATTTATAATTGTAAAACAGTCACAAGGACCTTTAATTTGCAAAATATACACTTTTATTTATCTTCAGTTTTGAATGTTTATTTTAAAATACCCAGACGTCATAGGCGCGCATTGCATCTTGGGATAGCCAAGGCTTGGTGCATCCCAATTCAGGGGCTGAAGGCAATGACGTCACTGGGCCGTGACAAAGGCTGTCCCAATTCGAAGGCTCCTTTACATACAAGCCTCCAAATGTGGCTCTTTTTCCCCCTGAAACTAAAGATCCATAGATGTATCCTTCACAACCTTGGCTTTCCCAAGATTCAATGCGTGCCCGTAATGTCTGACTCTTGGGTATTTTGAAATAGACATTAAAAACTGAAGTTAAATAAAAGTGTATATTATGCAAATTTAAGGTCCTTCTATTATTATAAATGATGTTTTTATGATGTGAATTAATATTATTGCTGCAGTATTGTGCGTGTTGCGGTTTGCTTTTGTATATTTTTAATGTTGGTGAATTTTACATACTGTTGGATAGTTTAATCTGCATCAATGTGTTATTTTTTCTAAAATAAAACAAAATAAAAATCTGCCTATTTCTAAAAGTCTGATAGGTCTCAGCTGTTGCGTCCCGCTGACAAGCGTAGTGGGAGGGAACAGCAAGTGACGCAAGTGACGCAACTCCCCCCGTAGGCTAGACCCTCTCATTTCAGTTCGCTTCTTTGCCTTCAAAGTAGGGATCGACCGATATGGATTTTTTAGTGCCAATACCGATTTTTGTTTCATCAGCCTTAGCCGATGACCGATACAGGCTGCCGATTTTCTTGAGCCGATATTTTCTGAGCCGATACTGCTTTTGCTCACTCAATTTACATTATAAAAATGACACGATGATGCCAAATGTTACAAGTGTCAATTTTAAAAAAGTAACATTTATTGAACTTAAAAAAACTGTATTTAACAAATAGTAAAAATAGGTGATGGTCCTAGTGAACCAGGAACTGCACTCTCCACAATACGCACAACCGGCGCAACGTCATAGAATATCTCTGAACAGGTTCACGCCCACTTTTGGGGGAAAACAAACCAGGCCTCCCACCGACTCCCACACAAAATAGCGGAACAAAGCAACGTTTGTACACAGCCGGCAGGCGTAAATAACTTAAGAAATCACTCAGATTAAACACGTTGAGTAATTATCTGTCCACTCTGCCTGCCATAGAGCACGAAAGATACATTAACACATTTAATTTGGTCAATATAAAAACATGTCTCTTTCATTCTCAGAGCGCCAAATTTGTGTAGCAACGCTCCCCATTGGCCAGAGGTGTCTTACTCGGACATTTACTCGTACCTCATCGAGTCAACAGGGAAGCCAGTGACTGATTTTACTTCGTATTTGAAAGTTACTTAGTATTTATATATTATGTCTTTATATTTAGAGTACTGAGTCCACTTTTCCGTCCAGCCATACAACTAACTAGCTTAGCGATCTTTACAGCAAATTTGACGCTGGGAGAATAAAGGGGACAGGTTTTTATATTGACCAAATTAAATGTGTTAATGTATCTTTCGCGCTCTATGGCAGGCAGGGTGGACAGATAATTACTCGAAATGTTTAATCTGATTGATTTTATAAGTTATTTACGCCTGCCGGCTGTGTACGAACATTGCTTTGTTCCGCTATTTTGTATGGAAGTCTAAGAGAAGTCTGGTTTGTTTCCCCCCAAAAAGGGGCAGTGACAAAATTTACAGTCAAGTTCCCGGATGTGCCGGTAGTCCGTATGACGAGGAACTATCAGCAAAGGATATTGATTTCTAGCACAAAAATATATATAGAGATGAGAAATAAAAACCCGCTTTATCCAGCTATGATCAGCTGTTAGGCCGAGTTTTCGATGTTGTCATGGAAAGGTTGGTTGTTTTTAGTCACATGACCTGCGATTGCTTGCTGTCTGTAAATAATGGCTGAAAAAAATCAGCAAACACAGCAGACACGTATCGACCGATACGATACACACAAAAATCGGCCGATATATCGGTCTATCACTACTTCAAAGTCTGCGGCCTTAAAAGGATCCAGACCCTGAATTGGGATGCACTCGCTGTGAGGGATACATACATGGATCCCCAGTTTCAGGGGGAAAAAGGCCAGTTGGAGGCCTGGATGTGAAGGAGCCCCCGAACCGGGACAGCCCCCGCCGCGGCCCAGCGACGTCACCCGCCCTCAAATAAGACCTTGGAAGGCTGTAGTCCCTGAATTGGGATGCACCCCTTGTGTCAGTTTGGGTTTCCTCCCACAGGCTAAAAACATGCAAGTTAGGTAAATTGAAGATACCAAATTGCCCCTCCCCCACCTGCGTATGGATTAACTTGTGTGGGTCAACTTGTATATGGATTAACTGGTTCTCGCCATGACTATAGCCATAGATGCTGGAATCGTGTGAAGAAAAAAGAAAGAAAGATGTAATAGGTATTTAGGTCATGGTATGAGCTCATGAGCTCAAGAAATTTAAACAGTCTTGCTTTTTTGACTTTCATGACCCATCAACTTCCTGGTAATTGCTCTTATAAGGAAAATATCATTTTATTGATATCCTCATTTCTGCAGTGATCCATTATTCGAAGTAAATCAAAAATAAATCACAATCACAGGTTAGATGCCCCTGATACTATGGTGATCCAGCACAATACTAAATGTAATATATTCAATAGGATGATAAATGTGATTTTAGATGCTTCTGGTTTCTGGTTAGTCTTCAGCGGTTTCAAATGCATGTAACAGTACTGAGGACTCATCTTGACTCCATTTTGAACTGTCTGCATATTCTTATCTTGACTCATCACTGGCCCTTATGTCTGGAGACAGATTGCTGTCCAAAGGCTCACGTCCAACAGAAACTGTTTTTGGAGACCATACACTTAAGTTTCAAGCAGGCTAGCAGTAAACCTCCATGAATAATCCTCTCCTAGGACTCAATAGCTGCCCCATCGGGTGCCTCCAGCTCCTTCTCATTATCATCTTTCACCCCCTTCCATGCCCTTGGCCCACCCTTTCCCTATCAGTGTGTCTCTGTCTCCCACTCACTCCTTAAGAAGACATGTTACCCTGCTACCTTTTAAGTCTGCTCCCATGCAGCTGGTGTTTGGTTGTAGTCTGAGTCGTGCTTTTTCTCCCCTGATCTTCTGCGAACCGAGAAAGAGAATCCATACGAGGATGTAGATCCAGTGAGGAGATGTCTGGCCCGAAATTCTCGCCTGTTACCCGAGAGGTCTAGGGACTCGCTCAACAGGATGTGGACCTCCCAGGACAGGAAGTCCATTACGCCTCCCCAGGTAGTTCTTTTAGCCCTGCAAGATAGCAGCTGCTTTTCAAAACGACATATTCATATTTATGTATCAGTCACCATATTGCTATGGAAAGTCTTTGCTTCACATTGAACTGTGTGTACAAATATTGAAATTATTGGGCATGTCTGCGCCTTGCACATGTGCGAAACAAATCATCTCTTATCAACTTTCCTCTCACCAGCTGCCTTCCAAACCGAGCAGTCAGTCTCTGCGGTTGGCAGGTCCTGCGGACAGGAAGAATCAGCGCCCATCCCGCCTGTGTAAGAGGCACAGCCATGATGACATGCTGCTGCTGCCCCAGCTGGGCATGGCTTCTTCCCCCTGTGGCCTATTAGATGACAGCCTTAGCACTACCACTGATACCTTGGCCTCCCACAGGCAAAAACGAGTCCCCAAGGTATGCTGGAACAAAACAGAGCTGAATGACTATATAGTAGTTGATCACTGTTGTTTAAAGAATATTTGTGTTAATGTCTTTTATTATCTTATGTTCATCATCATATATCATGGATTCACTAGCAAAAATGTAATTATTTGGATTTGAAGCTGCATTTGTAGCGTCTCCTCGGCACACAAATTTAAATGTTTGCCTCTGAAGATAACAAGTCAATAATAAACAATTATCTATTATATATTGTGATGACAATATTGGTAACGTTAAAGAAGTAGTTTACCCAAACATTTTAAAGGGATTGTTAACCTTAAAATTAAAATGTTGTCATCATTTACTCTCTCTCATGTATTTTTTAAATCTGTATGTTTTTTTTATTTTGATGAACACAAAATAAGATATTTTGATAAATGATGGTAAGCACACAGCTGCTGTAACCATTGTCTTCCATAGCAGTAAAACAAATATTATGAAAGTATTTTGATAAATGATGAAGCAGATAATTTTGATAAATGATGTAAGCACACAGTTAACGGTACCCATTGAATTCCATGGTATTTGTTTTTCCTACTATGGGTGTACTTACCATCATTTATTAAAATATCTTCATGCAGGTTTAGAACAACATGAGGATGAGACAGAATTCTGATTACAGAATTTTCATTTTTGGGTGAACTTTCCCATTAATTATGTCAAATAAAGTAGAAATGGCAAATAACTAACTTTTCACTGTTTTTCATGTTATTAAAATGAATGGGGACTGTTAAGCTCCAAAATGTTAATGTCAAAATCATCTTCTTAAAGGATTAGTTCATTTTCTTAAAAGAAAAATCCAGATAATTTACTCACCACCATGTCATCCAAAATGTTGATGTCTTTCTTTGTTCAGTCGAGAAGAATTTATGTTTTTTGAGGAAAACATTGCAGGATTTTTCTCATTTTAATGGACTTTAATAGAGCCCAAGATTTAATACTTAACTCAACACTAAACAGTTTTTTTTAGCTGAGTTTCAAAGGACTATAAACAATCCCAAACGATGCATAAGGGTCTTATCTAGCGAAACAATTGTCATTTTTGACAAGAAAAATAAAAAATATGTACTTTTAAACCACAACTTTTCGTCTAGGTCCGGTTCAGCGCGACCTAACGTAAATGCGTAGTGACGTAGGGAGGTCACGTGTTACATATATAAAACGCACATTTGTGGACCATCTTAAACAATAAACTACCACAAAGACATTAATTAATATCAGTTGACATACAACAATGTAGGAACAGTCCTCTTTCAAGACGCTTGTAAACACTGGGGCGGAGTTTCGCGTTCGTCCTCTGTGACCTTTTGACGTCATGACGTATTGAGTGGGGTCAGCTGGCGCATCACGACCGGATCTACATGACGAGAAGTGGTGCTTTAAAGGTGTATATTTGTTGTTTTTGTTGTCAAAAATTACAATCGTTTTGCTAGATAAGACCCTAATGCCTCGTTTGGGATTGTTTATAGTCCTTTGAAACTCTGTTGAAAAAAACTGTTAAGTGTTGAGTTAAGTATTAAATGTTGGGCTCTATTAAAGTCCATTAAAATTAGAAAAATCCTGCAATGTTTTCCTCAAAAAACATAATTTCTTCTGGACTGAACAAAGACAGACATCAACATTTTGGATGACATGGTGGTGAGTAAATTATCTGGATTTTTCTTTTAAGAAAATGGACTAATCCTTTAATTTAATAAATGTATTCCAGTTAACCTATGTGCTATAATCTTCTGAAGCCACAGTCAGTCTTCACAGAAACTCTGGTCTATTCTGAGTCTATTAAAAATTATTTGTTAACAATTTAATTAAAAAATAGCAATGAAAATAATTTTTGCTTTGACGTCGCAAAATATTGATGTTGAGAAATTTTTATGTAATACCAAAATGTCATACGTTAATGATGACAGAATATAAATTTTCGGGAACTGTTCCTTTAAGAGTTCACAGCTGGTTCTTGCAAACTAAGATAGCGTGCACACCAGTGGCGGCTGGTGACGGCTTATCCGAGGGGCGCAAATTCAAAATAAGTGTTCGGAGTGTCATGTGTGTGTTGCTCGTGTTTTCAAAATGTGTGTTTGTTTCGTCATGTGAACCATGAGCATCACATGTTTTGTCAAATAGGTGCCTGCTGCACATGCGTCAAAACCATTTATGATAAAAGAGACGCTCACGTTCACAAAATACACGCAAGATACTCCTTTAACAGTAAACTCTGATTATTCATTAGATTATGCGAGTATCTGGCAAACACAAGCGTGTCTTTTATCATAAACCCAGCAGACACTTATTTTGAAAAGACACATGATGCACATGAGTTCACTCGACGCGCGGAACACATATTTTGAAATTATGAACCACACACATGACAGGCTACATGTGGTTGTCAGAACTTCGCATCGAGCGCCAAAAAACACACACCAAAGCTTTTACTCTGGTGGCCATATGTTTTCAATTGCTTTCAATGGAAGCGCAGCGTTTTTCAAAAAAAATTCTGCATTGAAAGCCACGCTCTGCGGTTTTTCAGCGCTAAGCGCTGAGAGTTAAAAAATATTCAACTTTGGATGAAAAGCTCAGTTCGTCAATGTCAGCTCTAACACGGCTGTCCAATCACAGTGGAAGAGAGGCGGGACAAACATCACAACAACTAACCAGCGCATTGTACAAGGACTGATAATCAAAGCAGAAGTATCACAGCAACCAAAGCACTATGCTGAAGAAAGCTGGCAGTCGGCTGAAATGAAGCGGTCCGCCGGGCGTTTTTAAGCCGCGTAAAAAAGCTTTGGTGTGCACGGCCCCTAAGTGTAGCATAAAGCCTTCCAGCAACAACTTCTTTGCCCCTTAATGTTTTTGCTGTCTCCTCCTATCACACACAACAATTTAATGCCTATAACTGTTATGCCTGTTTGCTGCAGGGTTTGAAAGGGTAGCAGCGTAGAAGGGTAGAATGCATTTCTCAGGTTAACAGAACAGCCCTCAAAGACTGCCCTAAACGACTGAGAGATTTACTTTCAGTGTTTTCCCTTTTCCAGCCATTTCACAAGTTGCAGTAGAGTGGTCCCAATGGCTTTAAAGAGCTTTATAGCTCACTGATAGCTAAAATCAATACCTTTTCCATCTGGACACGGCAGAGCCTTAAAATGTGCAATTTGAAAATGTCCAGTCCGGGTTAAACCTACAAGTCATTATTATTGTCACTTATTTGATCTTTATCTTTTTCCAACAGGTGGTGCAAAGAATAAACTCTATCTACTGTACAAAAAGAGGCAAGAAGAGGCTAAAGAAGCTTTCACTTTCAAATATAGAAACCGCATCTCTAAGAGGTAACAGCTTTTACTGTACCAACCACCAGATTTTTGGTTCAACCATTTAAGTCAGTTGGACCTTTGACATCAAACAAACTTCTCTTCTGTTTGCAGATGAAAACAGTGAGAGCGAGAGCGACTCTGATGACAGGTTCAAAGGTGAGGGACCAGTACATATGGCTGAGTAACAGTCTTTGGGGGCAGAGTTGAGTGCTGTTCAAAGACTGTCCTCTGAGAAAACAGGCACACAAGACCTATGATTTGTTACAAGTAACTGTCGAGTCTAAGCAGTAAATGAGAATGAGTTGTGCACAACTATTACCAGGCTGCAGATATTCATGTTTTAAATGTACATCATATCATGCATGTTCAATTTACATGTATGCATTTGGCAGATAGAGTGTACGGTGTATTTAGACTACTAATTGAGGAGTTCAAATGCAAAACCGTCTTAAGTGCATCTGGCGTGTTTTCTTGTAAATAAACAGATTTTTTATACGTTTAGATTCAGTGATTTCACTTTAAAGCAACACTATGTAGTTTCCATGTAAAAATGACTTACAGCTCCCCCATGTGGTTGAAAAGCGCAACAGTGCCTGGTATCAGACACTCTTCTGCAGGCAGGGGGAGGGGCGGAGCTGTGTTTCCTACCTTCCACCGCCACTTTCAGAGTGTGCTTGTAGCAGCTAGGAGGCTGCTCGGGTTGCAGCAACAGTACAATTTGTCCAGTTAAAAGTTGTTCTATCACTGAAATAATTTTAGAGACATTTTTTAAAGGTAAAAAAACGACATAGCGTTGCTTTAATGGCAGTAAAATGTTATTAGTCAGTAATTGAATTGCATTATTTTCACACATGTCACTTTAGTCATTTCATTGTTATTTAACATATTTGTCTGTCTTTCGCTGCAAAAACCTCTAAGTGCATGTAAGCTTTTCTGACAAAACCTCCACTTATTTGGACAAAAGATAGTAAACAGTTGCAAAATCACTAAAGATGCAACTAGAAACACTGCAAATGGTGAAATTCAGAATGTAAAATTGAAGAAACTGAAGCAGTGGTTCTCAAACTTTTTCGGCACGTGGCCCCCCTTGTGTACGGTCCATATCTTCACGGGCCCCCCATAGAAAATGTATGACATAAAAAATTCTAAACCTTATAAATTTAATTAAACAAAACATATTCAATTATAAAACGTATTACTGTTGGTTAGTAGCTTTATTTTTCAGAGGTTTAATTACACAGAATTTACGATAAATTAATGTATTTTATAAAATGTCCTAAACTACCCCCCCCCCCCCCAGTTTGAGAACCACTGACTTATTGGACAAGTGCGCAAAGTCAACGTGGCGCTTAGTGGATTCTGCCAACAAAGTGGTATTTCTGAATGGCGTGAGGCTGGGATTAAGTGGATTTAAAGATAATTGATAAACACATAATACATCTCATTTTTGACAGAGGTGGCGTTTAGCGGCTTTTTCTGAGCTCCTAATTTATTTACTCAGAGTATACATTTGAGTATATGCATTGCCTGAGAACCGAACCCTTGACCTTGTGCTTGCACAATGCTGTATCATTGTGCTTGTGAGCTACCGAACAGATCATTAAGTCTCCTGCCGTGTATTGTCTAAAATATATTGTATTTCTAACGCAGCCCACACTCAAAGGCTACTGAAGCTGCAGTCAATGCTGTGCCGTGCACCCAGTTACAGGACGCTGGAGCTGCAGTTGATCGAGTGGCAGGAAAGGGAGCTCTTTGAGTACTTTGTGGTGGTCTCTTTGAAGAAGAAGCCCACCAAAAACTCTTATACTCCAGAAGTCACCTACCAGTTTCCAAAGGTGAATATCTTGAATGAAATCAGGGAAAATACAGTTTAATTCACATTTAAGGTTTCATCTGATGTCTGATGACACACTTTATCATTCGGCCTTCTATAAGGTCAGTGCTTTCAAACACAAAGATTACAACTTAATGTGTGACTTTTAATAATCCTGTTTTTCGAGTGTCTTCTATATAGGGGTGTAACGATTCATCGTGCAAATGCGCGTTTTCTCAATGAATGAATTTGAATGAATTACGGTGAAATCCCGGCACATCCGAACGCCAGAGGGCGCTCCCGTGCAGAAACTCCTTTTGTGCCACACAAGAAGTAGCATTACAAACGCTATTCCAGGAAATGTCTGCACATGAATATTTATACGCTGTTCTTCATATTTTTTCAGGTATTTTCATTATAATAAAGATTATTTTGAATGATTTTTTTTAACTAGTTTTACTTTTTTAATTTCACTTTATAAACGACTCCGACTCATAATGATTTTAGATTGATAAGGACTTCCAAATGGCGTAATACAGGCACAAGCTGTGCATGAAACGAAGAATCGCAGCCTTGCGATTCAGAATCGATTTCAGACAGGCATTTTTAATGAGGACCGCGATTGAATCGTGATTGAATCGTTACATCCCTACTTCTATATTAAGTGGCTTCAGATCCATCCTAATGTTTCATGATCTAAAGATTTGGAGTATCAATGTTTGATTTTACATTGCTTTGAATATTTAACCTGGACTTACCCATTCAATAATAAAGATATATATTAAAGGTTATAATTTTACAGAATGTTCTTTACATTATGTAGGATGATTTTGTGTAAAAAAAAACCTGTAAATCACCAAAAAGTGAGGTAACCCCCCCCACAAAACTAGTCTAAGCCTTGTTGGTAACATAGACAATTAAAGCAACACTAAAGAGTTTTTTTACCTTAAAATAAGGTTTCCAAAAAAGTTTCAGTCGTTCATCCACTCGAAACAGGGTGAACAGCACTTTCACATTCGCTTTGCAGCCCTCTATCGGCCAAAACCGCACTAAAGAAGTTTCCAACTGTCGGGCCGCAGTCCTGTAGTTCGAGTGAAAACTACAAAAACTTGCTTTACGGCAGACCTACAATCCAATCAGAGCCAGCTTTGCTGCAATAGGCTAAATTATGTACGACAGTGGTAATGGACAATTCCACTTCCAACCTGTAGGGGGAGCAAAGAGCAAAAACTCTTTAGTGTTGCTTTAATCGGTAGATTGAACACAAGTACTCTCTAGAAGTACATTTTTTTCATATAAATCATCCACATTCACAACTTTTCTAACATCATTGTTAAAGGCGGGGTGCATGATTTTTGAAAAACACTTTGGAAAAGGGAAACGGGCCGACTACCAAAGCACACTTGTAGCCAACCAGCAGTAAGCGGTGTGTCTATTAACCAACATCGTTGCCTGGGTTTTGCGTATGTGTGGGGCGGGTCTATCAAAAAAAGGTCCAGATTCTATTGGGGTAGGGGCGTGTTTGTTTAGGTGATTTCAATTGGCTTTCATAGATCATTCACCTCGCCTTTAAATGAGAAGAAAAGGACCATGAAGTTTATGGTGTGTTGGGAACATAGACAAACGCCTACATTTCAAGCTTTTTCCAGATGAAAATTCGTTTGTTTTCATAGTGGTGGTGCAGTTACCATCATAACTACGGGAAGATATTTCATAAGTTTCTCTTCTGATGCAATAAGGGCTCAGATTTATTTTTACGTTTACACAGTATTATTTATTTTTCAACAGAAATCAGGTCATGTGATTTTGGACCAGTGTCGTGTTTTGACCCAAACAGATTTAGATGCACTTAGAGCTGTTATTGTTTAGACATATTGACAGTAAGTGGCGTAAGCAGGAAACGGTTGCCATAGCGATCATGTTTAGTTAGAAAGATACTACTTTAATTAGCTTAGATCTGCTTCAGTGATTATGTCCCCTTGAGAGGCTGAAATATGTTGGCACGCTCCCAAACTGAGGGGCAGACTCTAGTGCTAAAATGGAACAGTTGGTGACACAGGGCGAGGGATTGACCTCATGTGGGGGGTATTTTGTACATAATTCACATAGTAATGAAGACCTAAAAGGAAAGATGTGCATATATAGTAGTTACTTACTGGTTCTTCTCATCTGACCCTCACAGTTAGAGAGACTCACCAAGCAGATGAGGGAGGCTGAGCAGAGACTCAAAGCTATCCCACAGTTCTGCTTTCCAGATGCCAAAGACTGGAGCCCGGTTTCTGAATTTAACAGGTAGAGCGGTTTCCTTGTCTGCCTGCATTATCAGTATCATGATTTTTAACATTTAAGGCCAGACTGGTTTAAAAGCACAAACACAGCATGTGTTTATGCTTTTCCCCTCCTTGGTGGAAGAAAATGTGTTGAAAAGTGGTTCGTTGAACCGGTATGTTCACCATTACACCCACATTGTTTGATTTGGATCATTTGGGAAACACAATCTCATAATCCATCATCTGTACTACTATAAGTATATACTACTAACACAAATATAAACTGTAAACTGATAAACGTTCATTAATTTCTGCAAGCTTTTTATTTTTGTGCATAAAGCCGGATCACAAAGTCTTCAAAGTCAAAATGTTGTCACGAGTTGTTACTCCTAAGGGCAAAGTCATCAAAAGCAATAGTTTTTAACACTTTATCTGCTTATCACCTGATCTACATGGTGGTTTGAGAACTAATGGTGTCTGTCTTTGATTTGCTGCAGCGAGACCTTCTCTTTCATGCTCACCGGAGAAGATGGCAGCAGACGCTTTGGGTATTGCAGGCGACTCCTGGTAAGTCTCGTTCGGTTCTCATAATAAGAACACTATGATTTGCTTCTAATGTTTTTGTTGGTGTAATCATATGTGTACTGTACTGTACATTGCGTCACACTGATGAGCATATGGAGTTTTAATGGTGATTGGTCAGCCACTAGAGTAAATGTTTGGTTTTTTTGTTTCGCTCAAAGAGAAGCAGTTTCTCGTAAACATTTCCCCTCCGGTTTAATGAGAGTTTCTCAGGAGAAGAGTGGAAACGCGAACCATCAAAAGTGTGTCATTGAAGCGTAAGCCTTGATCGCTTTGCGGTGAATTTCGTTTTGGATTGCGGTGATGAAGTGTATGTTTCGTGCAAGAAGGGCCGAAGTCTTTTATTTGTGATTGCGCAATTAAGAATTTGCAGCTTTCTTTTTGTTAGATGTATTGCATGTTTTGCATTGAAATGCATGTTACTAAAAGACTCTTAAAGCATTTCATACATTTGTTCAACGCTATAGAAGAGAATTGTGTAATTATGCATATTCAGAACTTGCTTTTCATATTCGCCTGTGTTGTTTAGTTTTCTGTTTGATTCATTGTTGATGGGTTTAAATTCTTTCTCAGCCTGCGTCTTTTTAAGTGTCTGAATGGCCCAGTTTAGAGTAATGTTGACTGTGTTCCACCATGCAGCGAGGAAGTCCAGGGGCTGGCATGAGGGCAGAATTCCTGAGGATTTGAATCCCGCTCAACATGCTTGAATTAATCACCCATTTGTAAAAAGTCAGCAGAGGAGAATTGCATACCTAATATGGACAAGAGGAATGGGGATTCTTTATGTCTGTATGTTTTCAGAGACACTAAACCTGGCCGGCCTGTCGATTGTTTAGTGGATTGTGTGTGACAACTCATTTATTTTGTGGAGCTGCACCTGTGCTGTGTTTACACTGGACATTCTGGATTCGTTTTAAAACGGTTTATTTTTAGATCGACACCATGTGCTATTGTGTATGTTTAACATTAGGATATGTCTAAGGAGATTTCTTCAATATACAATCGTTTATAAAATTAAGCATCGGTCGACAAGTTTAAAAGAGGTGATTCGTTAAATTATTTCACCCCCCCATTTTAAGGGCCCTATTTTAACGATCTAAGCGCATTGTCTAAAGCGCACAGTCTAAACGGGCGTGTCCAAACCCACTTTTGCTAATTCAAGGACGGGAAAAATGGTTTATGCGCCAAGCGCACATCCTAAAAGGGTTGTTCCTATTTTCGTAATGAGTAATAGGTGTGTTTTGGGCGTAACGTGCAATAAACCAATGAGAGTCTCAGCTCTGATCCCCTTTAAAAGCAAGTTGCGCCTGGCGGCATGTCTAATCCCTATTTAGAAAGCAGATTTTTTTTTGTATTGAAATTATTCTTATTTTAGGATTAAAACCTTTAAAAGCAGTTTTTTTCAGCAATTTTTTTTTATACATCATATACAATGAATCCATGGGGTAGCATTTAAAAAACATTTAAAAACCGATGCATTTGTTTAAAGGAAAGCATTTACTTACCAGGCTACAGGTGAAGCAGCTCTTTACGCTTTCTAACGTCTCATCATCGGTCCTCATTTATGTCAAAGATGCTCAATAATAATCTTTTACATTTGAATGCTTTAATTATTCATATTTAAAAGCTTTTTTGTGCTGCTGCTGCGCATCCATGTGTGTGATAAGCAAACCCGCGTTGTCGTCCCGTTTATAGGCGCATATTTCTAACGTGCTCATTAAATAACAAAAAACATATTGCGCCATTGACTTTAGACTTTAGACCAGGTTTTAGTTGGTCAATGGCGTAGTCTATTTTAGTTGCTTTAAAATAGCAACGCGCCAACAATGCGCCTGAACACACCTCATTTTCAGACCAGAACGCCCATGGGCGCAAAATTGGGCGCAAATGCATTTGCTATTTAAACACAGGCGCTAAACGTGAAAATGATTATTGTGCCGGGTTGAAACTAGCAAAAGACACTTGCGTCGCGCAATTGCGCCAGGTGTATGATAGGGCCCTAAAAAACCCTTCCATCCATTTAAACCGCATGAAGCTGTTGTTCGGTTTTTACATTTTCAAGCTACAATTTTTGCGAGTAACAACTGGTTAATATAGTTCTATGTTCTCTCTGTTTCTGTCTCCATTTGTATTGGTGCTAAGGCAACCATCAATAATCAAATATTCAAACTAATCCCTCAGAACATCCCAGCTACAACCCACAAATCCCCTGGAAAGCATCCACAACACAGTTCATGGCTGGAAACCGCCATATTTTCAGAAAATTTTAAAATCTGGTGTTTTCTCAGTTTCACATCTCATAGATTCAGTACCATACAGTGAATCTTGTAGAACTCTGTAGGATGTGTTAATGTTTTGTTATGTACCCCCCAGCAATGTCATGCGTGTGATTTAATTGCTTGTGTAATCTTTCTCCGCACCTGCAGCCAAGTGGGAAAGGGCCTCGCCTTCCTGAAGTGTATTGTGTCATCAGCCGGCTGGGCTGTTTCAACCTGTTTTCCAAGGTGAGCTCAGGCTTGCTCATACACACACACCTCCACCACGCAGCCACACTGTCTCTTTGGCTGTCAGACATGGCCACAGCTGGAGCATGGCTTGTGTTGGCATTGAGGAACATCCGCCTTAGTATAAACTCACTTTAATCCCTCTCTCTGTCTGCCCTGTTAAACATCTGCGCTTACTTCCTCCTTTTCCACCTTCCGCTCGTGTGAAAGTGAGGATAAAGTATGTAACCATAACTATCATAATATTTTATGGAAATCTACATTAAGAGCATGTTTTCAACACTTCTGCCAAATCTTGTAAACTTCATGCAGTAGACGAAAACCATGTCTTGGTAGTGACAGGTCGAAATTCCACCGACTTCCAGGCGCATATATGAAACAAAACAGAGCGTGTTATATTGATCTCTACCTGAATGATATAGCAGCCAGTAGCAGTGCCATGGTTCATTCATCATTCATTTCCTTGCAGATCCTGGATGAAGTGGAGAGGAGGAGAGGGGTGTCAGCTGCTTTGGTGTACCCTTTTATGAGGAGTGTGATGGAATCTCCTTTCCCAGCACCAGGCAAGACCATAAAAGTTAAAACCTTCCTGCCTGGAGCAGGAAATGAGGTTAGATTCTTCCTTCATACTGTATAAATACACTGCTCTGTTATCAGCTGTAAATTAGATTTATTCATCTGTCATCAATTCCTACAGACAACATAAAATCTACCTTCAGGTTACTTTTTATTTGACATGAATAAGCCAGAAAATATTAACCAATAATATTACAGCATTAGGCTGTGAGAGCATTCTAAGGGCTGTGTACACCTGGTACTAAGATGCGTTTTGGTCGTTCGGATTGCAGGTGGGTGTTCCTAACAGTTTTCCTGAATTCCTAAAACAAAAAACCCCAATCTGAACCAAATTCTTGGGGCCCTATTTTAACGATCTAAGCGCATTGTCTAAAGCACACAGCGCAACGTCTAAATGGGCGTGTCCGAATGCACTTTTGCTAATTTAACGACTGGAAAAATGGTTTGTGTCGAAAGGGGTTGGTCCTATTGTAATGGGAGTATTTTGGGCGTAACATGCAATAAACCAATGAGAGTCTCAGCTCTCATCCCCTTTAAAAGCCAGTTGCGCTGGCGCTATGTCTAATCCCTATTTAGGTGACGGACTTTGTAAACTGAAAAACTAAACGGAGGTAGAAGATCCCCAGTTTAAGATTAATGTTAAATAATTGTGTTGTTTTTCACTTGTATTGAAATTATTTTTTTTCATTAAAACCTTTAAAACCCGTTTTCTTTTAGTCATGGAAGTAAAAAAGCAGGCTTTTAATTGCTTTAAATGTATGGCTATCCAATATCATCAAAAAATAAGCGTCAGTTTTTTAAGCATTACTTAAAAATGTTTCTCATCTCACCATATCCACAGGTACAGTGTCATCATATACCATAAATCCGTGAGGTAGCATTTAAAAAAAAACATTTAAAAACAGATGCATTTGTTTAAAGCAAAGCATTTATTTACTTCCCAAAGTACTCCCAAAAGTGCTATTCCGCCATAAAATATAGTTCCTCTTTTAAATCCGCTTAGGAAAGTGCTACGTTTTATTTTGTACCACCAAACTTGCTCGTATAACTACTCGTCTTAAATAGGAAAAACGTTGATGTGTTTGGTCACTTCTAACTTTATCTCTAAATGGTACCATTGAATGAATGGGGCTAAGCTAAATGCTATCGAAGTGTCGCAGCGCGCTCCAGTGCTTACGTGCACGCACACAGATGATAGCGGGATGTATCAACAATTCTTAGTTAAGGTAATAACATAGTTTAATATTGAAAATGAGTAGACTATTTCTTTAAGCAAACCCGCGTTGTCGTCCCGTTTAGGCGCATATTACTAATGCGCTCTTTAAATAACAAAAAAACATATTTGCGCCATTGACTTTAGACTTTAGACCAGGTTTTTGTTGGTCAATTGCGTAGTCTATTTTAGTTGCCTCAAAATAGCAACGCGCCAACAATGCGCCTTAACACACCTCGTTTTCAGACCAGAACGCCCATGGACACAAAAGTGAGCGCAAATGCATTTGCTATTTAAACAACGCGGCGTTAAACGTGAAAATTATAATTGCGCAGGGTGGAAACAAGCAAAAGACACTTGCGTCGCGCATTGCGTCAGATTTTCATGATATGTCCCATTTAATATCGTAGTAGGGCTACATTTTTTTCTGTATCACTCGGAAATAAAGTGTTACAAAAGACAAATGTGTGAACAATCATGTCTTCAACACCTATCCTATTTTCACCACATTATTATTGCCCATTAGTTTAATACAGAGTGTTGTATTTTCCTCAGGTGATTGAATTAAGAAGACCCACAGACTCCAGACTAGAGCATGTGGACTTTGAAAGCCTGTTCTCCTGTCTAAGCGTACGACAGGTGGTACGTGTTTTTGCCTCGCTCTTGCTGGAACGCAGGGTCATCTTCGTGGCCGACAAGCTCAGGTAAGACACCTCGTGTGTTTGCTTGTTTATCCAGTCGTCAGTCAGCGTGTCTGAATGTTTCCCTGGCATCCCCCTTGTACTTTTGAGCAGATGAATTTGAACCGTGAAGCGCAAGCGGCATTTAATCTCGTATAACGCACTATTCATTCCCATGAGAAACTTTCTGCTTTTTCAGACCAAACATGGTCAAGCAGTCCTCCCAAACTGAGCTGTGTTTCTGAGACACGCTGACCACTGTGACAACAGCAGTCTGAGTGTGGGCTTACAGCAGATGTTCTCAATAACCTTTTCCTTCACTGATCTGCAATGTCACTTCCATTTTTCCATCTGCTCATTCCGAGCCCATAGAATAACATCTGCTCCAAATAAAAAAGATTTTTATCTTGTTGGGTCATATCTTTGTCCTAGTAATGGTGTTTTTGTTGTTGTAGTGTTTGGTTTTTAGACTTACTCTCTTTTTTGACAAAAGTTAAACTGAAGCTTAGCGGTCATCAAAGTATAGGAAAGCGGCCATCGGGATTCTGAATGGAATACCGTTCATATTATTGGTCTAAATGTTTCAGCCAACTATCTTAGCTTAGCGAGGCAGCAAATAGGCATTTTTCGAACCCAGTTCAGTTTAGTTTGTAAGTGCCCGACCGGCGCATCTGTTTAATAGCAGCCTTCCATTGTGGTTTTGGTCAACTGTGACCCGACGACTGCTCCGCTGCTAAATTAATCAGGGGAGGCATGTTTTGACCACACCCTCCCAACACTGGGCTAAACTCCCAGGAGTCCCTGCTGATCTAAATTCAGAAGTGGGTCAGGCCAAAGACAGTGCTTCATTACAGTAGATCCACTGGATGTTGTTTTGGAGCAGACGAGATAGGGTTTCGCGCCCCCCTCCGGACCTTCATGCTTGCTCACGGAAGCTTGTGGCCGGGCATTGGGGGTCATTAGGGAGTAGGTTATTTGTGAAAGCCTAATCTCCACAAATCATCAGGCAGTTTAAACAAACAGCAGCGGGGTATGTAGGGTGGGCAGTTACTGTGAAGAGAAGGAATGTGCTTCCTGTGTGAGTGACTGTGCGTGTATTCTTCTCTAATTGGTGACTTTGTTGTCACTGTGTCACAGATATTTGCAGTATCTATAATAATCAAAAGTTCAATAGTCACCTTTTTTAGCACAGCTCTGTTATTAGTACCTAGAGTGCTGACTGATTCGGTGCTATTAAAGGGGCCATGGCATGAAAATCTGACTTTTTCCATGTTTTAAGTGGTATGATTGGGTCCCCAGTGCTTCTATCAACCTAGAAAATGTGAAAAAGATCAACCCAGTAACTTAGTTTTGGTAAACCATTCTCTACAAGCACATGAAAAAATAGGTCGTTTAAATTTGGCTCTCCTTATGATGTCATAAAGAGCTCTTTTTATAATAATACCACCCCTTAATCTGCACTATCCAACCACCGCACTGCCATTTAGTGCAGAGAAAAGCACAATTGAGTTTTAATTGCAACAAACCACCATCATTGTGATCAGTGTTTGAATTTCATCAGCTCATTTGCATGTTAAAAGGACACACCCAAAACGGCACATTTTTGCACACACCTACAAAGTGGCAATTTTAACATGCTATAATAAATTGTCTATATAGTATTTTGAGCTAAAACTTCACATATGTGCTCTGGGGACACCAAAGATTTATTTGACATCTTAAAAAAGTCTTGTGCCATGGCCCCTTTAAAGGATATTGTGAATCATTTGTTTCTGGATTGTTAGAAAAAGTCAAAATATGTACCCCTATTGGAGCCGATGGGGTAGTGGGTAGTGCTCTGACATATGGACGCACTTTCTGCGTCCTTTTCCGATCCCATACCACTCTCTCCACCCTATACTACCATTCGGTACACGTATGTATACTTTGGATACCAGTATATACCTCTGAGGTACTAATATGAACTCTTTTGGTGCAAAGCTGTACTTTTTTAAAGCGTACACACAGACCCAATGACAGCTGGGGTACATCATTTTCTGCAAGTGTATTATTGTCCCTCCTTTATGTTTTAAATCTTTCTTTTATCATCTAGTTGTTCACAATCAGTGTTGGGGAAAGTTACTTTTAAAAGTAATGCATTACAATATTAAGTTACTTCCCAAAAAAGTAACTAATTGCGTTACTTAGTTACTTTTCATGGAAAGTAATGCTTATGTTACTTTTTTAAGTTACTTTTGCGTTATTTTTTCTTACTTGGCCGAGGCTTGATCTCTTTCAGGCCTTGCAGGTGTTTTTTATGATCGCAAAAATGTCAAGATCTGTCCTGCCAGCTCCGTGTCTGACTTAAACTGTTTCCGCTCATTCCCACTATGTTCAGTTTAATTCAGTACATTATTTTATTTTTAAATTGAATTAATTAAACTGAAAAGTAACATTACTTTTTTTAAAAATATTAATGTGTACATTAATAAAGTAATGCGTTACTTTACTTGTTTCTTCAGAAAAGTAATACTATTACGTAATGCGCATTACTTGTAATGCGTTACCCCCAACACTGTTCACAATTTGTAGGCCACAGGTTAATTTCTTATTTTTTTCAAGAATATTTGATTTAGAATAGCAATGCAAAGTTTTTTTCTTTGAATCAGCTGAACAAAAGTAGTACGTTTTCTTTTGTTACTTAAAGTACCCTTTTCAAAGCCTGTTCTTGCCAGTGGTTTTGAATAGACTTGCAGTATTGAACTCACACCCATTATCATAATAGATAAAGCTCTAGTTACAGCTAGAGCCCGACCGATATGCATTTTTTGGGGCCGATGCCGATACAGATATTAGAGAGTAAAAAAAGACCGATAACGATATATCGGCCGATATTCATTATGTGCATATTATAGTACAGTACACATATACTACAGTATATTATACTACTACAGTACTGTACATAGAATACACTATATACATTAACAGAATATACTATATATAAATACTTTTTTGCAATGATCACACCACAAATGTGGTGATCAAACACTTAAAATGATGTGACAAAGATATGTAATATAGGCAGGTGTGTTTTACAAGTTAACAATAAACTTTATTATCCAAAATGATTCTGATATAAGTGCACAAAACAGTAAATTTGACTTATTATAAATAACTTTAAAACACAAACAAAACAAAATACATATAACTTAAACCATTGTCAGTTTTAACGAGAATAATGTTATATTGGGCTTATTTTAAAAAATGGAAACTTATAAAGTCATTGTTATATTGGGCTTAGCTTTAGAGTAAGTTATAGACTTCACAAATTAATTAAAAACTTACCGTTAAGACGACAATGCTTGAATTACTGACAACATACTGATGTAGGCTAATGTTTAATGTACTGCACAACTTTTTTATAACACGAACCCACAGTGTTCTGCCGGGACTTTAAACTTTTATAAAACTAAAGCGTCTGCTCTCCGCCTCTTTTATTTAAGAAAGGGTGTAAAGTTGCGCGAGCTTATTTAATCAATTGCTTTGAAATGAGCGTGTAACAGCACAAGCAGCTGTACTCCCACAGACTGCGCGTCAGTTTAAGCGCGTCCTTTCTCCACCTCGCGTCATTTCTTCCGCTTGCGTTTGAAACAACTCGCAAGTGAACAAAAAAGACTGATTAAAACCACCAAATGTAAACAGGAATGTGTCTCTCTCGTCCGCTTATAATCCAATCGACCAAAGCGCGTCTTAATACCAGGTGTAAAATGTATTGAAGAAACCGCGTGACTGCCGCGCCCGCCACCTGAACTGAGAGACTGACTGAAGTGAAAGGGGTGGGGGATTGGCTGATGTCACTACAGTGAGTGACCTGAGTCGCCATTAGCAACCAATAGGGCGCACTCTGCTGGACAAACAAGTACTTACATCTTTCAAAAGCATTTTATGTGTTCTGTAAGGAACGTTCATATCGGCTTCATATCTGCGGCTTATACGCCGATACAGATATATCTGCGACATGCTCATATCGGCCGATAAAATCGGCAAAACGATAAATCGGTCGGGCTCTAGTTACAGCATAATATGCAGTAAAACAGAGTATTGACATTCCATGGGTTTGGCCCTGTTAAAAACAGGATAGGTGGATTGGCAGGATTTGATCCAGGCCTAGATGTTGCCCAGCAACGTAAGGTAGATAATCGGTAGCATTAGAATGAGGTAACAAACTCTCCTTTCGCCTACATACTGTAGCTGTTTTGGGAACGACCCCTGCAGTCTAATTCCAAACATCTTTGCCAACATTGTGTATGATGTATGCCTCTGTGGCTTGTAATGTATATCTGCTGCTTAGGATCTGACAGAAATAAAACTCACTCCATGTTAGGAAATGCTTTCCTTGAGATTTCACATGCTCTTGTTATTTAACCCTTTCCAAACTTTAGTGAAGCTTTAGATATCCCGTTTGTTGTTCCATGAGACTTTCTTGTATTTGTGAGCAGCAAACTTTTTTATTAGTTGTGTAATTGCACAGGGAACACATCTGATAGTCAATCAAGCTGCTGCTCGACTTCCCGGAGGAATTTAGCTTTGATTATTGATTAAATACATTCATCACCCAATCAGTTTAGTTGCATTAATAAATTGCTTTTAAGCACTTTGCTTTTTGATTGCTGCTAGATAAATTCCTGTATGATTACATTACAGTTATACTAGTCATTCAGTGAAAGGAAGGTATTACCTGGTTTTGATCTATTTTGGTCATGTCTAAAATGCTTCCCTTGTCTTGGATACAATGCGTGTGCAAATGTAGGTGTAGCTGCTGATGTCTGTTGTTGACACAAAGCTCAGAAAAGCAGGAGGAGAATAGAAGAATAGATAAGAAACAGGAAGTTCAAAAAACTGAACTGACAACAACTTTTTGTTTAAGTGAATCTGGCATAATGCACTAAATATACTCTGTATTCACTGGGCAAATGTTTTATGTCTTATTCAAATTCTTCTCTTTCATATTTCAAGCTTGTTAGTTGTGATTTTATAGCATAATAGTGGGAACAAACTACTTTAGCGTAAACTTTGCCATGTGCAGTGTGTGGAAAAACATGCAGAAGATAACTAACTTACTTTGAACAAGTCTCTTTGAACATTCTCATTGTTATTGACGCAACACTGCACATGAGAATGTATTCAATTCAGTTTGTAAAGTTAAATCAGACCATATGTCTTTTGGCTCCGAGCAGACTCCTGTATTTTCACCCTTGAGCTGCTTCTGTTGTAAATTATTCTTTTCAAACCATGAGTTATCTTAAAGAACCAAATCTTTCGATTCTTTTGAATCATTTTTTTCAGGGTGCCTCGCACAAACTCCAATAAACATTTAAAATATCCCAAAGTTGGCTGTGGGGTTTGGACTATTGGGAAACATAATAGTCATTGTCATTTAGTATGAACCAGCATTTTATAGAGCTACATCTACCATTGCTTTTTTGTTTTTTTGTAGAATCAGTAGGATTTAGGATCTTGTTTCTATTGTTGAAAAAAATGTGTAAAACGTAAAAAATATTTTTTGTGAGCATTTGTGTGTTGTGCAATTGTGAAACCTTTAAACAATCCACACAATCAAATCTTTCATTTGGTCCCTTAAATGGTCACGAAAACGTCACTGAACATGCTATTACTGAACCGTTATCATTAAAGGAATATTCAATTTTCTTAAAAGAAAAATCCAGATAATTTACTCACCACCATGTCATTCAAAATGTTGGTGTCTTTCTTTGTTCAGTCGTGAAGGAATTATGTTGTTTGAGGAAAACATTCCAGGATTTTTCTCATTTTAATGGACTTTAATGGACCTCAACACTTAACACTTAACTCAACACTTAACAGTTTTTTTAAATCAGAGTTTTAAAAGACTCTAAACGATCCCAAACGAGGCATAAGGGTCTTATAGCGAAACGATTGTCATTTTTGACAAAAAAAGCACTTTTAAACCACAACTTCTCGTCTATCTCCGGTCATGTGATGCCCCAGCGCAACGTCATCACGCCAAGAGGTCATGGATGACGTATTGAAATTACGACCCAGTGTTTACAAGTGTGGAAGAAGAGGAACCCTCCGACGTTGTTGTATGTAGAATGATACTAAATAATGTCTTTGTGTTATTGTTTAAAATGGTCCACAAATGTGCGTTTCATATATGTACCATGTGACCTTTCTACGTCACTATGCAATTACGTGAGGTCGCGCTGGCGCTTCACGGGACCGGAGATAGAAAAGAAGTTGTGGTTTAAAAGTGCATATTTTTTATTTTTCTTGCCAAAAATGACAATGGTTTCGCTAGATAAGACCCTTATGCCTCGTTTGAGATCATTTAAAGTCCTTTGAAACTCTGTTGAAAAAAACTGTTAAGTGTTAAGTGTTGGGTTCCATTAAAGTCCATTAAAATGAGAAAAATCCTGGAATGTTTTCCTCAAAAAACATAATTTGTCCTCAACTGAACAAAGAACGACATCAACATTTTGGATGACATGGTGGTGAGTAAATTATCTGGATTTTTTTAAAGAAAATGGACTTATCCTTTAAGACCCCTTTATACAAAATAGCTTCATACTAGTTCTGTCTGACCCAGTGGAGTGAGTCGCAGTAGCTAGCAGCAGTGTAATGTTGTTTGGTTTTTAGAGGATTCAGCAAGTGTAGAGGAGTGTTTGGACTGGTCTAATATAAAATGTTCTCCTTTTCCCAGGAGTTCATGCCTCTGAGGCCTTAGTTATGCTGACATTCCAGGTATCAGCTATCAGAATCTGCCTGTTTCGCCTATGGCTAGGTTTTTAAATCTATTTTTCTCTCATCCAGTGTGAACATGTCAGGATGCATGATGCAGACTCAGACACATAGAAACGCAGACATCTCCTGGAGTCTTTTAACTGCTGGCAATGAAATGTAATATTTTGATTTGATTACAAATGCAAGCGGCTAATTCTGCTAATTGCATTTGCTAAATGTGCACAAAAACAAGATTTTATAAGAATTTCCAAATCAAATTTGCTCAGCAAATGGTTTTGAGACCTGGCACAAGAGCTGGAGCTATTTCATTCTGTTAAAATAGATGAAATTACGTATTTTCTGACTATAAGTCACAGTTTTTTCATAGTTTGCCGGGTACTGGAAGTTAAAGTCAGGTACGACTTATATGTCAAAATTATTTCATATGAACCAAGAGAAACATTACCGTCTACAGCCGCGATTGTCCGCTCTGTGCTGCTCCTTTATTTATGTAATTCAATGGATTCAGTGATGTGGAATGACTTCGGGACCTTTTTGAACTTGATTTGGCTTATCGTGTTAATTTAGCCTATTCAGCCTCTCAGGTATGTTCTATATGCTATTGTTTATTATTGTGTAAATATGTTACTTTAACATGTACAGACATCTATTCAGCCTGCTGCTATGCTATTGTTTAGTTGAATATCTTGCCTTTCCAGATTAAATGTCTGTTCTTCGGCTTGGATTTTGTAAAATTATTTTCTAAATAAACGCGACGTATAGTCCAGTGCAACTTTATATATGTGTTTTCCTCTTCAAAACGCATTTTTGACTGATGTGACTTATACTCCGGAGGGATTTATAGTCCGGAAAATACGGTAGTATATTAGTAATTACAATAAAAGAAGGCAATTGCGCGGTCTCTGTTTGTTTAATGCCTGGCTAGTGGCTAAACTTAGGAACAAATACCTCGACGAAAATAACAAATGTTTTGTTTTCCTAACAACGAGGGGAGACGGCGATCATGGATCACCACTATGTGAAGAGAGGTTTTGGCAACCGATCTATACTGTAGTTAACATTGCATACATTATATAGTACACATTTTACCCAGTAAAGTTAGCTCAGTGTACTTTTTGATACACTTTAGGTATGATACATAAACTAAGGTAATCTACTTGTTGTTTATTTTAGAAACTACTCTAAAAAGACTTTTACTTTTTTATTGATTCTTTGGGGAGTTTACCTGAAGTTACGTTTGTTCCATGAAAGCCATTTCTTTATGTTGTTACTGTTGAAACCATCTATAAGAGCTACATTTATCTTTAGTTTACTGTTGGCATACCAAACTTTTTCATTGGTTTCAATGCTGAGCCTCTGTAATTCGTGCCTGGAGTCAGTGCAATTCTGACGGCTTATTTTCTCTGTCTCTGTATACAGTATGTGGGCCTGTGTGGTAGACAGGACAGATGGAGATGAAAGAGAGAGAGAAAGGAGGGTCAGCCACTATTAACAAACTGGGGACCGTGAGAAGGACAGTGTGCTGTTTGTGTGCTGAGCAATAGTTGTTAAATCTCATGGCTCTTGTAACATCACAGAGTAATTCAAGGCTCAGAAAAACATCCTCTGCAAATGTGTCGTTTAAGTAAGGAATTTTTGACGTTGGGCTGTTGAATTATTTGAAAATAATTCCTACCCATGTTGGTAATGTGGTATAACGCGAGTCAATTATTCCGCTTATACCACGGTTACCACAGACATTGCTCTGGTGGTTATTTTAAAGGGGACATTTCACAAGATTTTTTTTATATGTCAAATAAATCTTTGGTGTCCCAAGAGTGCGTCTGTGAAGTTTAAGCTTAAAATAACCCACAGATAATTTATTATAGCATGTTAAAATTGCCACTTTGTAGGTGTGAGCAAAAATGTACCGTTTTGGGTGTCCTTTAACATGCAAATGAGCTGATCCCCGCACTAAATGGCTTGGATAGTGCAGATCAAGGGGCGGTATCATCCTCTTCTGACATCACAAGGGGAGCCAAATTTTAATTACCTGTTTTTTCACATGCTTGCAGAGAATGGTTTACCAAAACTAAGTTACTGAGTTGTTATTTTTCACATTTTCTAGGTTGATAAAAGCACTGGGACACAATTATAGCAATGAAACATGGAAAAAGTCAGATTTTCATGATATGTCCCCTTTAAGACATTTGATCAGAAAAAGCATTCACAAGCCCCATGGAATAAATGAAAACACATGTGGCAGCTCCTCATTACATCATCATTTGCCTGAAGTGGTTTGAATACAAGCAATACAAAAACCTGACATGATGATTTTATTGTGGGAACATTTTTAACCTTTTGTGTCGGAATGTCATTATAGGAAATTTTTTGGCAATGTGAGGACAATTAGGGAAACACTGAACGATTTTCAAATCTTAACCAATTTTAAATCCATAATAACATAATTCTCGGAACCCACACACACAATTCGACCAGATAATGAGACCACACTCCTGATGACGTAGTAACGATTTCAAAGTGACGTAAGATCTCACAGAAACGTGAGATCAAACGTGACTTGAGAAACATTGTAAAAGCACTTATTATAAAAGTACCATTGCCATACCTGTACAAAATAATTGCAATGACACCACACACCTCAGTTTTTTTTTTTGACCAAAAAATGCTGTGGTAAAGCACTAATCGGTCCACGCCCTCCTTTCAAACGCAGAGGGTGCAAATCTGTCTTAAAATCTTCACGTGTGAGGCCAGCCTAAGGGAATGTTCATAATATACAGATTAAGGAAATACTTGGTGTTAAGTAAGGGATAATGTTCAGCCAGCTGGTTGGGATCCCGACAGGGTGATCAGGACCCTATCACAACTGACTGGCAGTGCATAATCCTGCTTATTACATGGCTACTTGCCATATATACGGACACAAAATATTGATTTAATATATGTTTTTAGCTTATATGTGAGAAAAGCAAACCTTTTGCGAGAAAAAAAAGTTTCATAGTGATTATAAGACAAAACACGCATTCAAGCTAATTCAAAGCTGAACATGCATTTGGTTTAAATAATGAATAAATCAAATCTCATTTATGTTAACAATTTGCATAATTATTTATATTGAATTTATTTGCAAATGTTAAACTGTACTTGTCAAGATTACTCACAGTAGCTGGATTAGGCTGTTATGCTTTAGTTAGTTGTTATCTTGGAATAACTAACCTTAGAATGTTGCGACTGTCCAATCAAAATCAAGCATTTCAGAAACAGAGCACCATGTACTAAATAGAAGGTCACAAATGTATTTTAAATTTCTGATTCAACTTACAGAAAACAGCAAAAGTTTGTCTGAAAATGGTAGGATTGGTCAGTTTTGTTTTAAGGCTATTAGTAATTGTTCAGTTCCTGTCAGTGTGTTTATGCACCTGAGGCTTAACCAATAGAAAGACTTGATTCATTTAGCATTTTTGTTTGGTGGCTCAGACATTACACACCTCACCAACTAAACCAAACATATTGTGTGGGATCTAGAGAGCATTAGTTTCATAACACTCCCATTCAGAAATGAAAATAATCATATCAGTGATCCTAGTACGTTCATTCTTCATATTGTGTCCTTCACAGTCCAAGCTATCATTATCTGCACAGGATTCAATGTATCCGATGCTCTGAATGCCACTGACATACCAGAAGATATCATTTAAATATCACTTCTGTGGCTATTTTACTTACTTTGCACTCCTATTCCTTTGTCCCCTCAGTAAAGCCAGAATAAACTGGAAATCCTGGGCTCAGTATACTTTTCCAGAGCTAAGTCTTTTAAATGGGGACATATCATGAAGATCTGACTTTTTCCATGTTTAAGTGCTACAATTCGGTCCCCAGTGCTTCTATCAACCTAGAGAATGTTAGGAAGATCAGCCCAGTAACTTAGTTTTAGTAAACCATTCTCTGCAAGCATGTAAAAAAATAGGTCATTGAAGTTTGGCTCCCCTTGTGGTGTCGGAGGGAGATGGTGCCGCCCCTTGGTCTGCACTGTCCAACCACGGCACTAAGATTTATTTGATCTTAAAAAAGTCTTGTGAAATGTCCCCTTTAAACAGGTGTGTGTTATACGGTGTGAAAGTGATGATTGACTCTGTTCTTTCTTTCTTTCTCTTTGCAGTACTCTTTCTAGCTGTGTTCACGCAGTGGTGGCTTTGCTCTACCCGTTCTCCTGGCAGCACACCTTCATCCCTGTGCTACCCACCTCCATGGTGGACATCGTCTGCTGTCCTACTCCGTTCCTAGTGGGTATTCTGTCCAGCTCGCTCCCCAAACTCAAGGAACTGCCTGTGGAGGAGGTATGGACATCAGCTATGCTTGCAAATCTCTCCCACATGTTGTCACAAACATTGCAACTCCCAGCTGGGCTGTTGTCACCTATCATGTTTGTTGTAATAGGACACTTTGTCAAGTGTGTACATGTGTGCTTGGCTGTGTACCAGCTTTAATGAGACTGGAATATCTGATTAACTGTCATCAGATCTGGGAAGGGAACTCAGTTTCATCGCCCCTGGATCTGTGCTAAAACTGTGTGTATATATAGTACTGTGTCAGAAAATACACACAGCCTTTGCGCAAATACATGCATATACTGTATCGCAAACAGATTTTGTCTTTAAAAAAGAAAATGTTATTCTATTCTGAACACTATTCTGTTTTCTCACAATGTTTTCCCAAATTGCTTAGTATATGTGAGAAGTGTATTAATAAGCCAACTTTTATGGATCCATAATGCGGTGTCAGCAACTAGCTCAGCGTTCCCATTCAGACTATTTTCTTTCTTTCTTCTTTATTTTGGTAAAGTGCTGCCCACAGGACACTGCCAGCTCGGTTCATCATTAGTCTTTGGCAGTTTGTACATTTTGCAGGAGTCACCGGCACTTTTTCCAAATTGCTCTTGAGATTTTTGTACTGGTCATAAAGGGTGACCCTCTGCGGTAAAAACATCTGGAGGCACACCAAGTTATGATGCTTGACATTTTTAACATTGGGTTTAATGGGTTGTCAGCCTCCATCTGTTGTGAATCAAATTCTGGACATGTTATGATGTGCACGGCTCCCACAACAACTGAATACAGAGTGATTAAACACTGAATGATGCTACTCAATGTTTAAAATGCTCAGTAAGGGAAAGTGGAAATATAATATTTCTATTTATGTTTCAGGCTTTGATGGTGGATTTAGGAGCGGATCGCTTCATCAGACAGGTTTGTCCATAAACACATCTCTCCACACAAAACCGATAAACTATCCCATGGCCACAGTGCCAGCTGCGATGTCTACACTTCGCAGCTGCATGCGTGTGGTCGCTACGATCTGAGAACAACCACAGAATGTTGAGTTACAACAAAAATGGCGAAACAAAAAATAAAAAGTCACACATTAATCTCAAAACTGTGTACACAGATGGATGACGAAGCCTCTCTGTTGCCACGCAAACTTCAGGCTGCGCTGGAACAAGCACTGGAACAGAGGAATGACATCATCAATCAAGACTCAGACAGCGAATCAGATGAAGGTAAAGTGAAATTAAAGTTATGCCAAATGTTGTATCATTACCATGATGTGAATGCTTGTATACACTCACCTAAAGGATTATTAGGAACACCTGTTCAATTTCTCATTAATGCAATTATCTAAACCAATCACATGGCAGTTGCTTCAATGCATTTAGAGGTCTGGTACTAGTCAAGACAATCTCCTGAACTCCAAACTGAATGTCGGAATGGGAAAGAAAGGTGATTTAAGCAATTTTGAGCGTGGCATGGTTGTTGGTGCCAGACAGGCCGGTCTGAGTATTTCACAATCTGCTCAGTTACTGGGATTTTCACGCACAACCATTTCTAGGGTTTACAAAGAATGGTGTGAAAAGGGAAAAACATCCAGTATGCGGCAGTCCTGTGGGCGAAAAATGCCTTGTTGATGCTAGAGGTTAGAGGAGAATGCGCTGACTGATTCAAGCTGATACAAGAGCAACTTGACTGAAATAACCACTCGTTACAACTGAGGTATGCAGCAAAGCATTTGTGAAGCCACAACACGCACAACCTTGAGGCGGATGGGATGCAACAGCAGAAGACCCCACCAGGTACCACTCATCTCCACTACAAATAGAAAAAAGAGGCTACAATTTTCACGAGCTCACCAAAATTGGACAGTTGAAGACTGGAAAAATGTTGCCTGGTCTGATGAGTCTCGATTTCTGTTGAGACATTCAGATGGTAGAGTCAGAATTTGGTGTGGGGGATGTTTTCTTGGCACACTTTAGGCCCCTTAGTGCCAATCGGGCATCGTTTAAATGCCACGGCCTACCTGGGCATTGTTTCTGACCATATCCATCCCTTTATGACCACCATGTACCCATCCTCTGATGGCTACTTCCAGCAGGATAATGCACCATGTCACAAAGCTCAAATCATTTCAAATTGGTTTCTTGAACATGACAATAAGTTCACTGTACTAAAATGGCCCCCACAGTCACCAGATCTCAACCCAATAGAGCATCTTTGGGATGTGGTGGAACGAGAGCTCCTTGCCCACAAATCTCCATCAACTGCAAGATGCTATCCTATCAATATGGGCAACATTTCTAAAGAATGCTTTCAGCACCTTGTTGAATCAATGCCATGTTGAATTAAGGCAGTTCTGAAGGCGAAAGGGAGTCAAACACAGTATTAGTATGGTGTTCCTAATAATCCTTTAGGTGAGTGTATGAGTAAAAAGGCTCCCTTTGTAACATTGGCTATGTTTACATACACAAAACTGTCAGTCCGACTGAATTTAATCCAATTGCGGGTTACATAAATACAGTTTACATGCACCCTAAACATTGCAATCTGATTAATATGTTTGTTTACATGTACATTCTTTATAAACCAATCCAAGTGTCTGCGCAGGCGCACATCCAGCGTTGCCAGATTTTTGTATTAAAACCATCCCAATGGACATTCAAAACTAGCATAAAAGCGATGACTATTCACAGCACAAATACCAATAACTAATCAATGAAATCCACAGGAAAAAATCAACTTGTCAAAACAGATTAAAAGTAGCCCAAATCTGAACTCAGCCAAAAAGCGTACAGCTTCTCTCGTCAAGTTCACACTTTATCTCTGGATGAATGTACAAAGTCAAAGTTGGAGGAAGTTGTTCTTAAGAAGTTTTCAGATATAGGCAAAGAAAACACATTTTTAAAGGCACAACGCTATTTTATTGCTTGATGTAATGTTATAAAAGTACACATGAACTCTGCAAAATGTATAGCGCGTGACCCCATTACCCTAATAATGCCTGTTGCCATTGCCTTGTAATTGCATGTTTCTGTGATGAGAATCATATCAGGCGTAAATAAGAAGTAAATATAAGACATACGTGAACTTAAGCACAATTTTTCTTTTCATGTGCACAACGTATTTTTGCCTTCGATTGAGAATATACTATGATGTACGTTTACATGCAACCAAATAATCTGTTTGTAATCGTATTGATGGCTTAATCGAATTGAAAAACCTTCATGTAAACACCTTAATCAATACAATTGAGGTTGATCAGATTTAAATTTTGATCGTACTGAAAAGGGTGTTGTATCTTCATCAGTAGAAAACTACATGTATGCATGTAAACGTTTGTAAACTTAAAAAGAACAATGGGATTTACTATTATGTGTTTCACAACATCTGACTTCTCTGTATTTCATTTCCTATTTACATAAAAAAAATTAACCACCATGAAAATAAACTAAATCAAACCTTATGCTGTGTAGATCTGTATTATGAAGTGTTTTATATTTTTCTCTTTATTCTTAATGGAAAAATAAATGGTCACAGTTTAGCTTGATTTACAATGAACCGATATCATTTTTCTCTCTCTTCACAGAGTCCACCACTAATCTAAACAGTGTGGTATCAGAGGCCTTCATTCGTTTCTTCCTGGAGACCATTGGACACTATTCCTTGTTTCTCACCCAGGGCGACAGAGGCGAACGCATCTTTCAACGCGCAGCCTTCCGCAAGTCTGTGGCTTCTAAGAGCATCCGACGATTTCTGGGTGTTTTCATGGAATCCCAGATGTTTGCTGGATTTATCCAGGATAAAGAGATGAGGAAATGCAGGGCCAAAGGTAAATTGTGCTTGACCTGTTAACTAAAAATGAGAAGCGACTTCCTGAACAGCTTCCCCCTAACCATGATATCCTATTAGGCTGAGGCCATTATGACTGTAATCTGAAACCCACACCCAGCATAATCATAAACTGTTTGTGTATGTCTTTTTGATGGGGGGCATCTCTTCTGTTTGAAGTCAGATCTTTACTGCCACCTTCTGGTCACCAGAAACAATGCTTTTGACAGGATGAGTTGTTTATTTCTGATTGTTTATCTCAAACAGGTCTGTTTGAGCAGAGAGTTGAACAGTATCTGGAAGAGCTGCCAGACACAGAGCAAAGTGGAGTCAACAAATTCCTGAAGGGTTTAGGTGAGTCCAACGCAGCAGTTGCATGTGTAAAATTATTTTAAAAATATATTTTTTTATGAAACATGTCTTGATATATCACTGTTTTATCTTTTTCAGGAAATAAACTAAAAAATGTTTTATCGTGAAACCAAATACTGTGGACATTTTCTACGATTCCTTCATCTGAAGACCTAACATGCCTAAGTCATGTTAGTTGACACGCCTTAACATGTTCATATTTTTTGTACATATTTATTAAAATTGTGCTTTTAATTTCACGTGTAGCTCTGTTGTTAGCTTTCCTGGTACCCTGTAAGTGACACTAGAGAAATAACAGGATGGTACTTGACAGTATAAATGGTTATGTTGCAATATAACTTCCACTTTAGAGATAACTGTATTGAGCTGGCTGAGATAGTATGAATGGAAACTTGAATGGAGAGGTGCATGTACAGTGGCTGTGTAGTATTTAACGCTAGAATTTCTCCATGAATTGTATTTTGTACATTTATTAACACATGAAGAGTATAATTACCTTATTTGCAGTGTTTTATAAAAAATTAAATAAACAATAAAGCATTTCTGTTAAATTTCTGTCTTATGATCAGCTTTGTTCAACAATCCCAATAAAAGCTGGTTGGTGTAGCTATCTGTTGAATATTAATGTCCTTTGGCCTTTTGGTGTTTAAAATAGCCACGATTCATACACTGGGAATTTTATAAACAAACTTGTATATGTGTATACATTATTAAACATGTCCTGAATATGTACTGCACAAGTATTAGTATTGTATAGTGTTGATGTGACCGTCGACAATAAAAAAGTACAAGGTTGGCCCCCTCAAAAATGATAATGTTTGTGTTGGCTGGTATTGGTTACTGTTTGTTTTAAGTGTGTATCGGCCTTCAGATATCACATAAGTGCTAGAAAATAATACACACATAATTTGAATATTTTCCTGTATTTTGAAGACAGAAATCTTTGGATAAGCAGTATATAATGAAAGCATTTTAATTGTATACTCTACTTTTGCCCCAAACACTTATAATAATATTATATTGAAGGGGACATATCATGAAAATCCGACTTTCCATGTTTAAATTCTATAATTGGGTCTCCAGTGCTTCTGTCAACCTAGAAAATGTGAAAAAATCAACCCGGTAACTTAGTTTTAATAAACCATTCTCTGCAAACATGTGAAAAATAGCTAATTGAAATTTGGCTCCCCTTGTGATGTCAGAAGGGTATAATACCGCCCATTAATCTGCACTAACCACCCACATCACTGCCATTTAGTACAGAGATCAGCTCATTTGCATTTTAAAGGACACACCCAAAATGGCAAATGTTTGTTCACACCTACAAATTGTCAAATTTAATATGCAATAATAAATTATCTATATGGCATTTTGAGCTTATACGTCACACACATACTCTTGGGACACCAAATATTTGTTTATCATTTTAAAAAGTTTTGTGAAATGTCCCCTTTAAGTGCAGTATTAATTTTTTTACATTTTGTTGATTATTATTATCAATATTCCATGTAATTTAAAATGAATCTGATTATAGTAGTACTGACAAATCAAATAACTGTAAAACAGAATATAAATGAGAGAAGCACGTTTTTCAAGTCTAGTTTTTCCATCACGTGTTATGAAAGAAAAGTGAAGCGAAGGCGACATCTGCTGGATTGGATGCTGATGATATTTAAAGGTGAAGAACTTTAGTGCGCAACGCGGGGCGCGCGTCACGACAAACACACGAGCTGGAGGACTGATAACGACATCGCTTCCCTTATAACTTTAATTACGTGCACGAATGTAATATTTTATGCATGTAGTAGATCTACTGAATACTGTAGATTGAAAGTTGTGCGTTTAGACTGTAGATGCATGCTCGATATTGCCTGTGACAGTTCCAGTAGGCAGTTGAGGTAAAAATCATAAGCGTATAAATGTGAATAACGTTACAGCTTTACGGGGTGGAAAGTCTTTTAACATTAAGGATATATAAGGACGTTTAGACAAGAAGGGCTGATGAAATCGCTATAGCCATCCTGCCGCCGAGGAGGAGGAGGAGGATTTTTGGATTTGTGCCTCTTCAAGAGAAGCAAGGTGCGGTTCAAACTGTGTATGCGTATATGCCTCAATGTCTCAATTTGTAATCGGCATTGTGATAATGTTAGGTATCGATCTGTATTGCGATATTCACCTCAGATGTTGCCACGTTATATGAGCGGTTTGCGTAGGATTTTGTGGAGTCCCATCCCATATGTGAGGTGTGCGATGATGATGCTCCCAAAAACGCAGATAGGTCTAACGTTAGTGCGCATTTTATGGATGTAAATACCATTTTATCAGGTCGGTATTTTAATTTAAACTTACTGTAAGTATTTCAGATAGGTAGGCATTGAATAGACTTCTAAGGTAAATAATAATACATAAATAAGACATCTTATAATAATAAAAAATCGAATCAAATCGTAAAATCGAATAATACAATAAATAGGTATTTATTAAAATAAAGCGATGAGCTAGATTTCATTGGGATCTCTACACAGTATGTGTAAGTTAGGATTCCTTGGCGTGTGAATATTTCTCCCTCAAGAGTTTTGAAATATAAAGGGAGGTAAGGTTTTCACCTTCAAATTATACGATTTAGAATAAAACATAAAGGTTAATTTGATATATATATATATATATATAATTTATATAATTTACTTTCACGCAAATACTTTCTAAAATGGCCACGCGGCAAATTTATTTGAATCCACGTGCATTTATATATGTCCAGCGAGACTGCTCTGTTTGCTCTGTGAAGCTGTGTCCTTATGGAAGCTTGTCTTAGTCACTTTAATGTTTATCTCTTCACAGCAATGTTCAACATAATGACTCTTATCACTGGATTTAGAGTAAATAGATTAGCACTGGATTTAAGTAAATGGCTTTATTCAATGTGCAATTCATTTTACCTTAATATTTCATTATTCCTCTGTAGAGGTCGACCGATATGGTTTTTTTTAATGCCCGATACCGATATTAAGAAAGCTGTATGGCCGATATAACACAAATGTTATCATAGTAAATAAGAGACAAACAGAAATTGGTAAAATTTAAAAACATTAGTTATTCATAACATTTATAAATTAAAATTTTTAAAGCACTTAAAACATATTTACAAGACATAATTAACGTGGATCTGACGTCTCAGTGTTTAAAGGGATAGTTCACTTTAAAATGAAAATTCTGTCATCATTTAGTTCCCCATGTTGTTTTAAACCTGTATGAATTTTTTTCAGATGAACAAAAATATATATATTTTGAGAAATTATGGTAAACACACAGCAGTAAGTGTCCATTGACTTCCATAGTAGGAAAAAATATTTTGGAAGTATTGTGATAAATGACTAAGAAAAATTTTGATAAATGATGGTAAGCACACAGTTGACGGTACCCATTAAATTCCATCATATTTTTTTATTCCTACTATGGAAGTATATGGTCACTTACTGCTGTGTAATAAGGGTGTTGAACTAGTGTGGTGTTTTGTTTGTGATACAACATAACGTCATGTTAAAAAGTGAATAATGACTGTTTATTTTACTGTCTGTCAGACTTTGGCTTTACATTGAGTGAAACTGAGTGTCTTTTTTAATAACAAAGATCAAATTTAGGTAATAGAGAAATTTACTGGCCTGTTGAAAAAAAGTTATCGGCCGATGTTGATAAAAAACAAAAACAAATATCGGCCGATATATCGGCATCTGCAATATTTTGTCATATCACTATTCCTCTGTAATTTTTAAAAGAAAATTACTTGTTTTGTGTATGGAAATGTAAATATATATATATATATAATTCTCTTATTATTACACCTGTGCCTATTTTGTGTTTCTATACAGAAGAAAACACCACACTTATGAAGTGTGTGTGCTTGAACAGCTTAGCAGTTTTTTTGTGTGTGCATGTTTTCACACTACATCATGTGAGAACAGTTTGCTTACTTGTAGCTTGTTTAATAGGAAGTGCATCATTGTGATTAACCACAATTGAATTCCTGTGTCTCAATAGACTAAAATGTCAAGTTGATTTACACAAATAAACTAATATAATCTCAGGGGCCCAACTGTAAGTTAATATTACTTATTAAAGTTAGTATTACTTATTAAAGATTGTCATTATTATAGATAAAATAAAATGAATAAATAAACATTGCATTTGCACATATATAATAATAATTGGCCAGTAGAAACATTCACTGGAGCACCAGTGATAAGGAGTTAATATTTCCTGTGAACAAATCTGCCAATCCCATGTCATGATCTCATAACCATGATCTTAATGGATGTTACTAAGGTGTTCTTCCAGGGGAGGAACCTCCTCTCAAGTTTCTATTAATGTACTTTCTCTGGAGATGCTTGTGCTTGCTCAGGCAGAAAGACGTTCGTGCTGAAGTCACTTAGTGGAGAAAAGGAGTCATCCCTGGCAGTGAGGAGAGAGATAGCATGAGCTTTCTGTTTTAAAAGCCGGGGTAAATGGATAGGCGTCAAAGGCAGTAGTGTGGGGATGCAGGCACGCCGGTCTGCCCAAAGAACAAGAGAAAGACTGGCTGCGAAGACTAATTGTGTTTTAAAGTGGGTCTGTGGGTACACAATAGGGAATCAGATGGTTTTAAGCTCCCCAGAGCGGCTCTAGAGGAAGAGAGAGTTGTCAGATTTGTAGGTCAGGCTGCAGGGGTTGTTGTCAGGCAGACTCACAGCGGTAGAGGTGCTTTCATTTGCATGATATGTGTCATATTTTAATTTGGGCAACATACGTTATCATTAGCGTTCATCCTTCCACTTCCTCAACCTGGCAAGCGAAGATTTCAAAGAACTCGTGCCTCCGTGTTCTTTTTAGACGGTGTGATAAGATCGTGATTGATTTCACACTTTACAGGGCATTGTGCAAGCGCATCTTTATTCCCATCTGACCTTTGCAGAAGGCTGACCCGGTTTCAGCGCGTTCGATCCGGAGGGACCTGTCCCTCGCTGATCTAAGGACGCGAGGAAGGAGGGCACGAAACGTGTCCCCTCATCCCCGATCCATCTCGCACCCTTTCGCTCCTCCGTGCGGTTCTCTTACACATTGTAGGTCATCCAGCACCTCTCCCCTTCCGTTTTTGGCTGCCGGGGATATTTTGTCCCAGAAAAAGAAAATAATTATCAGCCCTCCCTAACTCTCGATTATTATGAACAGGCTTATTTAAGAAGATGGATCATGGTGGCTCATGGTGGGATGCGTTTTGGATTCCTGTAGCGGCTGCAGGAAGTCGATCAGCTGGTCAAGGCTAAGGGCACACAAGGCAGCGAGCTCGGGAGTTTGCTCCGCTGGGGTTAAAGTGTGCAGTGTGCGCTACTTCCTGCCACAGGTAGAGCTGTCACAGTGAGCTGTGTCAGAGACTTGCTGTGTCCTTGCTTCACTGCTGCGAGAGCTGCTCGGCTGGATATCGCAATCTCGTGCGCACGCTGAGGAATTCGTATCCTGCCACCGCCATGGAGAAGGTAAGATAATCCTGTGCTGTTGTCAAATAATAGATAATGCTAAAGTTGTAAACGAGTCATTTTCGAGGTTGACAGTGAGGGATGCATCAAAACTGCAGGTTATTGTTTTGCAAACAATGCGTCTTGGAATATGAAAGTGACTATTTTTGGCATCCATTGAATGAGCAGCTTTGTTGTTCGAGTAAGTGCAGAATACAAAATGAATGCATCCGTTGCAGATAGAAATATTTTGATATGAAAGATGCTGCATCATACTCAGATCTGTTTGATCAGTTAATGTGGTAAGCTCGGATGGCACCCACTCAGCTGTGACTTACAGTCGTGTCAAGAGCTCGTATTGATCGCGAATGCGCCCGATTGTGTTTCAGTGTTGCTCCGACTGCACAGAGCCCAGGATGGCACAGAGCTTGTGCACCTTTTGCAACAAGTGGCTGTGTTTCCAATGCACAGACCTACATCAGCACGAGAGGACCTCGACTCAACCCTCTGACCTGCAGCAGCAGCATCAGCAGCAGCAGCAGAGAGACCCTCCGTCACCATCCGAAATAGGCAAGACTCTTTCTCTCTCTCTTTCTCCAATCTGTAATTACTTTCCTCTTTTAGCTTTGCTGTTTGCTTGCACGTTTCTGGACATTATCAGCTCTGCACCATATTTCTCTTACTTTGTTTTTTCATTTTCCTTGAACACAATGAATAATGCATTTTGTAATAAGCATGAATAATTATCCTCCGTGATGTAGTGTTGTATTTTTCATGTGACCTACTTTCTATTACTCTTCGAGCAGACGCGTTTCAAATTTGGCCGATCAGCCCAAACCCGCAGTACTGTAGTTTCTTTTCGTGCATTAGATGCTTCTGCAATATGGAACCCGCTAAACGTATGATAAGGACACCACAAATCCACACAGAAAACGAGAGAGCGAGTGATAAAAGTGACATAAAGAAAAGCAGAAAAAAGAGACAGAAGAGGTGATAAGAGAAAGAGAGAGAGATAGAGTGTGAGAGAAACAGAAGTGCGGGTGTGAAGCAGGATGTGGTCGGTCACCAGTTTGCATTGAGGCTGTGGGAGCTCTTGAGAGCTGGAGCCTGTGGTCTCATACTCTCTCTCTCTCTTTCTCTCTCTCTCTCTACCGTACACTGTCACAGCATCAGCCATCGCTTCTGATGGACGGACTGTGTATCTAGTGTGACAGATGTTATCAGTTGAGGTCCTTTATTTCTAAATGAGTTCTGCCTGAATTCTTTTTTCTCGTGCCTTTGCACAGAGACCGTTATAGTAAAATGATATTATGAAGAGTTTCTGTACGATGGACTGGAATCGAGAATGTTTGTTTGATTTATTTGTTTCTGCTATTGATCTCGGGGTTCGCATGGATGTCTTTTTTTTAGACAGACTGAGTCAGACTTCTGTGGTTGAGTTATTTTGGGTTTGTTTGTAATATTTGAAAGCGAATGAAATCAAATAAATTGCTCCCTAATTCCCGAGCAGGCTTTTTAAAGAAAAAAGATCATAGTGGCAAACAAAGGGATGCATTTTGGTTTGAAGCAGCTATGGGAAGCCAATTAGGAGCCACAATGCAATACAATGCATTGATTGTATCCAATTCATTTGAAAGGCATCGCAATGCCATGCATTTAAATACGGCATAGTTTAGATCCTGACAGGTTCAATGTGTCTGTGCAGGTGGATTTTACATTGAAAAACTAAGCATTCATTGTTGCATTCATGACTTTTAATTTACTGATCGAACAAAGATCTGATTTTCTTTTGCAGAAATATTTATATGCTTTTAACAGCAGGGTTCCCACGGGTCCTTAAAGGTGCAGTGTGTAATTTTTAGAAGTATCTCTTGACAGAAATGCAAAATAATATATACAACTATATTGTCAGGGGTGTATAAAGACCTTTCGTAATGAACCGTTATGTGTTTATTACCTTAGAATGAGACGTTTTTATCTACATACACGGGGGGTCCCCTTACATGGAAGCCGCCATTTTGTGCCGCCATGTTCATACAGAAGCCCTTAATGGACAAACTTTTTTACTAAGTTGTCTCCAAAGATGACATGTTTGTCCGGTGGTAGCTTTTCTATGTGTTTCAAAAGCGATAGATGAGCAGTGGACTTAGCTGTTGGTTGCAGTTCGCAACCTCACCACTAGATGCCACTAAAATTTACACACTGCACCTTTAAAGTCCTTGAAAGTTTGTGAAACTGGGGGAAATAAATAAGGAAGTTTTTGAAAATATACATACATAGATACAGGTCATTGAAAGTGCTTCTGGAAAAAGTGTAGGATAATATCATAAAAATTCTAGACTTTTTAAGCACACGTGCTAAACTGTTCGCTTTAAATGCTTCTGTATGCGAATGTTGATTCATACCAAAATGCTTTTTTGCATAGTGGTGTTCGACACATAAAAACGTCTCGGGTTACGTATGTAACTGTTGTTCCCTGAGAAGGGAACTAAACGCTGCGTCTCCCTTGTCATACTTTCTGCGTCCCTGTAACGCCGTCTTTGGCAATATTTCAGATAGCGATTTACTTCTTGGCTTTTACGTCACCCTTTCTTTGTTGTTAAGCCTCACCATTGGTTGAATTTGATATACACATTCAGAAGCACTTACCCCTGGAGGCGTCCCCAAAGTGTCACCACAGTGACGCAGTGCGAGTTCCCTCGAAAGAAAACTGTAACAATGTATCTTGAAAGGTAACAGGATGTAACTTTGCTCTCACTTGAAATGTTTCCCCACATTTAGTCCTTCAATTTTAGGGTATTGGACCTGGAAAGTCCTTGAAAGGTTCTTGAATTTAAAGTTAACTAAGGTGTGGGAACCTGGAACATGCTTGTGGTTTTCCACCCAAAATAAATTATGCCAAAATAGAAAGTGACTCACAAGTTACTCTGTATTGAGATATTTAAATCCTCATTAAACCTGTACATTCCTCACGCTTTCTTATATTAGCACACTTCTTTTTGTGTCAAATCCATTTGCGTCAATATTTTTTTTGATTCATGATTCTTGATTACAGATGATGTGGTTTTAATAGCCATCTGCTAATGAGCCTTATTTCCTCTCTTCTGTTTTGTTGCATGCTGTAGGAGCCGGTTGTTGCGGGCATGCTGTTGTCATGTGTCCTCTCCACAAACAGGAGCCTTTGGAGCTGCTCTGTGAAACGTGCGACCTCATGGCCTGCAGCATCTGTCACCTGTCCACCCACAAAGACCATCGGTATGCACGGAGGACACGCACCCACTGACACGCATGCCCGCGTTCACTAACATCTACACACTCTCTCGCAAACACTCGTACCCGCTGTGCTCAGACAGAACAGGTGGCCCAGTTATCAAATATCAACAAACATAGGCTGTCGGGCATGCCTAGGTGTCGAGCATGTTTTATTTCAACTTCTGCCAGAAGTCAAAGGTGTTTGGCTGGCTATACTATATGATTTTTTTTTTTCTTCAGGCTGGTGCACGTTGGAAAAGCTTTACAAGACCAGCGATGGCTCCTGCAGAACCTCATGGCACACGTGGAGGAGAAGAGGTCGGCCGTGGAGAGCACAGCCAAGCAGGTCCAGGGCAGGTACAGTACTGTAGGACTTCCTCATACATCCTCTCCTTTAAAACTATGCTAGTTAAGCCAAGGTTGTCCATTAGTCATCTGAAACGTGAACAGCTGGTATTTATATAGCAACAATCATAGTTTATGTGCCGCATAAAGAACCATTTTTTACAGATGTTTGAGCATCCAGATCCACAAACTATGTCATATCGGTATGTTTAAAATCCATTTGAAGACTCCATAATCCATAATCAACAAACGTCTTCATTTTTCCTTCCACTTGTCCAGGCTCCACGGTATAAAGATCACGCAGAGGAAGGCAGAGAACCAGATTAAAATGGCTAAGATGATTATGACGAACGAGCTTAACAAACGGGCCAACCTATTAATAGAACAACTGGAGGTAATTACTTTTTCTTCCTCCTTTCGTACTCTGTCTTTCTGTGCCGTGTTCATCTCCGAACGACCAGCTGATCGTGGATGTTCGGTTGATGGAGCATGCAGAACAGAATACGTCTGCGGACTGATTCGTGCAAAACACGCAGATAGTGCCAAGTCGAAACATATCCAGACAGATGGAGGAGAAGTGGTGAGATTTATGCTTTTATCATTGCCTTCCTGTGCAGAGTATCTCCAGCGATTTCAAGCAACGTCTGGAGGACCAGCTGCAGGGAGCCATAGAGCTGTGCAGTCAGCTGGAGCACGTGCAGAACTTCATTACCTGGGCCACAGCCCACCACAGGCGCAATCCACTGCTATTCAGCAAAGAGCTGGTAGGAGTTTTTGAAAGTGCACATGGGCTTATGAAAATGTTATATTACTTCTACACTATAGTTTTGGATCACTTACTCATTATTGACTAATGTTATATTTTAGCATCTTTAAAGGAAAACACCACTGTTTTTCAATATTTTACTATGTTCTTACCTCAACTTAGACTAATTAATAAATACCTGTCTTTTTTCAATGAGTGGACTTAATCTTTGTACAGCGTGTCGTGAATGCGTTAGCATTTAGCCTAGCCCCATTCATTTCTTAGGATCCAAACAGGGATTTATTTAGAAGCCACCAAACACTTCCATGCTTTCCCTATTTAAAGACTGTTACATGAGGAGTTACACAAGTAAGTATGGTGGCACAAAATAAAATGTGGCGATTTTTAAGCGGATAAAAAATGAGAACTATATTGTATGGTGGAAGAGCACTTAGTTTGCATCACTTCAACCTCTGGCGCAGTAACATCATCACACCTGACTACTCCACCTCTCGCTCAAACTTTCGTCAATATTACTGAACCCGAAGTGCTCATCCACCATACAATATAGTTCTCATTTTTATCGGCTTAAAAATCGCCACGTTTTATTTTGTGCCACCATACTTACTCATGTAACTACTCATGTAACAGTCTATAAATAGGGAAAACATGGAAGTGTTTGGTGGCTTCTAAATTCATCCCTGTTTGGATCCTAAAGAATGAATGGGGTTAGGCTAAATGCTAACACATTCAAGACATGCTGTACAAAGATTAAGTGCACGCATCGAATAAATATAGGTATGTATTAATTTGTCTAAATTGAGGTAAGAACATTAAAATATTGAAAAACTGTGGTGTTTTCCTTTAAAGTAGTCACCTAGCATTTACCTAGATGTACAAGTATATTTGCAGAAATGTATTCTTGGCAGCCACCCATTTATTTTGGGTTCTGATTGGGTGTTCCTCAAATTTTAGTCCAAGTAATCCACATTGTTGTTTTTTTGTGAGAGAAAATATATGTTGGCATAATTGCATTTTACCCCACTTTACTAATTCATAAATATGCATTCAAGCCTCAGAAAAGTCAACATTGGTGCTATAAGATTCTTAAACTGTAGTGTTCTCACCGGTTTTATGCTACTTATAGAAACCTTTATTTTATCTTCTCACCGTTTATACATAGAGAACAGTCATAAAAGAGTTTCGGTTTCACTCACAGAATTGTATGCAGTATTTATAACTCTGTGTCAGTAATCATGAGGTTTGATGTATCATTTATTTCTCAGATTGCTCTTCAGATGCAGCAGTTGTTGGAGCCATTGATGCTTTCAGACTCCTGGGCCCCTTTAAAAATTAAGTTCAACTGGGATGCCAGTTTCTGGACCAAGCAGATGTCCACCTTAGGTAAACGCATCTATTGAAAGATCATAGCTGATAGACAGTTTTGTTGAGCACTCAGTTTCCTTTAAGTGCTTACAAGGCAGTAGTGAATAGTGCTTCTGGTAAACTTTAGTTTTAGGCTTTTGGTTCTTTGTAGATGAAGTTTGGTTGCACTTTAAAATCAGCTAGAATAAATGAGTATGCAAATAAAATAAATTTATTAAATAAGAGTCCTCACAATTTAGCATGCATCACTCTTGGTTACATTCGGATTGAAGTCTTTAATTTTCTTAAATATAATTTAACATTTTAAAATGAAGGTTTGAAAATATATGTATACGTTATATAAAAGATAAAATAGACCTTTTGCGAGTCGACGTCACAGATACGTCACGCACGCAATGTGGTGACAGAAAAACAGTGGAAATAATGAGACACGAGTGAAACGAACAATAAAACTCACTAGAAAATGTCTTGTTGTGCTGTTGAGTGTCAGAATAGGAATGCCAAAATAGACGACCTTCATTTTTATAGTATACCGTCATCGAAGACACCTTTTGAAGATAAATGTAGGTGTTTATGGTTGCAATAAGCCCTCAACCGGACAGACTGAAGTGATGAAATCATCTGAAAATCTTTTAATAGTTTGAATAGAAAATAATTAGAGAAGATATCCGGTGTTCTGTCGAAGTCTGATCCCTCTATGTGTCTCCTATAGCGTTTTTATCACGTTACGTTTATAATTTATTTAGAGAGATAAAAGATTTGAATGAGTTCATAATATCAATAATATTACCATTTATTAAAGTTTTCATATTTTTTACGTTTTCTTTTACTTCTTTTTACCTTATATCTTAGCCTATGTCTTCTTCCTGTTTGTTTTAAATTATGGTGTTTACTAATAAATATATAAACATAGCACACACACACACACACACGATGTAAAGTGTTAATAATATATAAACAGGCCTATACAAATTAATTTGTATGTAAACATAATAGTTTTAGAACAAACACGTAGGCTATAAATATGGAAGAAATTGAAAACAGGACAATTATGAAATATTTAATAAATGATATTATACAGAATACATGATAGTATTGCTCTTATAAGTACTTCAGCGATTCATACTGTAAAAATTATTGATTTACCAATAAAGAACAATACATATACATTACATACATGCACACATATCAGTAGCCAAGCCATTTAAAATTTTAATTTATTTAAAAAGTAAATGTAACTTGGTGAAAACGTTATAAGAAACATTACACTTAAGACAAATATAGGGGAAACAGACTCCTTCAGAACACCGGATCCATAAAAATCACAGTTTAACACTAAAACACTTCACACCCCTATGCGGAGCTGTCACTTTCTGTCACCAGTTGGGCTCCGCCCACAAAAAATGTCATCTCTGTTTGCAAACACGCAAAAGGTCTATTGATCACACCCAAGTCTGAAATAATCTAAAAAAAAATGTTGAATTAAATTATATGTAGGATAAATGGGTACAGGCAGATGAACCAGTTTGGGGGAGGAATAAAAGGGAAACACCTTAAAATAAAATTGTATTTGTTTACATAGTTAGTTAATGCATTAGCATCACTATAAAAAAAACTTAAAAAAGTAGGTTACCTGGCTGCCTTTAAATCTTGAATTAATTCAACTTAAAATTATTAGTTATCTCAAAAATTGAGTAAAATATTGTGTCTAATATTTAATAGTTGAAATAACTCAAAATTTTAAGGCAGCCAGGTAACTTACTTTATTAAGTTGAACCACCATTTTTTTACATTTATTAATCTTACTTTGTATTAATTTTAGCATTCACTAATACATTTTAAAATCAAAGGTAATGTATCTTTTAATGCACAATGAACAAACATAAAAAAAGGTCATTTACTGACATCTGAAAAAAAATTGCAGTGTACAGTATTGGCTTGCAGATACAATAATACTTCAACTTTGCTGTAGGTCAGCTGGTTGTTGAGGGCGGAAGTCGTTCTTACACCGAGGTTGTCGGTCACCCCAGTATCTTGCGACCTCAGCCTGTACCTTGCATAGCCATGCCTCCTCTGTGCCACACGGTGCGTGAACCTGGCTGCGCCTACCAGACCTTTTGCCAGCCTCAACTCTGCTGCCTTCACTGCAGACCTACCCAGTCGGTTGCTTTGGACAAGTACCCCGTAACCCTGGACAAATACCCCGCCCAGTGTCCACAGGCCACCAGCCAGAGCTCCCCGCCATCACTCCGCGGCTGTTGGGAAGCTGATGCTTCTGTCCTTGTGAACCCAGGGCCTGACTCTGTCCAGCACGGAGCCAGCCGCCAACCTTCCGGATCCAACAGCGAGTCACTCCCTCCTAATTCGAATTCGACCATCATTGACGGGAGAATATCCGAACCAGACCGGATTTACGGCGGGAGAGGACAAACAGCTGCATCAGGAAGTGAGGCATCATCAAACAGTGATTTTCAGCAGGTCCAGGGTCAGGCTCAAGACCAGCCGACCACAGAATCCAGCGACCAAGCCATGGTTGAACTGCAGCCTATGTTTGCTTGTATAGATGACGGCAGGGTGAGTTTCAGTTTTGTGTTTATTCTTATTTTGCAAAGCAATACCTTTGCTCTCAGTGTACTGACCACAGCCCTCAGGCCTGTCTTTCATCAGTGTCGCAAAGGTTGCATATAAACCACACTCTTAACTGGTCTACACCGCAGGGCTTAGCAGATGCACAGACTATCAAACATTAGTGCAAATGTTTTGAGCCATGGGCCATCAGTATGTGTTTCTTACAGTATTTATATATTCAATTGGAATTCATATTAACAATTAAATGAAAAGTAAATTTTTTACAGTATGCACTATGTAGTTGCTTATGCTCATTCACCTTGATGTTTTGATGCAGTTCACTAAAACAGTGCTGCAGTGTATGGCAAATTATTTTTTGTAATACTTTGCTCGAGGTTATAAGTGAACTGTGTGTGTGGTGTGAACGAGTTTAATTTGAAAGGTTATAAACCTGTATAATTTTTATGTTCTGATGAACATGAAGGAAGCTATTTTAAAGGAAAACACCACTGTTTTTCAATATTTTACTATGTTCTTACCTCAACTTAGACGAATTAATACATACCCATCTTTTTCAATTCATGCACTTAATCTTGGTAAAGCGCGTCATGAATGTGTTAGCATTTAGCCTAGCCCCATTCATTCCTTAGGATCCAAACAGGGATGAATTTAGAAGCCATCAAACACTTCCATGTTTTTCCTATTTAAAGACTGTTACATGAGTAGTTACACAAGTAAGTATGATGGCACAAAATAAAAAAAAATTTTTTTTCGACCTCGGCGCGCAGTTACATCATTGCTCCTGACTACTCCGACTCTCGCTCAAACTTTCATCAACATTACTGCACCAGAGGTCGAAGTGCTGCAAACTAAGTGCTCTTCTGCCATACAATATAGTTCACATTTTTTATCCGCTTAAAAAAATCTCCACGTTTTATTTTGTGCCATCATACTTACTCGTGTAGCAATGCATACAGTCTTTAAATAGGGAAAACATGGAAGTGTTCAGGGTTTCCCGTAGAAAATTTGTTAGTTAAGGTGGTAGGGTTGAGCGGGTGGGAGGGGCCAAGGGCGTGGCAATCAAAGGGGCGGGGCATATGCATCATGATGAAAATTAAAATATTTTAATAAAATAAATAAATAAAATATTTATTTTTAAAACACTCAAATAAAACTCGATTTTGAAGAAACTATGACAAAAAATGAACACATACTAGATTAGTAATGAATTTAAATGTTTTTAGATACCTCTAATGGGAATAGCTGAAACTAAAGGGTTAATAAACACAAACTGAAGCAGATGTTGTAGAACGTCTGGCGTACGATAATAGATGGTGCAAAAATTGTAAAAACTGATTATTTCCCACTATTAATTACATTATCTTAAAGGAGTGTAACTGCAGCATGTAAATAATGCACATGCATAAAGTGAGCAAGAGCGCTCAACAATTATATCTAATCAACATGCACGTGAAACCATAGCAGGTTGCTCAAACAACAAAATCACCAGCTAACTTAAAATTAGAAGAACTGAAGAGTTTCGTTGCAAAACGAGATAAATCAATTTTTTAACATTTTTGTCAAAACATGTTTATTATTATGTTATCATGTTATTATTTTGTTTTATGGTGCTACTTAGCTGTATTTTTTAAGTTATGAAGGTTTAAATCAAAACAAACCAACTGCAGTTCAATTGATATTAATTGGAATGCACAACCAAAAAACGAGATTTCTGAACAATTAAAAAAAAACGGATTTATCTCATTTTGCAACGAAACTCTTCAACTATAGACTAATACAATAACAGGCTTAAATAAACCCAAAACATAAGTCCACTTACTGTACAGTTCTCACGGACACACGTTTTATCAACTGGCTATCCTCCAGATATGACGGACCACGTATTATCTCATTTCAGTCGTGTGGTGCGCGTGCACGCTCGCGGTGTGAAGCGTGTCTGCGCTATACTGCGAGATGTTTTATCAACTGGCTAGTTATCCTCCAGACAGTGACGGTCCGGACCACATCTTTCTCATTTCGGCCGTGTGGCGCGCGTCCCCGCATGCGGTGTGATGTGCGTACGCGCTATTCTCCGAGATGCACTTGACGGCCTTTTGTGCAGCAATTTTTGTTGTTGTTTTTTTTGGACGAGCTAGATAAGGCAGTAGGGTTTCCAAGCTTAGGCGGGCCGCCTTAGCTGGTGTTTGGTGGCTTCTAAATTCATTCTTGTTTGGATCCTAAGGAATGAATGGGGCTAGGCTAAATGCTAACACATTCACGATGCACTGTACAAAGATTAAGTGCAGGTAATTATTGTAAAAACATAGTAAAATATTAAAAAACGGTGGTGTTTTCCTTTAAGGAATTTTTCTAACCAAACCGATCAGAAGCCCTATTTACTTCTATAGTAGCAAAAATAATACTATGAGTGAATGGGGCTTCTGATTGATTACAAACATTACTCAAAAAATCTTCCTTTGTATTAATCACAACAGAGAAATGTATACAGGTTTGTAACAACATGAGAGTGAGTAAATGAAGCAGGCAATTTCACTTTTGGGTAAACTATCCCTTTAAGGTTTAGCGTGCTGCTTAGGTTCTGGTAAGTTAGACTAAGTGCATTTCAAGTGGACGAACAGGCCTCAAAACAGACTCCCGCCTCAATATTCATTTAGATAAAAAAAACGAATCTGTCTAGGCACTCACTATCTGTATTTTCTGTGGGTGTGATGCATTTCATCTTGAAAGCTGTTGACAGCACGTTTGCAGATTGTGAGACATAAGTGAGGACAACTGTAGCGTCAACTGAAAAACTATTAAGACCACACTGTACCACACACACAATATCTCACCCACACATGCACCCTCATCTACTTTACCTGCATACAGACTCGGCACAGAATTGGACGTGAACCAATAGAAGTTATATTTAGATCTCTTGATGTCAGTATTTTGATGCATTTTATTAGACAAACACCAGTCAGGTTTATGATGTGGTACTCCAGAGGCAAATTAGTGTAATATTTATTTTTTATGTATCATCTTCAGCCCATAACTGCAACATGATTAAACGAAAGGAAAAAAGTGCCTGGGTGCAGCCGCATATTTACTTAACCTAGTATTAATGAGAAGCTAGGGGAATTGAAAGAACTCGCACTTGGATTTTTCGTCTTGCTGTCGAGCCCACACGATTACCTCTCAAGTCTTGAGACCTCCTACCATCTCTTTGCACCCACACACGCACTTACGACACACACTCTCCACAGCTTGATTCATTCCACCCTCTCCTCGTGAGTGTCTATCAGGTGAGTGCTTTTAATCCGGAGATAATAACCAGCCAGATAAAGGGGTAAGAGAGACACAGAGAAGTTGGGGGAGGAGCTACGTCATCGTGACATTTGTCTTGTTAGTGAAGGGTGCAGTCGCTTGGGCTTTTCTTGAAACTTCTCGCATTACTGAAATCATGACAAGAGTAGATGAGAGTCACGGAGGGGAGGACGTCTAATCTCTAAAGTGTTAATGCTACTTATTCAAAGAAGTCTTTGGTGGCCCAGATTTACATGATAATTTATGCTGTAACTAAGTCGTATATTATCAAGAGAATTACTTTAGTGTTTTCTCTCACTGTGTGATAGATGCGGGCTTGTTATTGTTTTGCTCCGGACTGTGTAGAATTAACCAACCACAGTGTGTTGTTGTTCATTACCTCCTTGTCCTCTGTTGTCACAGTTGCTATGGTTCAAGTGTGGCGCATACACTAACATAACTTTCTTCTCTTCCGTAGAGATCATCGGCGTCTGAGATGTACGCACCGGCTCAAGGCCGGGGAGATGATAGCCGGAGCCGTTCCGGTTCAGAGACGAGGTCCAGGTCTCGGAGCAGCCCGGTAGGACCCGGAGGAGCTCCTAAGAGGCTCTCTAAAGATGCTCAAAGCCTGGCAACAGTGACTGGAGACCAGGGATGCGTAACACAGCAGGTACTGTGAACCTTCTGTATATGGTATGTGTGCTAAGAATAGCAAGAGATGTAATGTTGGGATTGTTTCAGAACTTAGTGTTGCGAAATGCTACGAAAAATATACTTTAGTACAAAAGCCTGTTTGGGCCGAATACACACAGTTATTTTTGTAATATTCAGCCCTGAAAATAAATAAGAAGTCTCTCTTATGAGGATATGATGTAACTTATTATTTGTCATACATTTAAAGGACAACACCACAGTTTTTCAATATTTTACTATGTTCTTACCTGAGCTTAGACGAATTAACACATACCTATCTTTATTTAATGCGTGCACTTAATCTTTGTACAGCGCGTCGTGAATGTGTTAGCATTTAGCCTAGCCCCATTCATTCCTTAGGATCCAAACAGGGATGAATTTAGAAGCCACCAAACACTTCCATGTTTTCCCTATTTAAAGACTGTTACATGAGTAGTTACACGAGTAAGTATGGTGGCACAAAATAAAACTTTTGTTTGGATCCTAAGGAATGAATGGGGCTTGAATGCTGACACATTTACGAGGTGCTGTGCAAGGTTTAAAAGTGCACGCATTGAAAAAACAGATGGGTATGTATTAATTCGTCTAAGTTGAGGTGATAACATAGTAAAATGTTGAAAAACTGTGGTGTTTACCTTTAAAGAGCTTTGGGGTCCATGCTTGATTTTGTCACTATAACCTAATCAATAAGATTCAAAATAGTTGATTAAAGATGCTTTTCAACCAATGCCACACAGCCCAAAACACCTTGATTTTAATGGGCTCTGCTCTATTACTTTCCTTTTAGGGAGAAACCTGATGATGTACATCAAAAGCGATAACTGTTGTCTTGGAAACAGATCATTTAACCTCTTTCTCTTTTGAGAACAAATTAGATGCAGCAGCCCACATAACTGATTGAATTCAGTTTAATAATTTAACTCACATTGACTGATATATTCTGCGTGCTGTTGTTGTAATATTACTGCATTATTTTGCATCATTGCACATTATTACCTCTCTGCATGTAATATATGATAACTTCGACCTTATAGTTTGATTTCTGTATCTTAGCAGGTATGTCCACGGCTCACAGAGACAGAGGATGATGCCGATATCATCCGAGGACCTCAGCGGAATGTTCGCCGTGGATCCTCTCTGACCACCAAGTCCGAGCCAGGTACTTAATTATTTTATAGTATATAGCATATATTATAATGCAATCTGTAGTGATATTTTCATTGATCTATTTTTTCTGTATTTAGAAAATGTATATGCATATGCCTACGAAAAGAAAACCAGAAAGAAAAGAAGAGTTTCGAGAGGAGATACAGACACAAGGTAGAATCTTTTGATTCACGTTAATGGAAAACTAACATGACAGCCAGTTTATTCACACACATTAAGATGAACAGATTTTACACTGTCTCAAAGAAAGAAAGAAGTGCATATTTTGTTTGTTTATTTACATCTTGTTACATGTACAGTGACAAAGAAGCATCTGACGGTTCCAAGGTTGCAGTTGTGTGCCTTGAGAGACTTAAGATCTTGGTGTCACGGCATCCACCACAGAGCCAACAAAACACAGACCTCCCATCTGAAACTTCTGAGTCTGGACTGAAACCTGAAAGAAGAGTGCCGGAAAGAGAAGCACCTTCTGAGGTAACTGCCTATCAAGATTGCTTATATAGGGGAGAGCAGGGCACAAAGTTAGATGAATCAGTTTTTTACACAATCAACATACACATCTCTGCTACAAATGAACACTTAAAGGCGGAGTCCACGATGTTTGAAAACCTAATGTTGATATTTGAAATCACCTAAACAAACACGCCCCTACCCCAATAGAATCTGGACCTTCTGTTGATAGACCCGCCCCACACATACCCAACCCGGCAAAGATGTCGGTTAGTAGACACGCTCCTTATTGCTGATTGGCTATAAGTGTGTTTTGGTAGTCGGCCCGTCTCCTTTTCCAAAGCGTTTTTCAAACATCGTGGACTCCGCTTTTAAAGGAAAACACCAGCGTTTTTCAATATTTTACTATGTTCTTACCTCTAGTGATGGTCGTTTTCGAAGCACTGCTTCATGAGACATTTACGAATCTTTTGTTTCGAATCAGTGGTTCGGAGCTTGCTTCAAACTGGCCGAAGTCACGTGATTTTAGCAAACGAGGCTTCATTACATCATAACTGTTTCGAAACGTTTCGAAAATCCGAGGGTTCACCACTAGGGGGAGTTGATCACAAGTAACCAGTGTCGAATATGTTTAGGTGAACTCGGGTCAGTTTTATTATGCAAGTTCATAAAACATTTATCCTTCTGACTAATAACACTACCATCTACTTTTTGTTTATAGACAGATTTAATGACAAAAATTTGCATAAATAAAAGGGTAGTTAGTTTTAATGATTTGTTTGCCCTGAATTAAACTAAAAACACATAATACACTTCTAATTATGTCTAAATTAAGTTAAATTATTTTTTTAAACATATTTTAATAAAAATCTTGCTATTGTGTCAAAAAAGATGTTTGGACATATCTGCTTTTACACTATTTTGACCAGCAGGGGTCGCCAGCGTGTGTGGTGTTTCGAATTGCTTCGAAAAACCGAATCAATTTGCGAAGCAATTGGTTCAATTGATTTGAAGTTTCGAAAAGCTTCGTTTTTCCCATAACTATTGACCTCAACTTAGATTAATTAATACATACCTATCTGTTTTCAATGCGTGCACTTTTTATCTTTTTACAGCGCTTTGTGAATGTGAATTTAGCCTAGCCCCATTCATTCCTATGGCTCCAAACAAAAGTTTTTAAATAGGGAAAACATGGAAGTGTTTGGTGGCTTCTAAATTCATCCCTGTTTGGAGCCATAGGAATGAATGAGGCTAGTAAAATATTCACGAGGCATAGTAAAATATAAAAAACGGTGGTGTTTTCCTTTAAAGTTTATTTATGGGACTTACCGTTATCGTATAATTACACTGAAAGTGACAGGAGTACAAACGTTACAACTTATCCCATAGGTGGGGTTAATTTTAACAAACAGAGGGTTTGTTGTAACAGCTGCTAGAAAATTTAGTTTAAACACAAACAAGTCAATAAAATTCTGTTTACTGAAGGTGGATATTGTTTATATATCTATCCGTCTATAATAGATAATATTCACACACTCATCCATCCATGATCCTTCATCTAACCATTTTTGTATTATGCATCAATGCATATAAAAAGATCACAATTAAAATCATAAAATCATTTATTTAATTAAAATCATAAAATTATTTATTCAATTAAATCAATTAAAATAATAATTGTCAGTTATTTCCCCTGATATTGTATTAACAATTATCATTTTAATTTATAGTATTTACATTGTTTTTATTTTATTATCATTGTATACCTGAGGCTTAGTTGTACAACTGTGTTACTAACCCCGCTGTGTTAAAATGTTTTCAGTCCCAGCTATCAGTTATTAGGAGTTTCTGAAATGTTTCAAAATGGTGTTATGTTTTAGGTAACAAGACAGTGATTAAAATAATATACTGTAAGGTTGGATTTGGACACTTAAGCTGGGTACACACCACAAGATAATCGGGCTGAATTTGGGCCAATTCTAGGTAAAGTCCTGAACGTTTTCGTTGTTGAACCAATTATTCACTGCAAAAAATGACTTTCTTACTTAGTATTTTTGTTTTGTTTTCAGTAGAAATATTAAAAAATTCTTAAATTAAGATGCTTTTTCTTGATGAGCAAGTAAATAAGTCTAGTTTTAAGACAAATAATGTGCAATTTGAGTGAAATTGTCCTTGAAAGAAGCTAGGTTATCTGCCAATGGGGTGAGAAAAAAAATTGTGAAATAAGATTAATTCAAGTAAAATTTTCTCACTCCATTGGCAGATGTTTTTGCTTGTTTTAAGCACAAATTCACTTAAATTGTATATTTATTGTCTAAAAACTAGTATTTTTTTTTAGGTCATTTTGCTCATCAAGAAGATACATCTTGATTTAAGAATTTTTAGATATTTCTACTGAAAGCAGGACAAGGATACTAAGTAAGAAAGTCATTTTTTGCAGTGTTTTATCAGATTATCCTGTGGTGCGCGGTGTGTAAAGAGCGTCTGAATCTGCTCTGAGGCACGTCGGGGTCGCTCCGATCGCAAATCGTAAATATTCAACATATTGATCAGAAATCTTGTTGTGTGGGGGAAACCCTGAGGACAAACGCACACACATGCTGTAGATTGTCACGTGAAACTAAGCGATACCCAATCAGAAAGCGAGCTGATGAAAGACAAACCATAACAACTACATGGCGCAGCAGGCACAGTCCAAAGTGAGATGGACATCAGAGATTAAAAAGCAGTCCATTGTATTAATGTCATTTCTTTATGCTGTTTTGACGCTAGCATGGCGAGATCTCCGCGAGATTTCCTGTGTTCTTAGCTGAGATTCGCCGCGTTGTTTGTGAAGTTGATCTGATGGTGCAGTCAGTGGTGTGCTGTCATGACCACATAGTGGCACTTCACACACTATAGAAATAAACATGTTAAATCTTCAATATTTTTTTTTGTCTGTGGTCTCTCACATTTTTAAAATCTGATAAGGTTTAAAAAATCTTTTGGTGTGGTCTTATCTTTACAACTAGCTTTAATTTACTTCCATGTCTCCGAAACGCTCTTAGTTCAATATCTTAATAAAAACACATCAAAACTTTTCACAAATTCACAGGAGACTTTTGACATTAACCTCCTAAGAGCTTTTGGCTTGCATTTTAGATTTATTCCAGCTATTTGGGGTTACAAAGAACCAATAAATATAATAAGCAAATATTTTTCTTTGAATATGAAGCAGTGTAAATCGTACACGTTTGTGTACAACAGGTTCCAGCTACATAGAATTAAGTATTATGGTGTAAACAACAAAAAATGTTTCCACGTATATAGACCCACCAGGTCTTAGGAGGTTAAGAGAAAAAAAACGAAAACACAGATTGCGCGGCCCTGTATAAATATGTAAAGTAGCTGCGTTACAATTAACCCCATGTTAGTTTCTGCCCCGCTCACCCCTACTCCTAAAAAACTACTATTTGAGTCTGTTCATGTCACTTTCCTTAATAATTATTATGATGTTTTTTAAGGGAACATTGAGTGAGGAGTCAGGTCAGACAGGGGACAGCTTGCTGCCCACAGAGCAGCCGTCATCAGAGCATTTGCATTACGGTGGATCATCCAGCCCCCCTGAGGTATCTCAGCCTGCTGTGCATGAATTAAGCAACACAAACCAAGAATCTGGGCTTCTAGGCATATCCAGCGATACCGTTCCTGCCCTGCAACCAGACACGGAAGAGATTCACTCTGATCATGATCCTCCATCTGAACCCAGATCAGTGCCAGCTTCTGATTTTCAAGCATACTCCACAGGAGAGCCTGAACTGGTCTCAGATGCAGATATTCCGGAATCGCAAGCAGAATCGGAATCGGATATGGCATCCGAGCAGCCTCCCGAATCCGTGCTCTCGACTTCCGAACAGGAATTCGAATCTGATCCGGATTCCACAGCTGAAGTGAGACTGAATCTCGAACCGGAGTCTGAATGGGAGGCGGAGCGGACCGTTCTCCCACCTGACACCAGCTCGGAGACGACATCAGATGCTGCCGTTGAACCCGAGGCCACTGTGGAGAGACCTGAGATAGAAAACGAGGACTTCTGTGCAGTCTGTCTCATTGGTGGAGACCTTCTGTGCTGTGACCGCTGCCCTAAAGTCTTTCACCTGTCGTGCCATGTGCCACCACTGCGGAGTTTCCCAACGTAAGCCATTCTCTATTTATCAGCCAAGTTTTTACTCACTGCTGCCTGAAACTAACCTTTATCATCTCGGACCTCTGCAGAGGCGACTGGATTTGTACCCTGTGCCGGGATGTGGAGCAGCCAGAGGTGGAAAATGAATGTGAGAATGTGCAGATGTCCACCGGCACGGTGCCATATGGACTGTCGGCGTGTGACCAGAGGGTAAGTGAAGGGGATGCTGTGCCTGTGACCTCAGAGATCTGGGAGTCAAAATCCAGAAAGCAAGTTCAAGCCCCAAGAGAAATCTGAATTATCTTCTTTCAACAGATGGGAACTACATGTGAAAATGTTTTTAATAGGATGATTTGTCTTGATGTTTGTTTACAGAAATGTGAGAAGTTGACACTGCTGATCCTCAGCAACATTCTTAGCGCTCCGTTTCATGAGCCTGTCAGCCCTCTGGTAATTTTACATTTTATATCTCAAGAATCTAGATTTGGAAATAAGCATGAAATGCATTTCTTTGTCGATTAAAATTGTGTTGCTTGAAATTTGCAACTTTATTTCTCAGAAGACTTGGAGTTTTAGCTTACGTGTCATATTAGGATCAGCTTTGTCTTAAGATGTTTCTTCAGATGTTTCCTTTGGAAAAAATGAGGCAAGACTTGGAAAGTCAGAGCTTATGTATCATTTTTAAGCTTTCGGTAACATTTGAGAACACTTTCTCAAAGAAATCTGAGAAACAGGAATCTAAAGCAAACTTCTAAAGCAGGGGTCTCCAATGTGGTACCACATCCAGATAATTTACTCAACACCATGTCATCCAAAATGTTAATGTCTTTCTTTGTTCAGTCGATAAGAAATCATGTTTTTTTGAGGAAAACATTCCAGGATTTTTCTCATTTTAATGGATTTAATTGACCCCAACACGTAACAGATTTAATGCAGTTTAAACATGCAGGTTCAATGGAGTTTCAAAGGACTCTAAACAATCCCAAACGATGCATAAGGGTCTTATCTAGCGAAACGATTGTCATTTTTGACAAGAAAAATAAAAAATATGCACTTTTAAACCACAACTTCTCGTCTATCTCTGGTAATACGTCATTACGTCAAGTGGTCATCATGGATGACGAATGCGAAACTACGCCCCAGTGTTTACAAGTGTGGAGAAAGAGGACCGTTCTGACGTTTTATATGTTGAATGATAATAATTTATGTATTTGTGTCAGTTTATTATTTAAAATTACGCGAGGTCGCGCTGGTGCGTCACAGGACCGGAGGAAGACGAGAAGTTGTGGTTTAAAAGTGCATATTTTTTATTTTTCTTGTTTTTTTATTTTTGACTCGTTTGAGATCGTTTAGAGTCCTTTGGAACTCCGTTGAAACTGCATTAAATCTGTTACGTGTTGGGGTCCATTAAAATGAGAAACATTCTGAAATGTTTTCCTCAAAAAACATAATTTATTCTCGACTGAACAAAGAAAGACATCAACATTTTGGATGACATGGTGTTGAGTAAATTATCTGGATTTTTTTAAGAAAATTGACTAATCCTTTATTAGTCTTAATTGTAATATTTATTTAATACATATTTTTTATTTTAGCTTGGCTTGGTTTACGCATGTTAACATTTTGAACAATACTAAAACATATAAACAAGTAAAATAAAATAAAATCAAATGAAAAGTAAAACAAAAAAAGTTTTTAGTAAACTATATCAAAAAGTAGCCCTCCAGATTGTTGCATGCATTGTGGTAGACCCCTGTTCTAAAGTAATCTCTTTTCTGTCTCAGAGATCACACTTTTGATTTTTTCTTCTTATTGATTGATCAAATATGTATATATTTTAATCTATTTTTAGGCTCGTCATTATTATCAGATCATCAAGAAGCCCATGGATTTGTCTGTCATCAAGAACAGACTCAACAGAAACAGCCACACACACTATCAATCTCCTCAGCAGTTTGTGTCTGACGTCCTGCTGATGTTCAAAAACTGTGCCAAGTTCAACTATGTGAGTGAAATGCATTATTTTGCCAATCCACGTCATTCTAGTTATTAGCTGTTAATAATTAATGTCATAGCTGATTTATAATCATGCCGCGTACTGATGTTCTGATTATGCATTGCTTTTTAATATCCTGTTTAATTTATCCTTAATTTAATTTTTAATAGATTAGCCTAAAAAAAAGCACGGCACTCATTTGTTCATTTATGAAATTCTAAATGGAGTTTGCTTTTTTAGGCTGTCAATCAAACAACTGAATATATAGTGCCTGCTTACCTCGCTCTTGTCTGTCAGCATCTCCTTATCACCCAAATCTCAACCTTTGTAACTAATATTTCATTGAATTCATCATTCAATCAACTATTTTCTATCAGTTATGTAGTAAAGTGTGTCATTCACAAGTCCCTCCTTTACAGACAGAAAACAAATCACTTTATTTTGATGCAATATGTCAACACTAGCTTGCAGAAGTCGGTTAGTTATTTGGTTGGGTTTTTAGTTCAATTTTGAGTCAAGTGGGAGGAAGACGGCTGTATTCAAAGAGCATTAAAGGGGACATTTCACAAGACTTTTTTAAATTGTCAAATAAATATTTGGTGTCTCCAGAGTACGTATGTAAGTTTAGCTAAAAATATAATTTATAAAACGTCCCGTTCTGGTTCTTCATTCTGATTGGTTGAAACGCGTTCTAAGCCGTGATAAAATACCCCGGTAACCCCACGGTTCAGATCGCATTACATAAGTATCACTGCGCCACTGTTGCTACATACTGATTTATGAAAATAAACACCACAGTCTTTAATCATATTTTCATTGTGTCTTTGCTGCGTCTGTGTTTCTTGGGAACTGCGCTCTGTTGCAGCCACACTTGATTCTGAGGAACTACTTTGTTTGGCGGAAGAGTAGTATTTGTACTAATACTAACTTATTAGTGTTTTATTTTATAAAATCCTGCTATGCATATGAAGTAACCGTTTTATAAAAGCAATAAGCCCCGCAAAGCAGTGCTGTTACAGTGCATTTTATAACAGCTAAGGGGGTTTTAGGCACTCTGCTTTGCGTCGTCTCTTACAACGCCGCTTAGCTGTTATAAAATGCACTGTAACAGCACTGCTTTGCGGGGCTTATTGCTTTAATAGATAATTTATTATAGCATGTTAAAATTGCCACTTTGTAGGTGTAAGCGAAAATGTGCCATTTTTGGGTGAGTCCCTTTAAATGCAAATGAGCTGATATCTGCACTAAATGGCAGTGCTGTGGTTGCATAGTGCAGATTAAGGGGCGGTATTATCCCCTTCTGACACCACAAGGGGAGCCAAATTTCAATTAGCTATTTTTTAACATGCTTCCAGAGAATGGTTTACCAAAACTAAGTCACTGGGTTGATCTTTTTCGCATTTTCTAGGTTGATAGGAGCACTGGGGACCCAATTATAACACTTAAACATGGAAAATGTCAGATTTTCATGATATGTCCCCTTTAATATACACAGTAATACATACAGTATAAGCGTGTTTTCTGTAGATAGATATTGACTGGGCTTGTTTTCTTTACAGGCGGACTCAGAGGTGGCTCAGGCCGGACACAGTCTGAAGTCATTCTTCCTTTCTAAACTAAGGGAGGTCTTCCCACATCTGAGGTGCCCTGTGCAGGAGGATGAGGAGGAAGAGGAGGAATCAGACAGTGAAGATTATGAGGACCTGGAGAGAGCTGCGGTGACCGGATTCCCCTGGCCGGAGAGAAAGGAGCAGAGCCACAGAAAGAGGAAGAGGAGGCACTCCCTCAACTGGAGGAGAAATCACTACTAGTTGTGCCTCGTATATATACATGTACAGTTAATGAAGTTAAATCCATCCTGCGTGACTTACAGTTTTTTTTAAGATTTAGGTATTTTTCTTTTTTAATGACTAAATCAATTCCTATCACATTATAACCAGTTCAGATTTATGTGTTTTGCTGTCGCTGTGGGTAGGTGTTCACTTTAAGCCTTTTCCTAAGGTCTTGCACAAGTACATGTGTATTACAATGCTTTCGCTTACATTAAATCATACATTTCGTTCGAAAGCTGACTGGTTGCTGTCAACTAGCAAATATAGACAGTCAATGTTAATTATTAATATTATATATTTGTTGAATATAGCTTCTGTTTCATCTTCTTATCTAAAAATCCTACGTATCTAGGGGTACTGTTGCCAGCTACTGTTTTACTGTGATGATTTTATTGACCTGTAGAGGGAGTACTTCACATAGCCTGATGCAGTGCTTCCCAGTCTTGGTCCTCGAGTACCCCCTCCCAAAATGTTTTAGATGTCTGCTTATTTAAAACACCTGATTCAACTCATCAGCCTCCCTTAAGAATGGTTAACATGTCTCCCTAACAAGCTGAAGAGTTAAATCAGGTGTGTTAAATAAAGAGACATTTTGGGAGGGGGTCTTGGGGACAGGAATTGGGGAACACTGGCCTGATGCAAAACATTAGTTCATATTGGACTTTAATAAGAAAGATGTAACCCATGACCCCTTACTAGAAGACAAGAATATCTAATTGTTTTTACCGAAATACTTTTGAATCACTTTTTTCTTCTTTTACGTGGTTCAATAACAGGTTTGATATGTCTTCTTAAAATTGATCTTTATTGCTAAAATTGCCATGCAGAACATGTTAAGTCCTTCTCTTATGATGTTTCATATCTTTAACTAAATTGTATTTAGTCATATATATACTGATGTAAATATGGAAAAGTTTTTTTCTTGTACATAAACTAGATCACTTTTTTTTCTTTTCTGATGGCTTTAAAACCCCCATAAAATTGTTAAAAAGCTGTTTTGCATATGTTTGTAATGTAAGAATTTTTGTGTATCGTTGTCTATAAATGCATTATCAATGCATTATTGCATGAGATCATCATGCAAGTAATTAATTTGCAAAATATCTTTAAACGCCTTGCCAGGCTCTTATTAAACACACGTTTGTACTCATATTAATATGATGTTAATGGTTTATTGACCTAATGATATTTTCTAACCGTAGCGCTAAATCTAGTAAATAGTCCCAGATTTTATCATCATTCAATCCGAAGGTAATTTTCAGATTAAAAGTAATTTCTGATGCTTATATGGCACAGCATGGAAAGTAAAAACTAGTCCTCATTTAAAAAACATGTTTTTTCTAATTTAATTATTTGGGCAAAAAAGAGAACTGATTAAACCATCATGTTAACTCTTAAAGCGTTATTTGCTTTTGACACATGAGAGGTACAGAACAGGAGTGTTGGTATTGGCCAAAGTGGCTGCGTAGCTTATTACTTGAACACGATTTTCCCTCTAGAGCTGAAATTCCTAAAGATTCCTGAGTCTGTATTGTGCGTGTGGACTTCTGACAGATTAATAAAGTCTGGCCATCCACCAGCACTGAGGCCATACGCCAAAATGAAGGCCCTGGATAATTTCATTACAAGTAAAAAACATTTGGTTGACATCTCAGCTGGCTGAGGTTTTTCCACTTTGTTTGATTTGTTAAAACAAACCCTTTGACTCTGTAAATGTCTTCTGAATTAAGGTAACAAGACGTAATTTTTCTTTGATTTTTGCAAGGGGAAGATGCTACAATCAAGACGGTTTGACATGAAACATCAGTTTGATTTATGACTTTTCATTACTTTCTTTAAAGATAGATCTCTCTGTCTTAATCCAATTTCTTATTATTTTGTTAAGTGATATCTTCACATAGCATCACATATACAAAATATTGTTTTAGATGTTCAAAAGCAAAAAACAGCTAATAAATGCGAAAATTGCACGTAAGCCAGTTAACAATGTGTACTGAACGCATGACGCAGCATAGCCTACTGTAATTTGTTCCTCACTGAAATCTCCCAGGCTTGTATATTGGATATTTTTCATCTATCACTTCAGTTAGAAAGATATTAGGTTTTGATGCTATCTAAAAGGGTGATCGTCTTTGAGATATCTCTTTCCTTGACAAATTGAGTTTCGCTGCTAAGGTACTGTACATCTGAACCCCAGCGGACACATCCTGGCTCATCTTAACTGACAGCTTCCTGATGACACTTAAATCAGATCAGTGCCTGGCCCGAGTCACAGAGAATTTACCCGAAACCTGCAGGATTACACCCCTGATTGCTTTCTTAAAGATGGGGGATAAGAGTAGAGCCCCCACAAGGCCGCACTAAACGCAGACATGATGCAATAACTCTGCTGCCAGCTTTTAAATCCATTTTCCCTCTTCTTCTCATGAGATACAGTTGGCCTCATTTTTACCCCCTTTAGCTTTGACTACTTATTTATAATGTCTCTTAAAAGGGGTCATATATTCTTGCATTTTAATGGACAATTTTGCCTATTCTCATGTAAGTACCTACCTACAGTATATAAAAAAAATTAAACAGGGGTCTGGAAAATAATTACTAAAGGCCGAACACTAAATAGAGTATCTTTATAATCTCTTTTATTGTTTGGTATGTTTAAGTTATACAAAATTTACAGAAATGTGCTCCGATTAGGCTCAGGCCCTTAAACTTTGCTCATTATAACTTGATTACTGCACACTTGGGTGGTACTCTCAAAGGTTCCTTTTTGTACCTTTATGGGTATATAAAACAGTGAACTTTTGACTAAGTACCTTTAAGAACCTTTTGTGTACCAGTTAAATGTTAGGGGTACAAAACGTTTAACTGTACCTTTAAAGGTACACATTAGGTCCTTAAAGGAGCATTTCACCCGTAGAAACATTAATCTTCATTGAAAGTGCCTCATATTTGTAGTCGAAATGTAACATACATTTTGAATTTGGTGCCTATTTGACAGAGAAAATGGGTGTTTGTAGTCTCACCCCCTCAACAAAGATACTGGACTTCCTGCTTTCAATGATGCAAAATGATGATTTTTACATCATTGAAAGAAGGAAGTGCAACACTGAAATCTGTATTTCTCCTGTCTCCGCGGAAACTGAGGAAATGATGCACGACCATTCAAAAACATGACTGGGGTTCTAACTATACAAAGCTTAAAGGATTAGTCCATTTTCTAAAAAACAATCCAGATAATTTACTCGCCACCATGTCATCCAAAAGGTTAATGTCTTTGTTCAGTCGAGAAGAAGTTATGTTTTTTGAGGGGAACATTGCAGGATTTTTCTCATTTTGGTGGACTTTAGTAGAGCTCAACACTTAACAGGTTTTTTCAACGGAGTTTCGGGGGACTGTGGGCGATCCCGGGCGAGGCGGGGGGGTCTTGTCTAGCGAAACGATTGTCATTTTTGACAAGAAAAATAAAAAATATGCACTTTTAAACCACAACTTCTCGTCCTGTGGTTCGCCAGCGCGACCTCACGTAAATGCGTAGTGACGTAGAGAGGTCACGTGTTACATATATGAAACGCACATTTGCGGACCATTTTAAACAATAAACTGACAACACAAAGACATTAATTAGTATCATTCCACATACAACAACGTAAGAACGGTCCTCTTTCACAACACTTGTAAACACTGGGGTGGAGTTTCGCGTTCGTCTTCTGTGACCTCTTGACATCATGACATATTGCGTGAGGTCACGCTGGCGTAACACAGGACCGGGGAAGACGAAAAGTTGTGGTTTAAAAGTGCTTTTTTTTTCTTGTCAAAAATGACAATCGTTTCGCTAGATAAGACCCTTATGCCTCGTTTGTGATCGTTTATAGTCCTTTGAAACTCCGTTAGAAAAAACTGTTAAGTGTTGTGTTAAGTATTAAGATTTGGGCTCTATTAAAGTCCAATAAAATCCTGCAATGTTTTCCTCAAAAAACATAATTTTTTCTCAACTGAACAAAGAAAGACATCAACATTTTGGATGACATGGTGGTGAGTAAATTATCTGGATTTTTCTTTAAAGAAAATTGACTATTCCTTTAATGCAAATGGGTGAAGTGTCCCTTTAAGGTACAGTAGTGTTCTGGCGCAGTGGCAAAAACTTTAATGGGATGCAACATCAACAAAACATTTTTAACCCTCATAAGCCCTGATTTTCTTGTATACGTTATAGTTCCACGGGGTAAAAATGACTCCAGAACTTAAAAGAGTGATTACAAAAAAATATATACATTTTTAATGATACAAATAATATAGCATTTTTTTGTTTACTTCCCATCTATACATTAATTTTGGGAGGTATGAAGTACTTTTATACCTGTTTACCACAAAATTCCTCAACTGCACCAGCTTACCTGTAAAATATAATTTTTTTATGAAAAAAATCACATAAATGTTGATCTAAATTTGATTTAAATTGTTTTTAGATATTGATCAAGACGTAATGTGTTGAATTCGGCCATCTGATGTTTAGAAAAAAACATAAAGAATTACAGTTTAGGAAATAAATCATTTCGACCAGCAGAGGCCCATATTCATTTCACTGGATGTCGCCAACTGCTCACATCACTACTTTAGTGATACATTTTGTGAATTTATGTTTATATAAACATTAGAAAGGACATTAAAAATAAATATTATTTCAAATAGTATTTTTTGTAGTTTTTGATGCATTTTGAAATGTTTGTTTTTACAAAATGGCACAGAAATTCGACTGAATGTAATGTGTGTGTGTGTGTGTGTGTGTGTGTGTGTGTGTGTGTGTGTGTGTGTGTGTGTGTGTGTGTGTGTGTGTGTGTGTGTGCACGCACCTGTGTGAGCATAAGAGCCAAATTCTATAAAAATGCTCTCAGTGGCAGTCATACCTTTGTGTGTGTGTGTGATTGAGCATGTCTTTTCTATATTGCATTTGTGCTCTGTACCAGGCCTACTTTTCTTTGTTGAAATTTTCAGATTTATTCTGAATCCATTGATTTTTTTTTGACAAATAAAAAGAAAAAAATATTTTTTGCATTTCCCATTCATTTTCATTTGGGGTCATTTTTACACCTATTCAGAATGACCGAATCAAGCCCAGTTTTTTATATGAATGACAGATAGTCCGGAAAGGTCACAAAATCTTATTCCACCGAGATGAAGGGAACCATGTTTTTTTTTTATTAAAGAAAAGTGGCTTGGCGAGTAAGATTGACTCCAGGGGACTTAAAATGAGACAAACGAACTTATGCCAAAAACATTACAGAATTACATTGCTTGTTATTGATGTTTAGGCTAAGTAACAATAAGGTCACTTCCTTTAGGATTATGTTATTAAAGAACTGGCTAATAACAAAATAACAATATAACATATTATGTCCAAAATGCATAACATCTTAACTAAAATATAAATGAAGAAAAATTGAAAGTTCACATGTTTAGAGTTGCATTAATCATATACACTAGCCATGGCACAAATGGCAACATTCAGCAAATTCAAAAGCATAAATTCATTTAAACTTGATTCCGTCTTTACACAATTGTGATACTGTGATATATTAACTAATATGACTACATCCAACAATAAAATGAGTTTCAAATTGTATCCAATATAAATAAATGCATATTTATAAATAGTTTTGTCCTATACAGTACAGTATAGCTCTAACGAATGCATGTGAAATTCCTTTCAGAAAAAAGATAACAGAAAATCTTGTGTGATCTGAGATGGAGCTTTGTAATGTCAAGTCTTTCCTGCCCTTCATCAGCCTTCAGGTCGGCTGGTTTTACATCTGCGTGCTGTTTAGCCAGTCTAGTTTCTTTGAAATGCAATAGTATGCAGTGATATATAGTGTTTAGATGAAAATCCACTTCATTCTTCTCTTTCACAAGCATGTTTTTCTTGTCTGTGATTGCATGTTGATAAGGTCTTTGTAAGTTTATGCTGAACTCCAGTAACTATATTCTATGTGCGTAAGCCTGACTGAATCCAGGATCTGTTTATAGCTTCAGTATACTTTAATGAAATTCCACTCTGTCCAAAGCAATATACTTAACAGTGAGACGGACTAAGCCTGATACGTGCCACATATTTTTTGGTGCCGGGTACATTTTGAGCTTTTGTACTGCTAAAGTGTCTGTGAGTCCTCAGCCAACAAAAATCAAATGAAACATAACAGAATAATAATAGGACACTGTAGAGAACTCAGCTGAAGAATGAAAAGAGCGAAGCAGAAAAAAGCCTCCCTGACCAGTGTAGCAGCCCATGAAATTGAAGTCCGGGTGGCTGAACGTCTTTCAATTTTTTGGAACTGTTCTGGAAAAGAAGGAAAATTGATTGCTGCTCTCTACTCTGTAAGGAATTGATCCCGGCAATCAAAATATGGCTGACATTCTTGGCCGAATCGTAGGCTGGCACTGCAAAAGCTGCTCTTGGGGCTAATATGTTCACCCTAATTACTGGGAGATACCCACAGCATCAAGTGCATTTGATGTTAGAAAGCTTTGCCAACCACTTCGGTATCCAAATGCACATACCTGACCAAAAATTAAATTTCAGTTAAAGAGCACCTATTGTCCGATTCATGTTTTTACATTTCCTTTGGTGTGTAAGTGTGTATTAGTACATGTTAACGATATTCAAAGTAGTGATGGGGACGAGACCGCCTATGCCGAGTCCGAGTCAAGACAGACTGTTTGAAGGGTCGAGACTGAGTCGAGTTTTCAAATACAGTCGAGACCGAGTCTTTGAGGAAGCAAGTCTGAGTCGAGACTGAGTCCTTTAGGAGTTGAGACCGAGTCGAGAACAAGACCATAAAAACATATCAGTTTTCATATTCATGATTTAATATCACCCAAGTTAATAATCAACAGTCGTACAGACTAAGCTAGATTGGGAATTATTTAGAGGAGAAGTCTTAACATCTTAATATAGACTATGCTTTTACAATCATTAAAAAATCCCTACCACATGCATCATCTTCTGCCTTTTTTTGAGAGATAAATAAACGGCTCTGATGGCAGTATCTTTGCATTGCATCATGGGATGTCATTTTCAAATAATGCCCGTCAACATTGCATTTTATTATTATTGTTATGTGGTTTTTTTATATGAACATAAAAAATGCGATGGTCTCGAGGACTCTGAAATTACGAGTCCTTCTCCTCTCACTGTGGTCTGAGACCGAGTCGAGACCGAGTCAAGACAGAGTCTTCGAAGGAACAAGTCCGAGATGAGTCTGAGAAAGCAGAAATCGGTCTCGATTCTGAGACCAGACTCAAGTACTACATCACTATTCAAAAGGTACAAACCCCAAAGTAAACATTGATGTGAGTTATGGTCTCTAACGTAAATCTCTTTTCTTGGACTACAACGAACACACAGATTGTAGGCAACAGTTTACTTGCTGGGATTGGTGATGTAGACAAGACCGACATTATCATAATTCCTCCCGCTTTGACTCACAGCCTCAACTCCTGTAAGAAACTGAATCTTTTAAACATAGTAAGGAGCCTCACATATTCTGCTGACGTCAGAGGTATTCAGGCCAATTACAATATACAGATTAGCTGACCAATCAAGGGACACAGAGCTTTTCAAATCCGTGCGTTTCAGGAAGAGAGTGAAATCTGGAGAAAATAATGTGTTTTTTTAACCATAAACCACGCAAACACATGAAAGCCAATTTGATAAAAATCCAATATTTAAGACAGCCAAAAACATTTTAAAGTAAGTTAAAATTTAGTTTTTTACAGTGTTTGTGTAAAGAATATCTAAGGTCCTTAAAGAGCACCTATTTCATTGCTAAAAACGAAGTTATTTTGTGTATTTGGTATAATACAACACTGAAAAGAATGATTCATTGAATTTAATCAATTTTTTAAGGTAAGTGGTTGCAATCAATTTATTTAAGCTACATTTAAACAAAAGTTTTATATTTTACTTTGCTTTACTAATCTTTTTTGTTTAAATGTAGCTTAAATAAATTGATTGCAACCACTTACCTTAAAAAAATTGATTAAATTCAATGAATCATTTTTTTCAATGTGGGGGGCAGTTTCTGAAATTGTATAAAACAAATTAATTTATCATAACTTCTGTGTAATTAAACCATTGTATCATTTAATATATGTTTTGTTTAATTCAAATTGTTAGTTTCAGATTGTTTTAAGAATTTTCTTTGGAGGGCCGCAACACGTGGGGGGGGGGTGCATGCCGAAAATGCTTCCTTTTTTTCTAATTTGATCAAATTGTGTAGATAAAATTTAAAATAGTAAGCTAAAATGACTTTTGACGTTTACACTGAAAAAAACGAGTCATTGAATTTAATAATTTTTTTTAAGGTAAGTGGTTGCAATCAATTTATTTAAGCTACATTTAAACAAAAAAGATTAGTAACGTAAAGTAAAATATAAAACTTTTGTTTAAATGTAGCTTAAATAAATTGATTGCAACCACTTACCTTAAAAAAATTGATTAAATTCATTGAATCATTTTTTTCAGCGCAAGACAATTTAAGGTATAGGTAAAAAGTCGAATCTAAAGCAAAGGTGGCAACATGGTTCACAAGATCACACAGCAGTTTGGTTTAATTCACTGTGGCAAAGTTCTGCACTTAGCCACGCAACTTTAACTATCAAAGGGAAATCCGTCTGTGTTCGGTGGAGAAATGACCTTATGGCAGCTCTGTGTAGTGGGAGGGGAGACAGAGGAGCATTGCGTCTGTGAGAGTAACAGAAAGAAAGTAAGAGACAGAAGAGATTGTGGCGCCACTTTGAGAGCTGTATAAATAGTAAAGAGTACTGCCCGGGACCGTACCCAAAGAAACAACAGGACGGGGGCTGCAATCCACAGCAATGAATGACATCAAACTGGCCCTGTTGGGCAGTGAGGGAGCAGGCAAATCTGGTGAGTTTCTTTATAGTCAACATACTGTTTATCTTACACATACTTGTAGCATGTAAATTTGACTTGTTTAGCAAATATGCGTACTTTAAACTAACTGAGTATTTTAGGCTTGATTCCAATTCTGTCACAGCAATGTGCCGGTCCTCGGTTGAGCTGGAAGTCATCCATGTTTGTACTGTTGCAGTGTGGCTGTACAATAAATAATGTGTGCGAGCTGTACATGACCAGTAAGGCATTATGCCTGCACTTTAAAAACCTTGTGAAAGTACTTTGGAACAGATCGCAGGGGTGAGGTCATCTTTATACAAATCATCCGAGGGGAAATTAAAATGGATGGTTGTAAGATGCAAATAATTGGTGAAATTGTTTAGAGATTATTTGTGTTCCACTCTGCAGAATAAGAACGTTCGGACCCTTCGGCGTGCATACATGTACTAATGCCTATTAAGTATTAGGGAAACAATGATTCCATATGTTCCTCTGAACAAAAACAGTGGAGGTAGTGAAGGGGGCCGGGGGGTCCGAGGGACCGGAAAGTAAACAGAGCAGAGCATCAAGCAATGTCTTGTTTCAGATTTGAAGGTTTGTGAGGAAAACACTTGAATCATGACTGCTTGATGGTTCTTAGGATGCAACTTTTGTGAGGCTGCCACAGTGTGTGTGTATTTTGAAGCCCCGACTTCAAAAACTAAATAAAGTAACATAGTTTCATGGCTGAAATATTTAATATAGACCAGGTAGTGTGCTCATAAAAAAGAAGAAAGCATATAACGTTTTTTTCTGTGCCAGATATGTACCAGCACTTACTGCCAAGTCTTTGATGAGGGGTTTGACCTCTTGCCCTATTTTCCTATTTCAAGCTTTATCCTGGTCATTTACTGTACATCACAGCACGGTCTCAATAACCCAAAACTCAATCATCTCCCCTCTTTTGTCCTCAGCGGTGCTGGTGAGATTCTTGACCAAACGATTCATAGGAGAATATGCCTCAAATTCCAGTAAGTAATCTCACGTGCATGTTTAAGAAGTTATGGTGCAGCCAGAATGTTGCGCATGTGATCGTAGGTTTTATCCATATCAGCATACAGTAATGGCCGACATAATATCAAATACAACTCAAAGCACAAAGCTGTATTGTTCCTACAGTTCATGAAGATAACTGAGAATAACCAAAAGGTAAACTTTTGATTTTTTTACAAAAAAAGAAATGAAGGCACACTGTAAAAACTTTTCTCAATTTAAGTTAAAACTTTAAGGTAAAAAACTTCAGCAACTCAGCAATGGCAAAAAAAATGACCTTTTTCAATCAACGTATTAAGTTTAATACCAGACAAACCTTTCTTTGTGGTTTTTTTTATTTTAAATGAAATTCTTACTTGCAAAAAGTCTTTAAATTTTTTACTCTTCTCTAAATGTTTATAAAACTGCACTGTAAAAAGTAAAAATTGAATCAACTTAAAAAATACTTCAATTGGTAACACATAAAATGTAAACATTTTCAATGTAAAAGTTTCACTAAAGTGAAATAAAATTTTTAGGTGTTACCAATTGAAGACATTTTTTTTAAAAGTTGATCCAACTTTTACTTTTTACAGTGCAGTTTTATAAAAATTTTGAGTAGAGAAAAAGTTTAAAGTCTTTTTGCAAGTAAGAATTTAATTTAAAGTGCACCTATTTCATTGCTAAAAACAATACTATTTTGTGTATTAGGTATAATACAATGTGTTCGTATAATTCATTATTTTCCACATACCGTACATTTTTGTAGCTCCAGATTTCACTCTCTTCCTGAAACTCACGGATTTGAAAAGCTCTGTGTCCCTGATTGGCCAGCTAACCTGTACGTTTTGATTGGTCTGAATACCTCTGACATCAGCAGGAAATGTGACGCTCCTTACCATGTTTGAAAGATTTGGATGCTAACAGGAGTTAACTTACAGACTGTGAGTCCAAGCGGGAGGAATTATGATAATGTCAGTCTTGTCTACATCACCAATCCCAGGAAGTAAGCTGTTGCCTACAATCTGTGTGTTTGTTGGAGTCCAAGAAAAGAGATTTACGTTAGATACGATAACTTGCGTCATCATTTACTTTGAGGTTTGTACCTTTTGCATATCGTTAGCATGTACTAATACACAGTGTTGGGGGTAACGCATTACAAGTATATTACTTTTCTAAAGTAACGAGTAAAGTAACATTACTTTTTAAATGTACACATTAATATTTGGGTAACAAAAGTAATGCAAATTTTTGTGATGAAAATATGCAATTTCTGAATGCAGAACTTCTCAGTCATAAAAACACCCGCAAGGCCTAAAAGAGATCAAGCCTCAGCCAAGTAAGAAAAAGTAACACAAAGGTAACTTAAAGGAATATTCCATTTTCTTGAAAGAGGGATCCGGATGTTTGCTCACCGCCGTGTCGTCCGGAATGTTGATGTCTTTCTTTGTTCGGTCGAGAGGAAGTTGTGATTTTTGAGGAAAACATTGCAGGATTTTTCTAATTTTAATGGACTTTAATAGAGCCCAACATTTAATACTTAACTCAACACTTAACAGTTTTTTTCAACGGAGTTTCAAAGGACTATAAACGATCCCAAACGAGGCATAAGGGTCTTATCTAGCAAAACGATTGTCATTTTTGACAAGAAAAATAAAAAATATCCACTTTTAAACCACAACTTCTCGTCTAGATCCGGTTGTGATGCGCCAGGTGATCCCACGCAATACGTTATGACGTCAAGAGGTCACAGAGGACGAACGCGAAACTCCGCCCCAGTGTTGAGAAAGAGGACCGTTCCGACATTGTTGTATGTCAACTGATACTAATGAATGTCTTTGTGTCAGTTTATTGTTTACAATGGTCCGCAAATGTGCGTTTTATATATGTAACACGTGACCTTCCTATGTCACTACGCATTTGCGTTAGGTTGCGCTGGACCGGACCTAGGGACCTTGTGGTTTAAAAGAGCATATTTTTTGTTTTTCTTGTCAGAAGTGAGGATCGTTTCGCTGGATGGGACCCTTGTCCTCGTTTGGGATCGTTTATGGTCCTTTGGAACTCCGTTGAAAGAAACTGTTATGTGTTGAGCCAAGTATCAAATGTTGGGCTCTATTAAAGTCCATTAAAATGAAAAAAATCCTGCAATGCTTTCCTCAAAAAACATAATTTCTTCTCGACTGAACAAAGAAAGACGTCAACATTCTGGATGACATGGTGGCGAGTAAACTATCTGGATTTTTCTTTTAAGAAAATGGAATATTCCTTTAAAGTAACGCAATTAGTTACTTTTTTGGGGAAGTAACTTAATATTGTTATGCATTACTTTTAAAAGTAACTTTTCCGAACACTGCTAATACACACTTTCACACCAAAGGAAATTAAAAACATGAATTGGACAATAGGTGCTCTTTAAAATAAAGAGAGAAACCATAAAGAAAAGTTTGTCTGGTATTAAACGTTTTACTTTGATTGTAAAATGTCTGTTTTTTGTGCAATTGCTGATCTGTTGAATGATTTCCCATTGTCTAATTTGTAAAAGTTTAACCCCTTTGCTTTGGCTTATGTGATCATGCCAAAAATTCCTGAAGCGCACAGTAATTGCACGGCCGATACAACTACATAATGTATCACATCAATTCCTGCTTTAATGCCCTTGAATTTTATATAAATGTCTAACAATCCCCTTTTATTTCAGCAGTCAGGTTTTTTATCACAGTATTTCATCCAGTGTTATTTATTGCAGACTCTTTATACCATAAAAGGCTCTCAATTGATGGAAGACAGTTAAACTTGGAAGTCTTTGATCCGTGCTCGCAGGTTTGTGTTTCTTCTTTCATACGGGACACTTTTATACAAGCACTGCCACAGGGCAACAGAGTCAGATATACCTGCTTCATATGGGAAGTGCATGTTGTGCCCCAGTGAGATTTATGTGTGCTGCCTTTGAAAACAGAGCCTCACGGCTTTTAGCCGCATCTGGGACCTTTTACTTCAGCAGTTGTTGTTTTACTTTAATTTCAAAAACTTGAGCTGTGAGATGAGCACCCTCGTATCCTGTACAAGGCAGTCAATATTGGCAGTCAGTCTTTGCGTTAAAACAAAGACTTCTGGTAGAGGACCGGTTGTTTGAAGTACATTAACAGCTTGCTTTGAGCTTTAGAGAATAACAGAGCTTTGTGCTATGTTCCCTTTGCTTTCTGATACTACGCTGACCCTTTGTAGGAGGGGGTCAAGATTAATTACTCTAGAACCCGGTTGCTCATTTGATGTCCGGCTTTCCAGCTGGTCAGTGAGCATGTTGTTTTTTTTACTGGAAAACACACTGTGTCCAACCCCTGGCAGAGTGGAGAAAGCAGATGTATCTTGGAGGAACCAGTAGACTGGGCTGATGGCTTTGTGGTGGTCTACAACATCAGCGACCGTACGTCCTTCCTAAATGCCAAAAACATCTTGGCGCAGATCAAAGAGAGTCGTCGGGAGACCTGTAAAGGGTGAGTCAGATTCTTCCCTGCAACCTTCTGACCTTTTCCTGATGCTGGCTGGAACAAAAGGATGGAGATTTAATAAATGAATGTGGACCATTTGCAGAATAGAGCGCAGGGGCTCCCTGCTAGACTGTGCACATCTGTAAAGGGCAAACTGGCTGATATTATAATTATTGTGCAGATGATTAGTACACACAAAGAGAAGTTCTGTCCATGATTATAAGATTTCAATGGTTTTAATATTTCAACAAGATGACTGGTCTTAGTATCTATTTCACTCTAGCAAATTTATTGAGGGATTTAAGTCTGGATGGTTTAAACTTTCAATGGTTATTTGTCATTTGAAATTCTTTTGAAACAATAGTAAGTGAGAGCGTGAGACTGGGCATCTGGATCTCATTAGATCTCTGAAACAAGGCAATGAGATCATTGATGAGAGGTCAGAATCCAGCATGTTCTTTAAAAATTGGCTTTGACACTTCACAAAAATGGCAACACGGTGTACTTAAAGCAAAGTTTCAGATTTGTCTTCCAACACAAGCTCTTTATAAATTCCAATCCTCAGTTTTAATATTAGAGGGGTTATTTTTGCTATGGTGTTATAGAAGAAAATGTACAATTTCTGGTGTTTACCATCTACTGTAGGGTTGCCAACTTTCTCACTTTGAAATACGGGACAAAAGATGGCCTGCCGCAGCAGTGTGGAAATGATTTTATGTATACAGTGTATTTAAGCCAATTGTCAAACCAAGTGAAGCAAATGCCACCAAGTGAAGTCGAACAAGGCTGTTGTATCAGTCACTGGTTAGATCAGCATAGCATTTAAAAAACGTGATGCAAGACATTCCAGACAAATAAATTTGGCATAAAATACGGGACATCCCAGCTAATACAGGACAGTTGGCCCTATTACCATCACCATACTCTAAATAAAGATTTGTTGGTTCAACCTAAAAAAAGTGTTTCTGCTTTCTTAAAATGGTGAAATAATTCTGCAATTTTTTTCACAAACTTTGTAAAAATGTTGAGTCAACTAATATTTTAAACTAAATTTATTCAAACTTTTAAGGCAGCATGAACACTTACTTTTTTAAGTTGAACCAACCAGTGGCAGTCAATGACTTCTTCCGTCTTCCGAGTGTCGCAAATTTTAAAAAAAAATTCGGAGTGTCGTGTGTGGCTTGTCATGTTAAAATACAGCGTGGAAAATAAGTATTTCACACAACAGCACTTTTATCAGTAAGGGGATTTCTAAGTGAGCTATTGACACAAAAATTCCACCAGTTGTGCCATCAAGCCAAATATTGAATTCATACAAAGAAATCAAAACATTTAAGTATACAACTTGAATCATAATAAATAAAGTGAAATGACACAGGGAATAAGTATTGAACACATAAAGAGAACAAGGTGCAAAATGGCACAGAAAGCCAGGAGATCACCTGAAATCTGTCAGTATTGAGAGAGAAACCCTGCCCCCTACTGCCCCCTATCAGTACTAATTGATATCAGCTGCTTTAGTCCTAATTGATGGCCTATAAAGGCTTTTCATTATATAAATATAAATAAAAAATATACCTAAATAACATTTTTCTTAAATTTATACATGTATGTGTAAATTTATATATATGTCTACACACACATATATTATGCAAACACAATTTTTTGTGTTTTATTTTTTATGTGTTTAATCGCGATTAATCTTTTGACAAGCCACACACATGGGCTAAATACATGTTTTGACGAGCTTCGCATCATCTGCCCTCAAAAAGATTTTTTTTACAGTGCATCGTTCCATATAGGATACTGTAAAAAATCTATTCAATGGTTCAGGCTCACTGTTATTGTACTGTAGCATTATTAGTGTGAAATAAGTATCATTATACCATGGGTCTGTTGAATGCTGTATTCTGATTGGTTGAGAAATGTTCCATGGGTATGCATTATTTTTTGACAACCGCACACCTATCTTTTCAAATGTCTTAAAAATAGGCCCCAGAGCAATATTTGTGGTAACCGTGATATAAGCAGAATAATTGACTCCAGTCCTTTGAATTATTTGAAAATAATGCACACCTGGGTACATCACTTCGCGCCCCCCAAAGAAAATTTGTGACATAAAACATTCCAAAACTTACAATTTGAATTAAACAAAATATATAAATGACACAATGTTGCGCTGTTGATAAGCAGCCTTATTTTTCTGAGGTTTATCTACACAGTATTTATAATAATTTAAACATTTTAGAAAATGACATAAAACTGGGGCATCCCTGGCACCATCTCACGGCACCCAGTTTGAGAACCACTGCCGTAGTACAGTTGATGGATTACTTCATACAGTCATGTTCTCATCATAAACATTTTTTGGTGTAAATAGGGAGGTCCCTGTCTGCCTGGTGGGTAACAAGCAAGACCTATGTCACAGCCGTCAAGTGAGTGAGGAGGAAGGCCGTTTCCTGGCCCACGAAAACAAATGCCTCTTCCAGGAGGTGTCAGCGGCTGAGAACTACCTGGAGATTGCCAACCTCTTCACGAAACTCATCCGCCATGTAATGGAACAGCTGAAGCACAGAGGCGACCGCAGGCGATACAGTGGCTCCAAGTCCATGGCCAAACTCATTAACAATGTTTTTGGCAAGAGGAGAAAGTCGGTTTGAGTGCAGAACAACATACAAGAAAGAGCCCAGAAATGAACTTGAGTCTGTCTCCATTTTATCAGTAATGGAGTTATGTCCTTGTTAAACCTACAAGTAATCTTCTAGGAACGGCCTTACAAACTGCATTTCAAATGGGCACTGATAAGACATCCCATGTAGAAGAGAACCTCATAACCTACAAAATATTATTAGTGAGGGTAAAGGGTTTGAAAGTTATATGCATGAGCTATAAATAGTGTTAGAGTTAACAAGACAAATAAATGCATGCGTTTATACAACCACATTGGGTTTAGTGTATTAGCGCAATAAAGTAGCTATCACAGTGCCTCATGACATATTTTGCACCATCATTCTTTGCATTTAATACTCATGAACTCTAAATAGGTTTTTATTTAGTCGAGAGATAAATCCTTATCTCATTATTTACACATACTGATGATATTTCTTGTATAATTGTCAGACAAGTAGAAGAGACAAAGCAATTTACCCTGAAATATATTGAATTTTTCTTTGTCACATGCAGATGTTTTGGTGATATTTTGAATAACATTGAGAATGATAGTGAATGCTTTCAAACACTTTCTTCAAAGGGTAACACGCATTCTTTCCCTCCCTGAAATTCCAAAGTTGTTTTAATGGCGTGAGACCGAGTTTGCATTAAGGAATGCACAACAAAGTCTGAGGGAATTTAATTTATCTAGATGCTGTGATGAGGTGTAAATTGGCAGTAAATTACTTTTCTAACAAAAGCCATGGCAAAGGACCTAAAACAAAACTCTTGCAATCCTTCTATGGCATTGTCATGCTTTACTTTTGTATTTAATTGCATTTAAAATGGACTGCAGGATTACTTAGATTTCTGTGTCAATTATTCAAAGAATGCAGGCTCCTCTTAAGCCAGTTAACAATAACAGACAAAACACAACCTACTGTATAAATCACATTGTTTAAAGGTCTTATTTCCGTACACCAAACACGATATCAAAAATATAGACTTTTGTTTTATATTCCTGTCTTCCATTGCTTGCCAAACAGATCCCATTTTACATTTGTTAAACTGGTCGCAATGTTCACAATGTTTCCACATTGTTTACACATATTGTTTACATACCAATATCTTTCATTTGATTGTGCACATAAGGCTGTGATACACAACAATATTTCAACATCAGAAAAATGGCACGCATGAAAAAATATTTGAGCTAGCTTTACTCCTAAGGCTAATTGGATGAGTTAAGATTGGCTTGAGGTGTGTTACCTTAGAAAGGATTAGACATTTTGGTTACCAAGATTGACTACCAAGAAGGAACTGTTCATGCGAGCCATGCCCTGAGAACAAGAAATGTCTAAGGACATTGACATTGTAGAAATGGAACAGACGGCAAGTGTTGGAGAGTTCATATATCCACAGATAGAAAGAAAACTGCAGTACTGGTGCTAATCTTCTTAAAAATGGGTGTCCTGCACACACTGTTTCAGCTATGAAGCATTTATGTTAAAGCAGGAGAATGTATTATTGCCTTTAATCACCAAAAGCTGAATAGATGCTGGTTGACTGTGTAAACTGTAACTAAAATGAGGTGCAAAGACAGCATACACTTGCAGAAACTAAGGGAAAATAATTTGTGCGGCATCTTTAAAAAGTACAAATTTGGACCTAAAGAGCATATACTGTATTAGAACTTCAAATGTACATACTATAGTAACTCAAGAGTACAGTTCATGTATACCTAAATTATATATATTATACCTTATATACCATATAGGCCTCCCTGCTGAAAAAAAAACAGCTAAAAACAGCAAAAAACATGGAATGCTGGGGCTGATGCTGGAAAGCTGATGACCATCAGCCAACCAGCACCAAACCAGCATGGGAATTATGCTGGTCTATGCTGGTGGTCACTAGCAAACCAGCACCAAATCACAATATATGCTGATCTTGCTGGTATGCTGTTTTTTCAACAAGGCTACCATCCCAGTGGCAGCGTTTGTTCCTTATTTTCTGATTGTACCTTAGGAAAGGTGGTGATTATGTAACAAATAACAGATATATTAACTGAGATTTCTGCAGGGAGGAACGGTAAAAATATTGCTATTTTTCCTAACGTAGTTTGTAGTAAATGCTGGATTTGCGGGAGCTGCCATTTTTAAAAACTCTGAAACTGTTTTTTTCAACATTATGTGTTGTTTGCAAAGTGTATATTTATCAAATTTTCAGTACATTTGCATGTTTCGTGTAGATAATGTGTAAATGGAAATTAACCAAGTAATTATTCCTTATTCGCTCATTAATGTCATAATAAAAAGAGGTAGACAACATGTCCAACTGTCAAATTAAAGGGATAGTTCACCCAAAAATTAAAATTCTGTCATCATTTTGTCATCCTCATGTTGTTCTAAATCTGTATGATTTTCTTTTCTCTGCTGAGCACAAAAGATATTTTTAAAAAATTATGGTAAGCACACAGCTCATAACTATTGACTTCCATAGTAGGAAAAACATATACAATGGAATTCAATGGTTACCGTTAACTGTGTGCTTACCATTATTTATTAAAATATTTTCTTCATCATTTATCACAGTAGTTTAGCTACTAACATAATAATAGTTTTTCTACAATGGAAGTCAATGGTTACAATAAGTGTGCTTACCATCATTTATCAAAATATCTTATTTTGTTTTCATCAGAAAAATAAATGCATACAGGTTTAGAACAACATGATGGTGAGTAAATGGTAACAGAATTTTAATTTTTCGGTGAACTATCCCTTTAAATTATCGTGATTCTAACATAATCACATAATCCACTAGATGGAGACAAATACCAGTTAAATTATTTACAAATCATACTAATAAGAAAGTATCAGAAAGCTAACCAAAAATAAAAATATATATAGCAAGAAACAGATTTTTTTGACTAATGAATACACGTGCGTTCACCATTAGCAATATACAGTACAGTAGCATAATATTCGCAAATGGCTAATAATTAATCCGATCTGTATAAATTGGTTTTGGGAGATGCCTTTATACAAAGTAACTTTAAGTGCCTTCAAGTTATACATTTTATCAGTATGTTTGCTTAAAGTAGGTCAGTAACTTTAGTGTAGTTGGCACTTTGGCTGCAGGTGTCTCGAGGCAGGAATGTCCCTCACACGATACCGTAGTGTCCAAACCCTCCCTCCCTCTTTCCATTCATCTCGAGGGAGGAAAGTTTGTGTTATACAGTATGTGAAATTTTCCTGCATTAAGAATTTCGATAAGCAGTAAGGGGTACAACAGAGGAAAACATCTTCGCAAACATAAGTCCACTGAAAGGTGAGTGTACGTTCATAAAACGCGCGTGCTGTTAATGTCTCGTGAGTGGTGAGCTTTAAAGAAGGAAACGAGCTGGCCAAGCGCTGGCTGTTACCATGGCAACGTGCACTGGCGCTGGAGTGTAATTTACATCTGAGTAATGTAGCTACATCTAAATACAATTTCCTGCTGAAAATAAAACGACGTGAAGGACTCATATTGTAAGTAGACTAATAAGTAGAGTTTATCTTTGTTAATTTAATGCTATTTTGTACCGCCCAACAAGTAAGGAGAATTTTACTTTGCTAGCTGCCCACAAGACGTAAGAAGAATTTCACTAACGTACATCAACACAAGAAATAACGTGAATTTCTCTGTTGATGGAAAATACGCAGTTGTCTGTTTTAAAATCTGTTGTTGTATTTATTTGAAGAAAATGAAGTAATCAAACGGTAGAACTTAATTTTAGTACACTCAGGATAGTTACCTAGCCACTTCATACCCAAGCCACAGTGTGTGTTTTGAAACATGAGGGAGTAATAAAACAGTTATTATTATGCAGGTTCTATGCCAGATAATTATATTTAGCTGGAACAGGTCATGGGGAGTTAATTGCTACTTGCACGAGATTTAAATAATTATTGGCTTTAAGCTAATGAAAATTGGTTGCCATTGCTGTGCCAGGTTTCTTCTTGTTGTCCTAAAAACGTTTTGTGCTGTAAGTCTATGTGTTTTAGACAGACATCAAGAAGGCATAAGTTATCTGAACTAAAGTTTAACTCAGTATGATTTTATTAGAAATGCACTGTTGCAAAATGTTACTGTACAATATAGCAAAACGTAAAATAAAAAGAAAGTCTAAGAAACAGAAAGGGCCAGACAAATTTCTGTTCATAACTTTTTCCTACTTACATGTAAAATATTAGCATTAAAAAGTAATTTCTTTCGCATGCTGCTTTCTGGAGATTAAACAGTAATTCATCCTACGCACTTCTGGTTTCACATTATGCCGTTAAACTGTTGCATAACCTAAAGAAAGTCTGTTTGATATGTACTTTTTGGCTTGGTGATTTTTTTTCATAATGGCAGGCGTAACCTGAGTGCCCAGTGGTAGACACTGCTTGAGTCTGTTGTGTAAGGGGAGACACGTCTTTCTCAGACGGATTTAGTTGCCGATTTTCCTCCCGAGCAATAAAACAGTGGACTGCTTTTTACATGATGTCCATTTCACTTTGGACTGCGCCCGCTGCGCGATGACTGCGGTTGTTATGGTTTTGTCTTTCATCAGCTTGCTTTCTGATTGAATATCGTTTTGTTTCACATGACAAACTACAGCGTGCATGTGCGTTTGTCCTCGAGGTTCCCCCCACACAGCAGGATAACTAATCATAAATATTAAACGTTGAATATTTCTGATAAGCAATCGGAGCGCCTCCGATGTGCTTCCGAGCAGATTCAGATGCTCTTAACACACCGCACACCACAGGAAAATCTGATAAGATTATCGGTTGAAACATGAAGACTTGTCGTAAGGGGGAAAATTGGCTCAAATTCAGCCTGATTTTCTGTTTGTGTGTGCCGGGCTTTACTTAAAAAAGTAAATCTACACTGTTTAGTCTAATTCAAGTTATCTAATAGATCTGCAAGTGATGCATACACAGTACGTCCTAGTACTGCGTGATATTGTTTTTTAAGACTTCCCCCATATAGGAGTATTCTACATACTGTATCACAGGGATCTCAATGAAGACCCTCTGTCTTTTCTGTGACCACTACAATTTAAAAAAATAAAGCTAAATAAAGAGAATAGAGTTGGAAAACTGATAATTTTTGAAGAAAAGGTTCAAAGCGAGTATAGGGTTTAAGAAGGATATCATTCTTTGGATGACTATCCTTTAAATGGCTTACTTCAAAGTCCCTTTAAGGCAAGCCATTTATACCATACTAACTCTTGGTTATATCTTGGTTATGCTCCTATGAATCTAGCTTCCTTAGCTCAGAGCTGCTTTAAAAATCTGTATTTTTTAGGCTGGCCCAGTTTATGGACATACAGTACTGTGCAAAAGTCTCAGGCCACCATGCCAGAATTAGATTTTGTTGTTTTTGCAATGTTATAGTAATTATATATAATTGTTTCTCAGTCTCTTTAATATAATACATCCAGAAAATACAGGAAATGTGTATGTAGTATTAAAAACTGTATAAAAATGTAAACTGATGTGTCAAGTTTTAAGGGTAAACGCCCCTTCCACTTGAGCAATAGGAGGAAATTGCAGGATCTCTTAAACCTAAATAAAATTAAATCCTAAATTAAATCCTTAAAAAAAATAGTGTTTTACTTTATTTAGCTCAAAAACGCGTTAGTGTTAGTGCCAAGAGAGGTCACACTAAACACTGACAAAAACATTTAGCCCTGAAAATAATTTTTATTTTTTTTATTTTTTGTACTTTCCTTTGTTTTGCCTAAAAATACACACAAGTAATGTTTTTAGTAAGGCATTTTGTTAAAACTAGTTATATATTTTTAATTATACTAAGACTGTATCGGCGGTTCCCGGACAGAGATTAGCTTTAGCCAGGACTAGGCCTTAGTTTAATTAGGAAATATAACTAGTTTTAACAAACATCCCTTACTAAAACATTACCTGTGTGCACTTTGAGGCAAAACAAAAGGCAATATATTTTAAGATATGTCAGTGCAATTTGTTTAGTTTGGCCAGGTCTTACATTTATTTTAGTCTAGAACTAGTTTAATCCCTGTCCGGGAATCCGCCCCTAAATGTTCTAAAATAAACAAAGCCTATAAAAAGGCAACTGGGTCTTTTAACTCTTTCTTCACCAGTGTTTTAAAAAAAAGTTACCAGCCAGCGCCAGCATTTTTTATGATTTTCACAAAAGTTAAATGCCTTTAATTTCATATACAATAAATCAAATGAAAGAACATACCCTTTGCTTTAAAAAAAAAAACTACCTTCATTTGAAGAGTTTCGTTGCAAAACGAGATAACTACCGGTTTTTTAATTGTTCAGAAATCTCGTTTTTTGGTTGTGCATTCCAATTAATTTCAATGCAACTGCAGTTGGTTTGTTTTGTTTTACCTTCATAACTTAAAAAATACAGCTAAGTAGCACCATAAAACAAAATAATAACATGATAACATAATAATAAACATGTTTTGACAAAAATGTGAAAAAATGGATTTATCTCGTTTTGCAACAAAACTCTTCATTTGTTCTCTTTTTATCACCTCTCAAATATGGGTAGGTTTCCTAAAAAATACAAAATTTTGAGCAATAAGCTGAGATAATAAAAATTTTCAGAGCGATCCTCAAAACATACACAGAGTACTTGGAATACTTCCAATTTTTATAAGTTGGGTAAGAATGCCACCTGGTGGATAATAGCGGTATTACGGATTGCCGGAAAAACTCGTCATTGGCAGAAAAGCGTTTTCTCTTAATTGACGAGTTAGCTTGTCAATGGCAGGGAACGAGTTAATTGACATGTAACTGTACGTCCACACCGCTGCAGACTTGAGCTTCCAAAGAAGCTCAGGCCGCTCGGACGCTTGTCAAAAAGTATGAGGAAGCTTGTTGACGCTTTGGCCCCTCTGAAATTTGTTTTCTCTGAACTAATGTTTGGTATGAAAGTTTACATCGTCTGTTTCTCCAGAATCAGCCAGCAAAGAACGTCTACGCTATATTCCGATTGGTTGCTGGCGTTTTGCCACTGAACCACGTCATTGCTCATTACTATAAAGTTGAGCTTCTTTCAACTTTTTGATTGACGCTCTGGTCCCTCAAAACGCCCAAAACGCCACGCCGATGGATTTGACGGTTTGGAAGCTCAAGTCTGCGGCAGTGTGAACGTACAGTAAGAATTCATAGACATAAAGTCTGCAATATATGCAAGCCAATAATCGGGATTCTCTCATTCACTTTTTTACAAATCTCATTTACATGATGACATTTAGCAGACGCTTTTATCGGTAAGTGACTTACAAAAGGCAACAATAATAGTAGTCAATCCATATTCTAGTACCTGTACAAAGTTTCAACATTTGTTAAAGACATACAGTACAGTACCTTCTCCTCATGATTGTACTGTCCCCGCTCGTAGCTGTGCTACACATTTGTTTTTTTGTATACAGGACAGTGATGCATGCCAACCATCAGCACACTTTCCACTATGCCATTGTATGAGTTCACTTGTGTGTGTTTGCATATTTCACTCCCTCAGGCTCTGAGGAAAAGATAGCTGTGGATAGCTGATTTCAGCATGGAGCGTTTGTTGTCCAGGTGAGCTCCTCAGAAATGTGCAGCCTGAAGTATCATCGTTAATGATTGCAACAGATGACTCATCTATGCAGTTTCAGGGTGTGGGTTGTCTTTTGTTTTCTAAAATTCACAATACTTTCCTCTAGTTGGTATTCACGGCTTGATTGTTCTTCAAACACCAGTGGAGAGGATACTCTCTCTGTATGTGAATTCATCATTATCACTGATTAACAGAAATTTGATGATGCTGCTCCACAGTGTAGCCATGCAGTGAATGGTTGAAAAACGAGTATAATTAGGGCTGAAGCGAAAGCCCTGTGGAATGCAGGTGTTAATTATTTTTATGGATGAGGCGATGTTTCCCAACTTGACCATCTGGGTACTGCCTGTTAAGAAAACCCAGAATGATTTACACGTAAACATACGTTTAAAGCATCCTAAGAGAATCCGTGAACTATTGAAAATGACTAATGCCAAACAAACTTGCAAGACTGGGAATCAGGAGACATTTCCTGCACCAGCTTGGTCATCATCATCCAACTGAATGCAGCATACACTGTAACACAGATGGTTATCTTAGCATTGTGTCTGGGGCCTACTCCTCTTAATATTTTACTTTCCCTTAATGAAATTGTCTACAACCTGGACACTAATCAAACATGACGCAAGTCCTAAGAGGTTACCTTCTCACTCACTGTACATACAGTATATACACTACAAATGAATATCTTGGTTCACAGTGGGGAAGTCACACAGACACAATAATGGTTATGGTTTCTTTCATTAGGTTTTCAAGACAACCCATGTTTTATATAAAGATCATTTATAGGTTTATAGATAGAGTCAGCTCACCTTCCGTATAGCACTTTCATAATAGTTAGATTATATCAAATGGCAGTCCATTACAGACCTACACTTCATGTTAAACAGGAAAACATTATGCCGTATGGTGAGGTGAAGCACTCAGGTAAATTATCATTATGAGGTTAAATGACTCCAATAGTGTAAGCAGTCTAGACATGCTAGGCACTCTATCACTTATGTAATGTAATTCCAAGCTTCATTAAGACTTTGACGTTTATCATTTTTCATCAAAGGCAGCTGTCAATGAATAATTAAGCTGCATATATAAAAAATCAAATCTTTATTAAGAGCAAAGCAGGGGCCTGCTGCTTCCTCTGAGGTTTCAGAGAAACTTTGTGTTTTATTGATTAGTCCATTTAAACAAACAATCAATACATTTTGTTAATAACAACCAGCACACATGCAATAAAACTATATTGTCTTTCTGCGTTATTGTTTAACAGTATCTTAATGTATTTTTTAATATACAGTACAGCTGCCTGGTATGGGACTTTATTGATAAGTCAAGTCCGTATGACCACAATTCAGATGGAAACATTAGAAATAGAGTAAAAAGAGAGAGAGAGTAGATTGGAGGAGGGAACTCTTTCCAGGCCCTGTATTATCTCTGTGTGTTCAGGCATCATACCAATGTCACATTTAATTGGGGCTCAAGCCAGAGACACAGCATCTCCTGTGCTCAGAGAAAACAATACACATTTTGTCCATAAACAATCAGTAAACAAGCACTAATGGGTTTTTACAGTTATGAAAATGAAAAATGCAAGAGGATCGATTGCTGACATTCAATCTGCTGTAATTACTTTACAGTGAGTGCTTCCAGAAAACCGAAGCTTGTGGTCGTGGATTGGTTTTTAGCTGGTGGCGTATTCTGTGAGGCAGATGAAATGTGTCTCTGGCTTACATGCTTGCCTGTTTGTGTTTGTTTGGCTAGTTTGTTGTTGTTTTTCCACTAATGTAATTGTAAGATTTAATTCTTTTGAAAATGTATGCAAAAGCTGAATTGTAAACAACACTTTCTTATGATGTCAAATAAATCTTTAGTGTCCCCAGAGTACATATGTGACGTTTTAGCTCAAAATACCTTACAGGTCATTTATTATAGCATGTTAAAATTGCCACTTTGTAGGTGTGTGCAAAAATGTGCTGTTTTGGGTGTGTCCTTTAACATGCAAATAAGCTGATCTCTGCACTAAATGGCAGTGCCGTGGTTGGATAGAGTGCAGATTAAGGGGCAGTATTATCCCCTTCTGACATCACCAGGGGAGCCAAATTTCAATGACCTGTTTTTTTTTCACATGCTTGTGATATGGTTTACCAAACTGGGTTGATTTTATTCACATTTTTTAGGTTGATAAAAGCACTGGGGACCCAATCATAGCACGTAAGTGTGGAAAAAGTAAAATTGTCATGGTACAGGGTTTCCCGCAGAAAATGTATTGGTTAAAGTGGTGCGGGTGGGCAGGGGCGTGGCAATCAAAGGGGCGGGGCGTACGTGTCATGATAAAAATGAAAATATTTTTATTAAAAACACTGAAATAAAACTTAATTTTGAAGTTGACAAAAAATGATCACATTCTAGATTATTAATGAATTAAATGTTTTTAACAGATACCTCTAATGGGAAAAGCTGCGTGATGAAGTAAAACTAAAGGGTTAATAAACACAAACTAAAGAACATCTGGCGAACTGTGATAGATAGCACGAAGATTGTAAACATTTATTATTTCCCACTATTAATTACATTATCTTAAAGGAGTGTAACTACTGTAGCATGTAAATGCACATAAATAACGTGACCAAGAGCGCTCAACAATTATATCTAATCAACAGGCAATGCAACCTAGCTAGCAGGTTGCTCAAACAACAAAATCACCAGCTAACTAACTTTGAATTATTATTTTTTTGGATAACCTAGTTAAGGTGGTAGGATTTCCCAGCTTAGGCGGGCCACCTGAACTGCAAAGTGCTATGGGAAACCCTATGGTATGTCCCCTTTAAGAAATGCCAAAAAAATAGATATTTGGTTTAGAAGATGGGGCATGTTTTTGTGATTTTTTTTAAACAAATATAAGGCAGCAGCCAAAAATGAATTATAAAATATTATATAAAAAGATGCAACTATGAGTATGTTGAGCATACTAAGCATAAAGTGCTGTTAGTATACTGTATTGTTCAACCCGGCATTATTTTAACGATCATAATATGTGTTTTTCTTGGTTCTGGCTCATTCAATTGTTAAAGGGATAGTGAATCCCCCAAAATTAAGATTCTGTCATCATTTACTCAAGTTGTACCAAACCTGTATAAATTTTTTTGTTTTGTTGAAGGCAAAGGAAGATATTTGTTATCAAGCAGGAAGCAAGAGCAACATCGACTTCCATAGTAGGAAATATAAATACAATCATTGCTCAAAATATCTTCCTTTTCAGCAGAACAAAGAAATGTATACAGATTTGGAAAACTACAGGATGAGGAAAGGGTGACAGAATTTACTTTGTGGGTTAGCATAAATGTAGTATAATTCTGTTGTACCTTTTTGTCAATGACCGTCAGTTTCTTCAGTTTACAAGCTCACGCTTTGCTGTCATCTTATCTACTTATCTACTGTCCCTCAAACCTAATCTCCAGAAGCCATTGGTTTAAAGGGACACTCCACTTTTTAAAAAAATATGCAAATTTTCCAGCTCCCCTAGAGTTAAACATATGATTTTTATCGTTTTGGAATCCATTCAGCCGATCTCCGGGTCTGGCGGTACCACTTTTAGCATAGCTTAGCATAATCCATTGAATCTGATTAGACCATTAGCATTGCGCTAAAAAAACCCAGAGTTTCAATATTTTTCCTATTTAAAACTGGATTCTTCTGCAGTAACATCGTGTACTAAGATACTCTCATTCGGGCATAAAAATCAAGGACTTTGCTGCCTTAACATGGCTGCAGCAGGCGCAATGATATTACGCAGCATCCGAAAATAGTCCCCTTAATTAGGGATGCACCGAAATTTCAGTCGCCGAAAATTTGAATGTCAACCGCGCCCCTCCCATCTGTGGGCTAGCGCTTGGGTTTCACTCACGGTGATCAGTCGTCTCCCACCCCTCCCCTTCGTGCTCAATAGTGCTGCAACGACGCGTTGACGTCATCGATTACGTCCACTACACGACGCGTCACGCTGTTTACATTAATCTCGCGTAATGGCGGCTTCTGCTCCTGGCAGTGTTATCCATACATTTATCTGTTTGTGTGCGCCACAAAATCAACAATGGTCGCAACATTTAAATTTTTATTTTCATTTAAAACGGCTTCATTTATTGTTGTGAGCATTCGGTGGTGCCTCTCTTGTGCACGCTCTCTCTCTCTCTCTCTCTCTCTCTCTCTCTCTGTGCGTGAAGCCCCTAGACAGCGCCTCTCATACGACACTGAGTGAAAGAATTAAAAGTTGGATGTGTTTTCCATGCGGATTCCTCTGTGTACTTGCATTTTCACGTAAACGTCAGATGTTACTGACAGAGAAGACGACTGATTCGAGTTTATCATGAAAGGTTACCAGTGTTTTCCCACACACACTGGTTCTCTATGTGCTTGTGCGCGAGCTCTCTCTCTCCTATGCCCGCACATGTCTTCTGTAGTAACTCTGTGTAATGGCAATTTTGTAATTTGCACCGAATTGTCTGCGATGTCTCGTTTATAAATCAATATTTTAGTAACTTAGTAGTTAAAGTAACAGCTGGTTGGATTAAACACAAGGTTATTGGGTCATGTTTAGTCACTATTTTAATAGTCTTTGGGGTGGTTTCCTGGACAGAGATTAGCTTAAGCCAGAACTAGACCTTAATTAGGAAATATAATTAGTTTAAACAAACATGCCTTACTAAAAACATTACTTGTGTGCATTTTGAGGACAAACTAAAGGCACTGATGTATTTAAAGATATGTCAGTGCAAGATGTTTTCAGTTTGGACAGCTGTTATATTTATTTTAGTCTAGGACTAGTCTAATCCCTGTCTGGGAAAACGCCACTATATGTCTGACAACAGAACAGATAATATGTGAAAATAGTATTCAGTTGTGTTAAAATGCTAATTTCAGACCTTATTAATGTACAACATTGTTCTTTTTTATAAATGTTTGCAATTTCTTTATTGTTTATTAGATTTTTCCCACCTTTTTGCTGATCCGAAAAATAATCTGATCTGTGCCTCAAAAACTGTAATGTGATCCGAACTGTGAGTTTTTTTTATTCGTCACACACCCCTAGTAAAGTTAGTACACAGTGATAGCCATAAATGCAATTGTACTAATTATTGGCATAATAATTTATTTCGGCGTTTCGGTTTCGGTTTTTCGGCGTTGGTTTCCTTTTTTCGGTTTCGGCCAAGAATTTTCATTTCGGTGCATCCCTACCCTTAATATCTGGGGACTTTTTTCAGGCACTACGTAATATCATAGTAGTGACAGTATCATGACCTGAACACCGAACACAACCCCACTATTCCCTAGGCCTGTTAATAAGGAAACCCTGATGTGCCACACTCTGATCTATATGACTCTTATCACGTAACTCTGATTGAGCTATTAGGGGGTTTGTTTAGCAGATAGATGGTCAGTAATAGGACATGCAGTGCTGTTATGAGAGGATCTGTCAGTGGGACTTGATAATTCCACAGAGAGTGGAGAGGTTAAAGACACTGCTTCCTTATTAATATTTAATCACTGTCTGTGTGGCGGATCCACTTCGCCGCTTCCACTTATCACACCGTAATTGCTTTACATTTAATTTGGCTCTGGAGAACGTTTTTAAGCTGAGTAAATTGTGCTTAATGTTAGTGTGGAGACTTTAGACATTTGGTTTCATTTAAAGTGAGTGAATTGGAGAGCGGCAGGTGAAGCCTAGCTAATTCAAGGTTAGAGATGAGAAGTAGTTTACTCAAATATGAAAATTCTCACATAATTATCATAATTCTCACATAATGATATATCACATAAATCATCCAGATGTTCATGATTATCTTTAGTTAAACACAAAATCATTTTTGGATTAAAATGGAGTCATGTTATCTTATGTGGGAGCCAACATACAGTGACAAAGCTCCAAAAGCATGCATCCATCATTTAAAGTAATCCAAATGCCTCTAATGGGACAATACTGTAAGTCTTCTGAAGCTATTTATATTTAGAGCTTATTTAGTGGCAGGTATGGAAACATACAGTTTAGTGCAGTTAGTGGTGCACATCGTAACATCAAATCTCAATGGTTCTTGTTTAAAACACACATAATGGTAACTAGTCCCCCATGAGAAGCAATAGGATGCATGTACTGTATGTAACGAGGGATACTTAGTCCTGTTTAGATGTATTATTATATAATATATGTTTTGAAAACTATGATCTTTTGGATTTTCATGTTTGAAATTGATGTTGTTTTATATATGAAAATTGCTTACATTAGATTTTTCTCAATCTTAGATGACTCATACAAATGTTCCTGGAGCAGAAAACATAATGGCTTCCCAGTGGACTCGTGCAAACAGTGCAGAGAAGGTGGTTCCCCACACCCGGATTGAGGATGAATCCTGCATACAGGTAGAATGCTTTTGCAGTACGCCATTACTGTTTCGAAACGTTTAAAAACTCTGATGGCTGTCACTAGCCGGTGTTGATCCCAAAGTGAACCCACAAACCAGTGTCTACTATGACAGGGGTCCTCAACATTTTGCAAGTTACAGCACACTAAGGTTTGTTTAAAAACATTCTGAGGACCACCTTTCTAAATATAATAGTATAAACGGAGAATAACAGAAAATAGAAAATGTACAAAGGCATCAAAAAACAAAGCATTACATTCCTTGCGTGTCATTATGAAGACGCTAAAGGTCTAGGAATGCCATTGCTTCCAATGTGAAACCAGCTCCCCTAGAGTTAAACATTTGATTCTTACTGTTTTGAAATCCATTCAGCTGATCTCTGGGTCTGGCGGTACCACTTTTAGCATAGCTTAGCACAATCCATTGAATCTGATTAGACTATTAGCATAGCGTTAAAAAATAACCAAAGATTTTCAATATTTTTCCTATTTAAAGCAACACTAAAGAGTTTTTTCTTACCTTAAAATAACTTTTCCAAAAAAGTTTCAGTTGTTCATCCACTCGAAACAGGGTGAATGGCACTTTCACATTCGCTTTGCAGCCCTCTATCAGCCAAAACTGCACTAAAGAAGTTTCCAACCATCGGGTTGCGGTCCTGTAGTTCGAGTGAAAACTACAAAAACTTGCTTTACGGCAGACCTATAATCCAATCAGAGCCAGCTATGCTGCAGTAGGCTAAATTCTTTACGACAGTGGTAATGGACAATTCCGCTTCTAACCTGTAGAAGAGCAAAAACTCTTTAGTGTTGCTTTAAAACTTGACTCTTCTGTAGTTAAATTGTGTACTAAGAAGACGGATGCTGCGTTTACACCAGTCGCGGTAGAGGCAGCAAGGGCGGGTGATTTACATGTTAATTCTATGCAAAGACACAATTAGGCATCCTGCGGCGCGGTACGTTTTTGAGCATTGTCGCGGGAAATGCGGGCTTTGAAAAATCTGAACTTCAGCGGATTTCCGTGCCGCGTTAACCAATCAGGACCTTGCTGTAGTAGTAACGTGATTACAGGAAGCAAGCGGAGTCTCAGCAGTCTCGCAGAAGCCCCTCCCATGACGCGAATTTCCGCGTAAATGTCTCGAATGACTAGAATTTCATGCGTGGCTTTAACGCGGGAATGAAGCAAGTAAACTCAAATGTTCAAGCATCCAACTACGTGCGAATAGTGTGTTTTTGCCGCCTCTACCGTGGCTGGTGTAAACGCAGCATGACAGAAAATTTAAAGTTGCGATTTTCTAGGCAGATATGGCTAAGAACTATACTCTCATTCTGGCGTAATAATCAAGGACTTTGCTGATGTAACATGGCTGGAGGGGGCGTAGTCATATTACGCACTGCCTAAAAATAGTCCCCTGCAATTGAAAGTAACCAAGGGGACTATTTTCAGCTGCTGCGTAATATACGCCTGCTGCAGCTAGGTTACATCAGCAAAGTCATTTAATTATTACACCAGTTTGAGAGTATAGTTCCTAGCCATATCTGCATAAAAAATCGCAACTTTTAATTTTCAGTCGGTCTTAAGGCCAATTTATACTTTTGCGTTAGGTGTGCGCTATAGGTACGCCGTAACATACGCATAGACGCGAACCCTGTCGCCGTAGCCTTCGCAGTACCAGACGTGCACCTCCTCAAAAATGTAACTACACGTCGAAACGACGCGGACCACAAGATCTGTGATTGGTCGGCGTGAATGCATTGTGTTTCCTCCTACGCATTTCGGGGGTGTAACTGCAGAGCAACACAAACGCAGAAGTATAAATGCTCATGACGGCGTTGCCTACGTGCGTAGCGTCTGGCGTACCCTACAGCGTAACCCCGACGCAAAAGTATAAATTGGCTTTTAGTACACGATGTAACTACAGAAGAGAATAACTCTTTGGTTATTTTTTGTGCGATGCGAATGACCTAATCAGATTCAATGGATTGTGCTAAGCTATGCTAAAAGTGCTAGCGCCAGACCCGGAGATCAGCTGAATGGATTCCAAAACGGTAAAAATCAAATGTTTAACTCTAGGGGAGCTGGGAAAGGAGTGTTTTGAGTGAGAATGTTTTTAAAAAAGTGGAATGTCCCTTTAAAAAGGACCTATTTAGTTGCCAAAAAACTGTTATTTTGTGTATTTGGTATAATACAATGTGTTTGGGTGGTTTATGGTCAAAAAACACATTATTTTCCACATACCGTCCATTTTTTACAGATAATGGGCTTATGCATGACTGAGCATTTTGATTCATATAAATTCTTAAGAACAATTTGATGGGAAAATAACAAGATTTGTTTATTGAAAAATAAATAAAAATTATTTGGCAGTAGAATACAACTGCCTACGCGGCCCACTGGTTGAGAATCACTGTACTATGGCGAGCAAGCCAAGGCCAGATGTTGTGGGTTATTGAGTTGGCGGAAATAGAGGACAATTTGGCATTTGAAGTTTATTGTAAATGAGTGAAAAAAGACCATGGTAGATTGTTTGGGAACTATATGAGAATTGAAAAACAATGCAATTTGATCAATACCTGACATACCACAACACTATTATTTGTAAAGTAATTTAAAAACATTACACTTTTGTGACGACACTTGTCTTAAGGGAGGTTTAGATTAATCCAGGACTAGGCCTTAGTTATGATATGAAGTATTTTTTTTATAAACAAACCTAACAAAAAACATTGTTGGTGTGCATCTTGAGATAAAACAATGACACTGATATATGCTAAGATATGTGAGTGCAAGATGTTTTTCAATTTAGCCAACTCAAACATGCATTTTAGTCCGGGACTAGGATAAGCCATGTCCGGAAAACCACCCCATTAAGTTTGCCTAAATCTTGTTGCTTTTACACTATTGACCAGCAGATGTCACCAGCACGTGTGATGAACGCTTCGAACCAGCAAATCATTTTGCGAAAAAAGCTTTAATTTCTCCCATGACTAGCTGGAATTTTGTCCGTATTAAAAATATCTGACTGGTTGATTGCTGAAAAGTTAATTTTGTCCCTTTTCCCAACGTATGGTTTCAGATCAGTGGCAAAAGATTAATTTTAGTTTACACTAGAGCCGAGGCCTTGTGCTCTGCCACCTGACCTCCCACCAATATGCTAGCGCCCTCATCAGGTCTGGAGGGAAATTACACCTCTTTATGCTGTTGATTGCCCTCCCCCTCTCTGGAGGTTTCTGACTGCTGTCTTTGCCAAATCCGCAGCAGGCAGTGCTCAGCCTTGCATGCGCAGAGATAATGATCAAGTTAATTAGACCTGAGATTGAATGAACTGCGGCAGCAACTTAATCATTTGTAACTTGATTAGAAATGCTATATTCCCCCAAACTCCAGAGACTGGGAAACTTGAAAATTAAGTTCCACTTTAAGGATTCAGGTCTCAACTTAATAGAGTATAGAGAAGCTGAAAAACAAACCCACCCTCATTCTGTCCCCATTAGTCAGAGTGAAAGCGTTGTTTACTGTCACTGTAGGAGAAGGAGGGGTTTGTAATGCTTCACCTCAAGTAATGCTGCTTTCTTTGCTCGAATCCTCAGAAAATCTATTCCTTTGGGAAGAAATTAGGTCAAGGCAACTTTGGCTTCGTCTGCGAAGCCACTCACATTGAGACACAGAAGAAGTGGGCAATTAAGAAGGTGAACAAAGAGAAAGTAAGTGTACGGTCATCATGTTTCACCTGTTGACAAAGCTGATGGATGGAGAGCCATTCTCGTGGTTGCCAAGGATGGGTTAAATGCTCTTACTCGATCCTTTGTATCCCTGCAGGCAGGCACTTCTGGTGTGAAACATCTGGAAAGGGAAGTTAGCATAATGAAACAAGTGAAACATGAACATATTATACATCTGGAGGAAGTGTTCGAGACACCAAAGGTAAGAATAATAACAGAAAACGGTGATTAGAATGGGGTTTAAAACATGGACGGAATTGTACTATTGTTGTGTAGTGTATATATTTTGGGGTTTTATGAAGTTTGACAACATTGACCACGGTATTGGTCTTTTTTTCTCTGCCTGTATGTGTGTTTTATACAGAGGATGTACCTTGTGACTGAACTTTGTGAAGAAGGTGATCTAAAACATCTCCTGCAAAAGAACAAGAGCTTCACGGAGGAGCAGACTAGACAAATCATCAAAAACATATCTGAAGCTATTGTTTATCTGCACAAAAAAGGTGAAGCACCCAGCACACTTTCCCGACATGCATTTGCAGATCTTCCTAATGAGCGTTTAACTCGGCGGTAAATGCCTTTAAAGTTATCTAAACTTGTTGATGCTTACCAAGGGGCAACCTTCCAATCTCTATCGTGAAGCCAACACAACAAGTTATTTTTTCGCTATTCATCGACTGACCGCTAGAGACTGGCTCTTCGTGACAACTGTGAGGGGGGTGAATTTTTTTGTAACTCTTCCTTTAAAGGCATGGTGCGTGATCTCTGAAAGCCAATGTTGACATTTGAAATCACCTAAACCAGTGGTTCTCAACTCCAGTCCTCGGGACCCACTGCTCTGCATACTGTGCATGTCTCCCTTATTTAACACACCTGATTCAGATCATCAGCTCGTTAGGATAGATTCCATGAACTGAACTGAGTGTGTCAGATATGAGAGACATCCAAAACGTGCAGAGCAGTGGGTCCCGAGGACTGGAGCCGAGAACCACTGACCTAAACAAACACGCCCCTACCCCAAAAGAATCTGAACCTTCATTTTATAGACCCGCCCCACACATGCAACCCAGGCAACGATGTCGGTTAGTAGACACGCACCTTTCTGCTGATTGGCTACAAGTTTGTTTTGGTAGTAGGCCCGACATCCTTTTTCCAAAGTGTTTTTCAAAAATCATGCACCCCACCTTTAAATTATTTTACGCCTTTAAGGTTTGCATAATTAAGGGTGTGACCATTTCAGTGACAGCTAAAGTGCTGCTGTGGTCACTACTGTGAGTAAGGTGGGCGGGGTTTTACCAGGCACCTCAGGTCCACCCACTCCTCGCCTCTTTGCCCATTTTCAGTTATCCGCGAATGTTGTGCTGCCAAGTGGATAAATACCCGAACCGGGACCCCACGGTACCCGACGGGGCGTGCTCAGATAGATATTTAGAAATTATGTTTGGGTTCGGGTCGGGCTCGGCGCAATAAGGCATTGAACATTTGAAATGTATAATATGTTGGTAGCCAATGAGCCTGTTTAAAGCCATAGTTCATCTTAAAAATGAAACACGCGCATTCACATCACCTTCTTATTCATCTAATGTTTAATAGCGGGTTGCGAAACAACTTCATATGTGCATACCGCCACCTACTGTATCGGGTGCACAGCATGAGGGCGTATATACACTAAACGGGGCTCCCGTTTCTCTGGGGATAGTGTTGTATTAGAGGTAAAAAATGATATAAATACTGTTCGGTTTCTCGCACAAACCGTTCGTTTCGTGTCTTAGGACATGGACGTGTCGTCACGAGCCGCAGGGTTTAATTTGGATTTGTCGGATTTTGTTACCATCCACTTCCATTATACAACTGACAGACTGAAACAGTTGGAGTTAAAAATCTACATTTGTGTTCTACTGAAGAAACAAAGTCACCTACATCTCGGATGGCCTGGGGGTAAGCTGATAAACATAAAAGTGTCATTTTAAGAAGAACTATCGCCATCCATCTTCATGTGTGCGGAATGCGATTTTTATCTGTCGGGCTCGAACATAAATATCTGAATGCCTGTCGGGTTACGGTCGGGTTCGGTTACTGCCCTGTCGGACGCAGGCTGGACTTGGACAGAAAAATGCGGCCCGATCCGCACTTAACTGCCAATATGGGGACGGCAGCCTCCGCCAACTTTAAAAATGCTCTTTACAAACCTACATGTAATGTCATAGACATCCGTATTTTCACATCCTTCATATTCATAAACACATCTTGACATGTTGAACACACTAAGGCCCTGTCCCAGATGGCACACTCCGGACTTGTGGACCTCCTCAGAGTCAACACATTGATGACATCATGTAGTGCAGACCTTAGGGACCCTTGACGCGTGTCGAAGAGGGCGCACCGGAGTTGTTTTTTGGGACAGACTCGAGCGTGATGCCGGAAAGTCCTCCCTTCCGTCATCTGATTGGTCTGATTGCTCTTTCGCAAGGACTTCTGGGTTGGTAAAGTGCACGAAGCCTGCAGCCGTGTAGGCTTTGCCGAAGATCGCATCAAGGGTGCAAAGAGGGCGCTGATGAGCACACTTCAGAGCGTAAAAATGACAGATGGGACACCCTACGGACTCGTAAACTAAGCAAGCACATGCAATTTAAGGCCACGAGACCGAAAGTCCACATGAAGTGCGCCATTTGGGACAGGGCCATAAATGTTGGCTAGTACAGGCATAAATCTATAATATTAAATAGACAGACCTAAAGTAAAATAGGCATTTACAACCTATCAAACCTATCAAATGCAGACCTATACTGCAGTTTGGTTTGATTATTTATTAATTGCCTTTACAGAAATACATGTCGTAATGTGAAAATTAATTGGACAAATTGCTCCCATTTTAGCTTAGTCATATGCAGTGGATTGCTTTGTTCCCAGCTATATCCAATAATCGCCCGGATGATTGCATCCACATTAAGCTCTTCTGCCATTGTGTCTGGCTTGTTTTAATAATGGGATAATAATGAACAACCGTCAAGACAAAATATCAGCTCATTTTAATCGAGTCTGAGGGGTTTATTTGAAGATGCTTTGCTTTTTTCGCTTTCACTCTCCTTCTTGTGAAATCTGCAGTTAGAGGTAATTTAGGACGTTGCTTGGCAATGAGACGCCATTACATGGGGCTAATGAGTCATTAACAACGAGCAAGGGAGGAATACTGATTAATAGGTGTGTTTTTCAACAGTCTCCGAGTGCTGCTGTGTCTCGCGTCTAGTGAAGCTAATGATGCCACTTGCAATGTGTATACAGGACTAGAGAGTGTTTTATGAGCATGTATGAGTATGTTGGCCTTACACACTGATTATAATTAGATTATTTCCACATTTCCGTTTAAGTAGAGGCAGTCTAATAAACGTGTGAAGCAATAATAAAGAAATGTGGAGGGTTAATATGCATTTTATTATTTATAAACTTAATTGCGTGATAATATTAATAACACGAAGTGACCTTTTGAGTTCTATTAGTCTTTGGTGTAAAAATATTTCATTACAATTGGTCATTAAAGCATAAATAAAAAATTTACATTGCTTATTTAGGATTTATGAGAAATACCCATCTCATCTTCCTCTCTCTCTCTCTCTCTCGCTTTCTTTCTCAGACATTGTTCACCGTGACCTCAAACTGGAAAACATTCTTGTCAAGAGTTGTCACCGAGGCAACGATAATGATGTGGTCAATATCAAGGTGAGAGAGATGGTAAAAACTTCTGCGCAGGCATGTGGTATGGCATTCAAACGCTGCAGGACCTCTGGATGGTCTCCTCTGTTGTTTAGTTCTCCCATCGTCTCTCTTCCCAAACCTTTTAACCGCTTTTTAAATACTGTCTCATTACACCAGACCTCCTGCTTAACTCCTTTCATATCACATTCTCAAAGAAAATGAATCACAAGTGGCTTTTCTGAGACAAATTACCAGCCGGGCCACAGCGTGGAGCAGAATCGAGCGTTGACGGGATCCGACTGAAGATGCTACCCGGAGCGTAGGGTTGAATCAGGGCAGCGCTGTGTTATAAATCAGTGTAGAGCGAGGCCCAAAGACAGCGCTGTCCTGGCACTGTATTAAAAGCTTTTATCTGGCAGAAGGTGGTCATCTCTTCTTGATATTAATCCTGCCTGCACTAATGAAACCGTATACACTTGCCGTATATATTATTCACGTGGCCCAGGAGCACGTAGTCTTTGTGTGATTGTGGGTGCTGGATGCACCTTAGAAGTCTGTTAGGAGATCTGGAGGTAAATTAGAGAAATACCGTGATAAAGTGAAGGATGTCTGCGATCTGTGGTGTCTGTGGCAAATTTTAGTATGATTGATAAAAAGAAAATATATATGAATTGAAAAAGTATATGAAGAGCTCAGATGAATTAGTCACTAAACGCCAAAATGAGATAATGATATTGACCGATATGAAAAAATCATAAGATCATGATAATGATCTCAGGACATCACATACATTCATGAATAATTTTGCACTAAATCCACTTATTTCCAGCCTCGAAAGCCATTCAGAATTTGTGACATTTGTAAAAAATAAGGCATTCGGTTACTAACTAATAAACTTTTCATTGCCATTAAAGTGAAATTACTCAACCTAAACATAAAAGCCTGATAAAAATGCTCACTTACAAGAAAACATGTCAGACGCACTTAAGATGGTTTTGCATCTGAACTCTTCATATATTAGACTACATTATAATGCTTGATAAAGTGCTTACCATTCATTGTATATCTACGAGAGGATAATAATGTTAAGAGAGAGAAAATGGATGGCATTTGTTATGTTGAAACATAACCATGCTAGCAAAACAAAGAAGGAACAGCAGGGCAAGTTAACAGTCAACAAAAAATGAATGTGACAATTAACTTTAAAAGGGTTGCAATATTTAGAGAAATAATATATATCTAATTATGAGTCTATTCAAGTAGTCTTATAACATTTTTTAATTCAAACTTTATCCAAAATTACATGATGATAACCCCCGTCTTCCACAAGATCAAAATCTAATTATAAAAATCACTAAGAGCAATGATTAAAGAAGATAACTCTTTAAGTATTGAATGTTTGTATTTCAGTAATGTTACAGACGCAACTTTTCTTTAAACTCAGGTCACAGATTTTGGACTCTCTGTGCAGAAGGGTGGCGTGGGCAGTGAGAACATGCTGCAGGCCGCCTGCGGGACGCCCATCTACATGGGTAATCCATATACACAGACACACTCACACAATCACATACATTTTACTGTGAATAATCCAAAAATATTGCCACCCTTGGTAAATATAGGCAAAAAACTGTTAAATTGAATCTACAGTGTTTCTCCGTTTGAGCTTTAATAAAAAATCACATTGAAGTAAAACAATTGAAGGTGAGGAGGGAAATTACATTATTGGATTGATCTTACATTATTTCTCCATCTAAAAATTTCTCCAGACCCTTAAAATGTTGGTGCTCTCTCATCTTCAGTTCACTCAAGTCATTTGTATCTGCATGGTTAATTTTCTGCATGTTTTCCTTTGTCTTTAGAGAGTTTAAATATGTCTGTGCATATATATAAGATCTGTAAAGTTGCAAATATTAAAATTTCAAACCCAAAGAGATCTTCTTTTAAATGTTAATTTTAAGCAGTGTAGAGTAGCGTGTGTTTTTTGTCGTTTCTACGATCACAAATGCAGACATGGTTTTATGTTTTAGTATCCTATACCGATCTTTTAAGCCTTGTATTGATAAAGTATTAAAGATGATATTATCTCCTGGCTTTCACTGATCTTTCAAACATGGTAAGGAGCGTCATGTTTCCGTTTACGCACTCGAGGAGTTCGGCCAATCACAACGCACTGGATAGCTGGCAAATCGACGCATTTTAGAAAGAAGGGACATAGAGGAGGTACAATAATGTATGGTATGTGAAAAATAATGCGTATTGCATTACACCAAATACACAGAGTAATGTGCTTTTTAGCAACTGAATATTGGCCCTTTAAACTGTGTCCCAAACAACTTGTAGTGATGGAGGTGTTGTTTTTCTTTATTTATTTTTAAAGCTTTCTGTCCCCATGAATTTCTGATTTCTGAAGTTCTCCATCTGTGATCCTCGGAGAGTCTTTGGCCATTCAAATTATTCTCCTTGCTGAGCATTAAGATGATATGAAACGACTTGCAACATCTCTAGTCGATTAAATCATCTTCATTATTTTTATGGCTTTAACTATTTCCTTAAAGGGCAAGTTCGGTATTTTAGCCCTGTTTTCAGATTGTTTATGATGAAATAAAACAGTTTTGACTGAAATTTGGACATATGATGCTGGCCCGAGAATTTTTTCGGTTTCTGTTGTATCACTGCAAAATCGCTGCAAAAGATATTTCCAACACGTGTTTTAGCATTCGTTGTAAACTTGTGGACCTATTTTTCCAAACACCCCACACCCGTACATTCTTCCGTTGAGAGCTTGAATAATAAACACTCCAGCCCAGTTGGTGGCAATAATCCACCTTTGCCAAGTGCAAGAATACAAACAAGGTTCCCGGTGCAGAGTAATACCGTACCTCACAGCACATCTAATACAAGTCAATGGAGTTGGACAAAAACTAAGATAAAACCTGTTGGAGAGCATCTTTTGCAGCGATTTTTGTGTGAGCATATCAGTGAACACCCCTGACCACTCGGTGAGTTTCACGTCTTTGTAAACGAAAGTTTAATGCATTTTAGGAAGGATTGTTCCAGTGCACCTATACAACCATTGTAGAGGTGGGAGGTGATACAACAAACACCCAAAAATTCTCGGGCCAACATCATATGTCCAAATTTCAGTCAAAACTGTTCTATTTCATCATAAACGATCTGAAAACAGGGCTTTAAGTGTAAAATACTGAATTTGTCTTTTAAAGCTTAACAGTCTTTTGCTGCACACCAGAAATATAATCTTTGGTTTTATGCACTGTGATGACTGATTAAAGGGACACTCCACTTTTGTTGAAAATATGCTCATTTTCCAGCGCCCCTAGAGTTATACATTTGATTTTTATCTGTTTGTAATCCAGTCAGCTAATCTCCGGGTCTGGCTGTACCACTTTTAGGATAGCTTAGAATAATTCATTGAATCTGATTAGACCATTACCATTGCCCTAAGAAATAACCAAAGAGTTTTCTTATTTTTCTTATTTAAAACTTGACTCTTCTGTAGTAAGGAGGATGAAAAAAATAAAAGTTGTGATTTTCTAGGCAGATATGGCTAGGAACTATACTCTCATTCTGGCGTAATAATCAGTGACTTTGCTGATGTAACATGGCTGCAGAAGGCGCAATGATTTTACTCAGTTACGGCAGCAAAGTCCTTGATTATTACACCAGAATGAGAGTATAGTTCTTATCCATATCTGCCTAGAAATTCACAACTTTTAATTTTTTGTCAGTCTTTGTACACAACGTAACTACAGAAGAGTCAAGTTTTAAATAGGAAAAATATTGAAACTCTTTGGTTATTTTTGAGCGCGATGCTAATGGGCTTGTCGGGTTCAATGGATTGTGCTGGGCTGTGCTGGAAGGGGTGGCGCCGGGCCCGGGGATCGGCTGAATGGATTCCAAAACGGTAAAAATCAGGTGTTTAACTCTAGGGGAGCTGGAAAATTGGCATATTTTCAACAAAAGTGGAGTGTCCCTTTAAGGGGACTTGGGGTTTGTGTTATTTCATATTTATTCTCCCGTGAAACAGGAAGCCATGACTGGACAACATTATGTTTTTTAGTCAATATGGTGTGCTAAATAGGAATATACTTCAGAGATTTGTTACTCATAAATATTTCTGGGGGTGTCTAATAATTGTGTCCAGTGTGTGTTTCATAATGTCATTTCCCCCCTCACTTTCAAATGTTTTACTTTTTTGTGATTTTGTTTTAATTAAAGCTTTAAAGAAGAAACATTGCATATTAATTTTCACAGCTTGCTTTGCTCATATTTACCAAGGGTGTCAATTTTTTTGGCCACCACTGTATGTCCCATTTATGTGATTAAATACGATGGGGGGTGTTAAAGTGAATGAAGAGCTGATTAAAATGAACAGTAGAGAGGAGATGACCTCATTTAAGTGATATCAGTGAAGCTGATAACATTTAAGAAGGAGGCTGAAAGCTGTCAGTGGCATCACGCTTTAGGTATCTAGCATTTCACAAGCCTCCCACATCTTTCATTATTGACACCTGCACTTGCCCTTCCAGCCCCTGAGGTGATTAATGCTCAACAATACAGCCAGCAGTGTGATGTGTGGAGCATCGGAGTCATCATGTACATGCTGTAAGAAGATCTCACCTCTTTTCATTCTCATACTTGCACACGCAAGGATTAACGTGCAATCAGACACTTAAAGCTCTTCTGTTTCCACTGACGCACACTTTGCACGGTTCACACACACACACACACACAAATAGCCGCTCTGTTGGTTGTCCACTGGTTAACAGTAGTGTTTCTTTTCGGCAGGCTGTGTGGAGAGCCTCCTTTTATAGCCAGCTCTGAGGAGAAACTTTCCGAGATGATTGTAAAGGGAGAGCTCACTTTCTCTAACCCTGTGTGGGGCACCATTAGTGATGCAGGTTAGAGTTGTCTCTGATATCTGTTTATATTTTCCTAAACCCCTGATGATAATGTCTAGACATCAAAAAAAATATCAGCCTATACATGTTTGAGGGAAATATACACTCACCTAAAGGATTATTAGGAACACCATACTAATACTGTGTTTGACTCCCTTTCGCCTTCAGAACTGCCTTAATTCTACACGGCATTATTTCAACAAGGTGCTGAAAGCATTCTTTAGAAATGTTGGTCCATGTTGATAGGATAGCATCTTGCAGTTGATGGAGATTTGTGGGATTCACATCCAGGGCACGAAGCTCCAGTTCCACCACATCCCAAAGATGCTCTATTGGGTTAAGATCTGGTGACTGTGGGGGGGCATTTTAGTACAGTAAACTCATTGTCATGTCCAAGAAACCAATTTGAAATGATCCGAGCTTTGTGACATGATGCATTATCCTGCTGGAAGTAGCCATCAGAGGATGGGGACATGGTGGTCATAAAGGGATGGACATGGTCAGAAATAATGCTTAGGTAGGTTGTGGCATTTAAACGATGCCCAATTAGCATTAAGAGGCCTAAAGTGTCCCAAGAAAACATCCCCCACACCATTACACCACCACCACAGTGCACAGTGGTAACAAGGCATGATGGATCCATGTTCTCATTCTGTTTACGGCAAATTCTGACTCTACCATCTGAATGTCTCAACAGAAATCGAGACTCATCAGACCAGGCAACATTTTTCCAGTCTTCAACTGTGCAATTTTGGTGAGCTTGTGCAAATTGTAGCCTTTTTTTCCTATTTGTAGTGGAGATGAGTGGTACCCTCTGGGGTCTTCTGCTGTTGTAGCCCATCCGCCCCGCAAGGTTGTGCGTGATGTGGCTTCACAAATGCCTTGCTGCATACTTCAGTTGTAACGAGTGGTTATTTCAGTCAAAGTTGCTCTTCTATCAGCTTAAATCAGTCGGCCCATTCTCCTCTGACCTCTAGCATCAACAAGGCATTTTCGCCCACAGGACTGCCGCATACTGGATGTTTTTCCCTTTTCACCCCATTCTTTGTAAACTCTAGAAATGGTTGTGCGTGAAAATCCCAGTAACTGAGCAGATTGTGAAATACTCCAATACACCAACAACCATGCCACACTCAAAATAGCTTAAATCACCTTTCTTTCCAATTCTGACATTCAGTTTGGAGTTCAGGAGATTGTCTTGACCAGGAACACACCCCTAAATGCATTGAAGCAACTGCCATGTGATTGGTTGATTAGATAATTGCATTAATGAGAAACAGGTGCTCCTAATAATCCTTTAGGTGAGTGTAAATACGCTATGGATGTGACAAAAAAGTTACTAGTTTTTGGGAGAAAGCATACTATGTAGGAATTGAAAAAATGCAGACCAGAGGCATATATATACTTCAGAGGCTATAAGGATATAATCAAGCACATGAAAAACAAAAACAAAAATGAGATATTTACACTTATTTATGGCAGCCATATTGGTATGTTGGGAAATGCAAGTGAATACTGTCACATTTAAAGGCTTCTTGTAGGCATGATGCATGCCTACAATACTGTACAAGCTCTTTAAAAGACCCAAATTAATTAAAAAAAGCAATCATTTATATTTACGATTAATTCATTAGGTTACCAATTAATTATTTTAATTAATTAATTACTTTCTTATAGTTGATATGTTAAAAACTTTTGAGAATTTGATGATCATCACTTTTTTTAGCTAAAGTGTCCATCGTGATATGTGGTTTATTACCTTCTTGTTCAGGGCAGAGGGCTCACTCCTGTCTGTTACGTCCTCCACGGGATTTGTTTGCACACATGAAAAAAAAAATATATATATATTTTTCATGTGTGCATTTTTGAAGAAACAACATTATGAAATTGAAATATCTCCGTTATGGGTGTAAGAATAAAATAAAATAAAAACTGCTTACCTAACTATGAAATATTGCTTAAAGATTTTTAAGAGACCTTGCATGGGTATTTACACCACCAAATATTGACATCTGAGATATCCAAGTAAACATTTTTTTCTAAGGCTGAAATTTGCATGGAACTGCCCATAACGTTTTTGTGTTCTGTCTCATAGCTAAAACTGTATTGCGGTGTTTGTTAAAAGTTGACCCGGCTCACCGCATCACAGCCAGAGAGCTGCTGGATAACCCTTGGATTTCGGTAAGAGGACTCAATCACTCTCTTCCCCTGCGAAAATTGAATTCTATACTGTAGAAACTTTAGAAAAAAATTCTCTTCAGTTTGGAGAATGACAAAAAATTGTCACTGTTTTAAAGGGGGATACGTCCACCACCACACGCACTAACGTGCTGGAATTGATGCGTATGTTTCGGGACTCACCAGAGGATGAAGAAAGTGTAGAGATTAGTCATAGACTGCACGGCCTTTCTGTTAAATCCACTCAGGAAGGAGGATCAGGGCCTAGAACCTCACAGGAGCTCATAGGTACCCAAACAAATCCCGTGGAGGACGTAACGGACAGGAGTGAGCCCTCTGCCCTGAACAAGAAGGTAAAAAAACCACATATCACGATGGACACTTTAGCTAAAAAAAGTGATGATCATCAAATACTCAAAAGTTTTTAACATATCAACTATAAGAAAGTAATTAATTAATTAATTAATTAAAATAATTAATTGTAACCTAATGAATTAATCGTAAATATCAATGATAGCTTTTTTAATTAATTTGGGTCTTTTAAAGAGCTTGTACAGTATTGTAGGCATGCATCATGCCTACAAGAAGCCTTTAAATGTGACAGTATTCACTTGCATTTCCCAACATACCAATATGGCTGCCATAAATAAGTGTAAATATCTCATTTTTGTTTTTCATGTGCTTGATTATATCCTTATAGCCTCTGAAGAAAAAAGTATCAGTGCCATCCTCTAAGAAGAGCACAACGCTCGCAAAGGCCTGCAGTTCTCCAAATGCAAAGTCATTCACCCAGTCTCATTAAAATTGAACACCTGCTGCTTTGCATTTGATTGCAAAATAAATATTTATCAAAGAAATATTTTGTCCTTTATAAAGTATGTGAAAATTCATGGTTGGAATTCTTGACAAGCAATCTGCATGCTCTTTAAACTGCCACTAGATGGTGCCAAGATAATCCTGCTCCAACAGCTGTCACACACCACATAGCACCGTCCAGCACAGTGCACTGTGTCGTGTTTTACGCTTTTGTGAGATGAATAAGCGTGTCTTATCTTCGCAGTCCCACACAGGTAACAAACCCCCTGCGCAGTCGAGCACAAAGAACTACACCAAGGCCTCCAACTCGGGCTCCTGCGTCAAACCATCATCGCCAGCGAATGCAGTAGCCGTAGCATCCAACTCAAGCAAGCACGAAAGTACGTCCCCACGCCCCTCCACCGCTTCTATCCCCTATTCAACCAATCCAGGCTTTGGCCTCCGGGCTCAAAAACGCAGCTAGACCTCATCAGAGACTGGTTGGATGGTCATATTGAGTGCCAAAGGTGAGGAATGCTTTTCCAGGGAACCACTGGGCTGTGTTGGGCCTGTAGGAGTGACTTTTAAGCCAGAATACAACAAATCAAAAGTAGAAAACTATACAAATCAGAACTTTAGCTTCTTTACTCATACGAAACTGTGACCGTGTTCTGACAGAAATTTTAAACAAATTCTTGAAGTATAAAATTGTTCTCACACATGAAAAAAGTCACTTTCATCATACAGAAAAATACATCATAAACATTCCCTAAAAATTTTCTTTTGTGTTATGCGGATAAAAGTAAAGTCATACAGGTTTAAAACAAATTATTTTTAAAGCCTTTTGGGTAAACAACTCAATTGTATATTGCTCTTCTTATGAATTGGACTTCTTTTGAGGATGATCTATTATTTTTTTATCAGTCTGCCCTCAGACTCGCAGAATTTAGCTGAAACGGAGGTGAAAGTAAACCGACATGCTGCTTTAGTTTAATGGATGTGGAACAGATGAACTCATCACTGTAAAAGCCCTGCATGGCATGATATCGATTTGCCTGCTCATGACATGTTAGGAAAGGCTCACAAGTCATCTTGAAGCACATTGAACTGCAAAAAGAGAATAAAAAGAAGTTTATATTTTTCTTTGAATGTATTGGTTGCAACAGGGTTTAATAGCTGTAGCTCTCCGTTTTGCAATGAAGCCAAATAGAAATCTCCAATCAAAACATCATATATCTAGCTCATTTAAATGAATGCTTATGCCACATCAGTACAGTACATCCAACAGCTATCCTGACCTCAGATGTTCCTTAAATGTGTATTTGTTGGTCTCTTTATCACCATACCGGTCATTTTTTGCCAAATAATAAGTACCTGTACTTGTACCTGTTCCTAGTTATTTTCGTTGTCTATTACAAATAAACCATCCAAATGATTTCACATTCAGTTGACTCATATTTATGTCACTGATATTTGTGACCCATTTAACTACGTAGAGACGTTCCTACAGGTGCAACACAAATAAATAAAAGTGAGATGACTTTAATGTTAGCTTTATGGTACAGTATGACTGTGAGCGCTGAGTGCTTGGACACCATGAAGAGAGCAGGATTGGGAGTCAAAGTGCAGGGTCTCTAATCTTGTTGAGAGCAGCAGGGGATACAGTGAGTACTGCACCACTCAAGCACTAGTCTCTCTAGTGAAGAGAAAATAATCCCCAAGATGGGTACAATATTAAAATAGTCAAGCAGAACTCGGAGACTATTGTAATCCTGCCATTTGCATCGAGGGAGTGTGAGTGCATGTGTGTACGTGGGAATTTTTTGATGAAGACTGAAGGCCGAAACCCTTTCAAAACACTTTACAGTGAGGTTGGATGTATTTGTTAACATTAGTAAATGCATTAGTTAACATGAACTAAAAATGAACAATACTTAATTTATTAATCATTGTTCATGTTATTTTCAGCCTTTACTTATATATTATTCAAATTTGTAAATTTAAAAGTTGTAACTGTAAATTAGTTAATGTAACACGAACTAAAATGACTGTATTAGCTTTAACATTAATAAAGATTAGTAAATACTGGAAAAACTAAAGTGATTGTTAGTTCGTGTTAGCTAATACTGTGTCTTAACTAGATCCAGCGCAATATGATTCCAGCGATGAGCAATTTGTTTGTCTATACTGAACGCGATAAAGGGTTGAAGCGCAATTACAAAACAAGGCCAATCAAAACAGTTTGATCTGTTTTTTGCTCTCTCGCACTGCAGCTGATGAGCACACACACATACAGAGACTCATCCTTTCGCTTTTTATTGCTTTCCTTGTGCAACTTGATGGATTTGATATATTTCTGCTTTTAAACATCTATAATCAATCTCTCCTAGTTCAAGTTTGATGATTATTATTAATTTATACTTTCATTTGAATGAGGTCTCTGTATAGGCGGAGCTGTCAGCCGCGACGTCGCTTTTAAAAAATAAATCTTCATCGCTGGTGGTTAGGACAAAACTCTGATTAACATGGAAAAGATATCCTTTATCGCATGTCGTGGCATCGCATTGCTTCTAGTTAGGACTGGGTCGTTTCTAGGCATAGGCAAACTAGGCAGTCGCCTATGGCGCCACCTTCTGCAGGGGACACCAAAGAGTGCATATACATTTTGACTGCTGTTTCACACACTTGAATGAGTAAAAAATTAGCACTGTAACAAAATTAAAGATAAACTGTAAATGCTGTGTATTTAACACAAAATGGACAGCAAAATTATTATTGATTAACTCTTTCCCCGCCAGCGTTTTTTAAAAAGTCAGCGCCATTTTGCCTTCCAGAAATTGTTCTTCTTTAAATATATAAACATTCAATATATCAAATGAAAGAACAGACCCTCTGCTTTCAAAAAGCAAAACAAAACTTTCAACCAAACTTCATTAGTTCTCTTTTATCGCCTCTCAAATATGGGTAGGTTTCTTTAAAAACACAAAATTTTGAGATAATTTCATTTTTGTGAAGGACATTTAATGAAATCAAATGCAGAGCGATCCTCAAAACTTACACAGACATACAGCTATTTGCCCTAGGGCGATACTTCTGGGTTTTATAAGTTGCGGAAAGCCAGAAATACTCGTCACTGGCAGATAAACTTTTTTTTTGTTAATTGAAGAGTTAACTCGTCAAAGGCGGGGAAAGAGTTAAACTATAGTAAAATTTGCTATGTTCTCATCATAATAACAATGGTATTTTCGTAGTAAAACTATGGTTATACAAATGGTAATTAATCGGCTAAAATCATGGTTACTACAAAAATAAAGCCACAATCTTAGAAAGGATGTGATAATTTTTTACACATCTTTGTGCATTAAGCTTTTTACATATTATGTGTAATTTTAACACATTATGTGTCATTTTGTGTTAAAATATGACACAAGTTTTGTTAAAAGTAACACAAAATGTGTTGTTTCAATAATAACACAGAGATGGGTGGATTCTGGGACAACGCATTTAGTGTCAACACTAGTATGAAATGAGAGTTGCGTCTACGCCAAATATATTTCGTTGATTGTGATGTTTACTTTAACACACTGTTAATATGATATGCACAAGAGCAGTCGTACAGTTTTTCCCAAAATATGAAATTGCAGGGTAAAGATAAATGTCAAAGGTTTAACTTTAGTACATTAATAATTGAGTGTTGATTTGTAATAAATAAAGCTTAATTCGTCTTGGCTCTTCAAATGTTTTTCAAAACCTGATGTGGCCCTTAAGTAAAAAATATTGTCCTACTCTTGGTCCAACAGGTAGCACAACCTGGGCACCCTATTAGTTTCCCTATAGCACCATGAGGCTGGAGTACTGTCATCTGATTTTTTATATGCCCTCGAATCAGAGAGCTTTCAAATCATTAATTACAGTACATTTTGGGGTGGTTTCCCAGACAGGGATTATCTTAAACCAGATTATCTTAAACCAGGCCTAGGCCTTAGTTTAATTAAGAAATATAACTAGTTTTAACAACCATGATTTACTTAAAACATTACTTGTGTGCATTTTGAAGCAAAACAAAGGGCACTGATGTATTTTCAGATATGTCAGTTCAAGTTGTTTTCAGTTTGGACAGCTCTTACATGTATTTTAGTCTAGGACTAGTCTAATCCCTGTCCAGGAAACTGCCCCGTAAAGTTTGCATTTTCAGCACTCAACACCACCATTAGATCAAACGGTTCAAAGGTCAATAAAAAAACTAGTTCAGTAAAAAACACACAAATATTTTTTTCTCTTATAAAACTTTAATAGACAATGAAATAATTTGTAATTTTAATAAATTCCAGTGTACCGTGGAAGGGACACTGCATTATTTGACAAAAAACTTCATGAAATACAACAACTCAAAAATTAAAAGCTAAACATGTCACATATCTTTGGAAAGCTGAAATTCTTGTGATTAGAATGATGGAAACCGTTTTAAGGTAAAATCAACACAGCAGGCACAGTTTGTGTCCTTTTAAGGCATTTCTTTAGCCTTTTTTAGGAATGCTAAGTTAACTGCTTTGCTAATTTATTGCATTTAAGATTTGAGAGTTACATGATCACATGATTTTTACATAATTGGTGTTTTTTTGTATGTGAAATTGCATGTATGATCTTGAATAAGAAGGGCTGCCAATAGAGGTTTCGCCTAGGGTTTTAAAATGGCTAGAAACTAGGAATGCACGATATATCGGCCGACATATCGTTATCGGCCGATAACTGCTTATTTTTAATATTATCGGTTATCGGTCTGATATCAAAATTAGGCCGATAAATGAAAGCCTGATGGATTATTTTGGTTTGTTGAACCACTTCACTTGCTCATTGCTGGCCATGTGGAGTTTTGATTGGTGCTTTCTGTGACATAGCACGAAGATGACACGTGTTGCAGGCTTAAGAAGAGTATGCGAGTCTAGCGCAAAGACAAGATGTCCGCGGTCTGGGAGTTTTTCATTGTAAATAATATGAATATTTATCGGCCTATATATATATATATATCGGTTATCGCCCCCCAAATATAAAGAGTTATCGGTTATCGGTATCGGCCAAAATTTCCATATCGATGCATCCCTACTAGAAATTACCTTGAGTAAGGCATTTACTGTTAACAAATAAAAACTTATTGTAAATTTTTCCTATTACATTTCATCTGTGCTCTTTTATTAAAAAAGTATGATAGATTGCATTTCTTCATTTCATCAATTTACAATATGCAGAATAGCAAAATCTATTTAATGTATAATAATTAGGTGTAAGATAGTACACGGATAACAAATTAAGCACAATAGAAGTTAATTATTAAGGTAATTACTAAGAAGTTAACATTAAATATTCAAGTATTATCACACAAACAAGAGTGGTACTGTAATGAATATCAAAGTAGCTGTGGTAATCCCAAACACTAAATACAACGAAACAACCTTGCTCCGAAACAAAAGTAGTAGAAACCGAAGAAAAAATGAAAAGTTGAATTTGATATAGTGAACACAAGCCATGTAATTAAAACTGTAAAATGTTTCAGTGCAGTTATACAAAATATCATACACTTATCAAAAATAGTTGCAATAGGATTGTACTTTGTTTAGTCTCAAGTCGAATAATTATGAGCTAAAAGAAAATGCTGAATGGATCTGAAACGCCAAACACTTGTCATGTTTAGAACGGACAACATAGCCTGCTCACAATAGCCCCATATTCGGTTTCCTGTACGTCTGGCCATTGTCACGTTTGATGGATTGAGCCATTAAATAATTATAGTGTATGACAGTGTTTATTACCCATACACAATGAATCACAACCACAACCTGATCTGAGAGATTGTACTACAACAAGACGAACTTGCAACTTCCACAGGTCCAACTGATCCATTGTTGGCCAAAAGGGCTTGGGAGATAGCGAAGATTTATTTGCTCTGAAAAAAATCTCACCCCCCCTTCAAAGCTGGGGAGTTAATTTGCATAAGTTCTGTTTGGAGAACCTCCTCTACAGCTAATGCCGTGTCAGTAGCAGGGATGGGATTTCAACATATGGCCCTCATTTTCTTGTGCCAGACTTTTAATTCATTATATCAGTGAGGGAGAGAGAAATCTTCAAATTGAATTGTGCTGGTGGAATGTGACCTGCAGTAAATTACAGGAGTGCATCTGTAGGCCTCGGGGAGAGAGTGAAAAAGAGAGGAGAAATTTAGTAGATTAAAAAAAAGGAGAGAAAAACTTGGTTGGAGAAATGAGCGGATGGGCCTGATATCTTCACATTCCTCTTTGCCGGCACATCCGCACTTTAGTCTGTTGTAAAATTGATTTTTTTAAGATCTCTATCCAGGCAAACTTTTCATCCGAAATGGGAGTGTGCGCGCGACAAGCAGGCTAGCATGGCGGCTGAAAAAGGGGCGTTTGTTTGGGACAAGCTGTGGAGACTCAGGAAATTAGAAAGGCGGCCAGTTGGAACAAGGTGTTTGCCTTCCTCCTCTGCAGTGGTGCAGCCTGACAGATGGGCACAGGGGAGGAGATAGAGGAGAGGAGGAATTAAAAATCGCTCGCCTCTTTTAGATCCCCGTGTTGGGGGCATGGAGTGATGCGGCCCGCTGCGCGACTCCAGGAGTTTGCAGGTGTGCAGGAGGCGCTAATGTCACTTGAGGGTGAGGAATAGAGAAGAAGGATTGTAAGTACCCCCCTCTGGTCTCCCACCCATGTCATCTCTCTCAATAACCTTAATGGAGCTCCTCCTAATTAATCAGCTCATCTGCAGAGACCCGATACCTGCGGTTGAGTCCCCCCCTCCTCGTAATGCGCAGCATCCTCACCGTGCTATCCGTGACATTGTGTAGTAATGAGCTAATGCGGCTACAATGTCACGCCAACGTTGCGGGGACGTTATCTGCGGGAGCTCATCTCACATGCTGATGTCCCCGATCCCCTTCAACGTGAATCCGAGCCGCTGTAGCGGGGCAGGTGCTGACATACAACAGTGGCGCATTTCTTACGCGGTAAATGCAAGCTCCAAACAGATGGCATTTTCTTCATCAATCTTTGTTGACACTATCCCTCTTTTCTCAGACTACTCTTATTCAGGATACTGTATTTGCAATTATAATGCATAAGCTCATTTGAATATCAAATTAATTAGCGAACACACTAGAGTAAATGCTTTTTTTATAAGTCCTTGTTAAAAGTGAAAAGTTCTCAACTACGGTCGGATGGCGTGTTAATTTACAGTGATATCTAATCCCACGTTGCCAGACATAAAAGGCATTACTATACATATTTTAATGGGGAGGTGGTTGTTTTCCAAGCAATTTTCTGCTACAGTACATTCTTAATTTATTCATATTTAATTTATTGGTCTCTGCATACCCACTCAGCAAAACTAATCAACAGCATGTAACATGCCTCCTAAAGATACAGCACTGTTTGGCAGGCTACATAAAGAGAGAGACCCTCATTTTTGAGAAACCCGTTCTGAACACCGAGGACAGTGCCGAGAAACACGCATGAACTCCCCCAAGGAGACTGTTTGATTCCCACAGACAACCTTTTGATAATTGAAAGAGAGTGAGAGAGAGAGAGAGAGAGGAAAAAGAAGTGAGAAATGTGGCCGGCCTTGAATCACCTGAAATATTTCAATTTTGCGGGTGCTGACCATCAGCCCCTGCTGCCAGAATGTCATCCACAGAGGACTGCTTGTCTCTCTCTCTCTCTCTCTCTCTCTCTCCACACAAACTCTTCTGCCCTTGAATCTGATTCTTTTTTCTCACTGGCTGCTTTGGCAATCATTTAACACAGTGTGACTTGAGTTCTTATCACCTGTGTGCACTGTATGCTCCAAATACATATCGACCCATTGACACAGTGCAAGAAGGGACTTTGGCAACCTTACACATGGAAATTATTTCAATTAATTACCATTTCCCCGGAGAAGGTAGAACGGTGAGAGGAAGAGGGAGTGAGACAAAAGGTCCGAACAACGGGAGCATGCTCTCGGCGTGATGCGCGCGACGTGTAATGAGCACTGTAAAGGTCGTGTGACGCATTTCTGTTGCAATGAATCAATTTATTTTCGAGCACTTAATTCTTGTTGTGCAGACGTTGTGTGGAGAGGGAGCGTTGACCAGAGTGGGGGTCAGTTTCAGCACAATAGCCGAGGGCACTCACAGGGTTACTGAAGAGGATGGAAAGCACCGCTCTAATGAAACCGAGTGGGCGAGATCTAGTAAGACCTTCTATCATAGGAAAATCACTACTCTTGCCCTTACAGTAATTGGGGTGTTTAATGGAGGCCTGGGATACATTTGGCCCTATTAAAAGGACTACTTCAGAGAAAAGCTCGGTGGAGAAGTGTCTTGAGAGACCATCCTTGTATCAAGCTGTATTTGAGTACGAGCCAGTAAAATGTTATGAGACAAAACAATTATGAAGATTTCTAACTGTAAAACTGTAAAGCTGTGAGCACACAGCGAGCGACTTTGTCGCTGTGTCACCCATCTTGTTCAATGAGGTCGTTAGAAGGCGATCCTAATTCTGGTTGTCCTAGTAACAGTTCTAAACATCAGAAAATCAAAGGACACACCCACTTCATTTCACACATGCATAGAGACAGAGCGCAGTTATGCTAATTTGAAAACCACGCCCACCTGGGGGAAACCAATCCAACCGTCTCCATTGACTTTGCATTGCGAGAGGCCGCCTCCTTGTCATTTCTGGCTTCTAACAAAAACCGGAATAATGCCTAAAAGCTGCTGTGTGACAAGGTGTACAGCTAACAAGCCAAAGAACACAGAAATAAGTTTTTATAAGCTTTCGAGCCGTAAAACCCAGCCTTCAAGGAGAAAAAAGTGGATTGCCGACTATGTTTCCCTCTAGTGGGCGCAGTTCTGCTAATAGTAGTATTACGAAAAGTTGCCTGTTTTCCACTTTTGTGTCTATAAACGCTATTTTTTTTGGGGTCGACAGCTTATAAAAACTTATTTCTGGGCTTTTTGGCTTGTTAGCTGTACATCCTGTCACACAGCAGCTTTTAGGCATTATTCTGTTTTTTTGTTATAAGCCAGAAATGACAAGGAGGCAGCATCTCGCAATACAAAGTCAATGGACGCATGGATTGTTTTCCCCCCGGTGTGCGTGGTTTTCAGGTTAAGATGCGTTGCGCTCTCTATGGATATACATAATGCACAGATGAACATTTGATCTAAAACCTTAGGTAACATGGATGTGCTATAGTATAAGATGACCATTGGACATTAACAGTAAGTCACAGTAAGGGGGTGTGTACACCAAAGCGTTTAAACGCGTCTGAAAACGCCAGCCCATCTGTGGGCTAAGCTTTTTGGTTGCTATGATACTTCTGTTTTGTTTATCAGTCGTTGTACGATGTACTGGTTGGTTGTTGTGGTATTTGTCCTTCACTGTGATTGGACTGCTGAGTGAAAAGTGGCATTGACGAGCTGAGCGGTTCACACAAAGTTGAACAACATAAAAGGCTTTCGTGGAACAAAATAACTTCCGGTAAACTTTGCAAAGAATCAATAACAAATAGGGGAGAGCAGGGGCGAAAAAAACATAATTTTAAAAGATAGTGTTGTAGACAGAGATATATTTTTAGTGTGGTCAATAACCCACAAGTGTTGTCGATCAATATCAATTTTGGTGGAATTTTGAACGAACGTAAAATTACGTATAATTTCACTTTGAACATAAGTAGCACACAAAAATTCTGTAGAAATTACAGTGTTACTTGCAGCTGGTTGCCGGTAACTTACTGTAGATTTAAATTTATGTTATTTACTGGCAAAAAAAATTTCAAAGTTAAATGAACATTAAACATTTACAAGTCCTTGTCTTTACAGAGTAAAACTAAAATAACAGCATCAAGCAAAACATTCTGGGAAACAAAATCTGAAGCAAAAAACAGAAAAAGGTTGATGATGATTTCTGGTTCCCAGAATGCTTTGCATGAGGCTTTTATTGTATAGTTTTATTCTGTAAAGATAAAGACTTTAATATTTAATATTTATTTAACTTTGAACAAACTCTTGCCATGAAATAAAATAAATTTAAATCTACAGTAAGTTACCGGCAACCAGCTGCAAGTAACACTGTAATTTCTAAAGAATTTTTTTTACAGTGCAAAAGTAACCAACAGAACAAGATAGATTTTTGTGTTACACTTGTTTTTAGTAAATATACATAACTATGACCTTGTTAATATGTAACTGCAAACATATTTTGTCAATTATCTTTGCAAAAAATATTTTAAGTTTATTAAAGTTTCAAAAGCAACCCGACAATACAAACTTGAATTTTGGAATAAAAAAATGTCAACAGTATGAACAGTATAAAAATGTAATTAAATCAAATTAGAGTAATATAAATTTTCAACATACTGCAACAGTATTAGCAGTGGGACAAAAGTAACTTTCATCCTGACAGGATCTCCTGAGATTTAAACCCAATTTACTTTTATTTAAAAAAAACTCAGAGAAGTCAAACTTCAGGATGTTTTAGAGCACTAAATCACCCGTAGATCGATTAGTTCTGTAACACATGAAACAAGAAACACAATGAGTCATAAGAAAAAATGAACGCTTTAGAAATGTACTTATCATGGTCTTAAACAGCTTTCTGACCTAGGCGCGAAACGATGACGAAATAACGCGATATTTGTCAGCTCTGTCAAGGGTTGGGTGCTAAAGATGCTGTCATAGTTTAGAATGCAAATGTATCAGGGCTTGGAGAAAATCGCTTTTGTTACTTTTGCCCCGGTTCTCCTTTAATTTATTTCTGATAACAAACAAAAGTGGATTACCTTAATTCAAATCAAAATCAAAAGCATTTTAAAAACTACACTGAGCTAACATTACTGTGTAAAGTATGTACTATATAATGTATACAATGTTAACTATGGATCAGCTGCCAAACCTCCCTTCACACTTTGTTCTTTGGTTTTTGTTCCAGAGTTCAGTTTAGCTTCTAGTCGGACCATTAAACAAACAGGAACCGGAAGTTAAGTTTCTCCCTACAAAGCATGTGCACGTCCGATGAAACCGTCTATACACGCCTTATAAGCTGTCACATAGCTTTAATTTCGATTGCCTAGAGAGCTGATCTGTAGAACAGACCCCACATTCACTGACAGACCCACTTTTCAATCATAAAATCAAAAAATGCACCTTATGATAGTAGGATTCCCACTGGAGGAGGTTTCATGATGAGCACTGCTGTTATGATCGTGATTGGATCTCACTTCAGGATTGTGGGTAGTAGTGTAGATCTTTACCTGTGTTTTCGCAATTAAAATTCTTTTTGGTTGTAAAGATCAAATAACAGTCTCACAGTTCTCACCCACCCTCGAGCTATTATTGCAGAAGTAATATGATTTATAATGTTATCTGTGAATAAATTAAAAATGTTCTTACAGTTCCACTGCGAACACCATTGTAGCGCAGTCACAGTGAATTGCATTAATAAGCGCACCTTTTTGAATATAGCCACTTAAACTAATTATACTGCACGGCGACAAAAGAAAAAAAATTAGCACTGTTTTCTGAGAATTTTATTTAATATTTAATCTGTATTAAAACAGGTTCATAGTTGGGTAACTCGTGTGCTATCACACCATTTAAAAGTCTGTTCGTTATGGCCGTGGACGGATTGTTCCAGTAAAAATGGAGGAATGTTTTGTGTTGATACTGTATTAGTTTGTTTAAGTAGATCTGTTGCTTACAGCTGAACTGTAAAGATTACATTGTTGGTAGGCCAAGAAATAACCAAAAATGACAAACAAATTACATAACTGGTATACGTTGTATGTTAGCAGGGTATAGCATACACTGTAAAAAATGTCTGTAGAAATTAGTATTACTTGCCAGTAAGTTATTGTAGATTTGCATTTATGTTACCCACTGGCAACAGTTTGTTCAAAGTTAAATGAACATTAATCATTAACAAGTCATTGTCTTTACAGACTAAAACTATAAAATAACAGCCTCATGCAAAGCATTCTGGGAACCAAAATCTGAAGGAAAAAAACATAAAAAGGTTGATGAGGATTTCTGGTTCTCACAATGCTTCGCTTGAGCTTTTATTTTAGTTTTCTTCTGTAATAAAGACAAAGACTTTTTCATGTTTAATGTTCATTTAACTTTAAACAAACGGTTGCCAGTAAATAACATAAATTTAAATCTAAAGTAAGTTACTGGCAAACAGCTGCATAGCATTTTTTTTATATTAGTATGCACTATTTAGGGTGCAAACCTTCGTTTAATGGAATGAAAGCGACATGGTGTCATGTTATATGTAGTTGTGAAAATGTAGTTACTTACAATTAGTCAAATGTCTAAAGTGAACTATCGAAATTAAGTGACATGAAACACATATTTTTGTGTCTGGGGGGATTAAGTACTATAAAAATAACTTGATACATTTATTTAGTTTAAATACATTTTCACTTTTTTTTTAATAATAAATACTTCTTTTTGTTTTGGCATCTCAAACTTGTAGGGATAGCTGTCCATACAGTTGAGCAGTTTATGGGTGTTTTTAGACCTAAGCCTTTGTTTTGGAACCTGGTGCGTTTTCTTTCTTGTTTCAGTTCATTAGGCATATGTGAACAGGGCAATATAAGTGTAAAAGCAATCCGACCCAAGGGATCAATGAACAGGCTATCTTATTGCTTTATTAACCATGAACATACCTGTTTGGTGACGAATTCTGGTAAGTACATCAACAAAGCGCACCTGTTCCTTATAAAATGTCTTCTAATTGCTCTTGATTCCTGCTCAAAATAATGAAGTAATATAATAAAAAAAGCTGCTGTTTGTCAATCCTGACAGAAAACTTTGAGCGGAATCACAGAAAATATACAGATGCACTCTGACCAATTAAAAGAGAGTTTACTTGCATGTGTCTTGTATTAACAAAGTGTGGTCCATTTGGAAATATTGCCTTGTGAATACGAACCAAACCAAGATGAAAATGCAACACTTTAGTGCCTTAAAACCTAATTTCGTAACAAAGCAATAGATCTAAATTGCTAAAAAAACACCCTAAGACAACTTAAAAAGGTGTTTATAAGTAGTTATTAGGATGTTAGGATCATTGAAAAACTTTTGTCCAACGATTTGGATGTTCTCAAATATCAAGGTAGTACAACCGCAATCATGGGCTTTTATTAAGAAGTATAAACAGTAAACATGATATCACATCATGCAATGAAACCCAGGTGGTCTTTATCGCTGAATAAAAACTTTGGAGATTTCTCTCAAATACTGAAAAATAGCCACTTTAATGTAATGGGTAGGCTGGTATACTTTCTGTGTCAGATGGTCAGTGTTGGGGAAAGTTACTTTTAAAGTTTAGTTACTTGCATGGAAAGTAATACTTACGTTACTTTTGCGTTTCTTTTTCTTATTTGTACAATTTTTTTTAAATCAAATTAATTAAACTAAAAAGTTTTTTAAAAAGTAACTCAAATATTAACTCTTTTGCCGCCAGCGGTTTTTAAAAAGTTGCCAGCCAGCGCCAGCGTTTTTCATGATTTTCACAAAAGTTTAATGCCTTTCAGAAAATGTTCTTCTTTAAATATATAACCATACAATATACCAAATGAAAGAACAGACCCTCTGCTTTCAAACAAAAAAAAATGTTTCATCCTATCTTGAGTAGTTCTTTTGTAATCAGCTTTTGAATATGGGTAGGTTTCTGCAAAAACACCAAATTTTGAGCAAAAAGCAGAGATAATTCCATTTTTGTGACAGACTTTTCATAGAGATCCCATTCAGAGCGATCTTTAAAACAGACACAGACATGCAGCCGCTTGGGCAATACTTCTGGGTTTAAAAAGTTGCGGCAAGCCGGAACTACTTGTCATTGGCAGGGAAGCGCTTTCTCTTGATTGACGAGATATCTCATCAATGGCGGCGAAAGAGTTAATGAGTACATTTATAAAGTAATGCGCTACTTTACTTGTTACTTCAGAAAAGTAAAATTATCAAGTAATGCACTTTACTTGTAATGGGTTACCCCCAACACTGCAGATGGTACAACCAATGTAAAACTAAAAAAATATGCTACTGTATCACATTTAAAAAGTATATTTATGAAGTTGATATCACAGGCAAAAGCTTAGACCAACATCCAAGTGGAAGTCAAATCTAAATTAATTGTAGAGGTCAGGTGGTGCAACCAGAAAGCCAAAGGGTACAACTGCTATGAATGCTCCTAAGAAATAAAAAACATTAGGCTAAAAAATGTTGTTCAATAAATAAAACAGTTTAAACACATTGTTTCTGACTCAAAAACATGCATTACATCCATTTTAAAAATAAAAAATATATGTTTTAGTAGCTTGTTTTGTCTTTGACCTAACTGCCACATTGGTCAAAGAATCATAAAAAGTTACTGAGTGCACCTTTAACATTGCAGTTAAATCACACAAACAGCCACTGTTAAGGGCTCATTATAGTTGTGTGTAGGTCCTAAGGCGTAGCCTCAACGCGTTGTTAAAATTTTGTCGAGGTGCGCGTCAGGTTACGCAGAGCTACGCACAGCCTACGCATAACCTACGGCGTAGAACCTACGCACAGCTATAAATTAAACGTTAAGACAGATGGTAAAAAAAATAAAATACATTATCTATTAATGTCAATGGATCTGTGCAAGGGAAAATATATTTGTTCTTTCATTGTTGTTTCTCCTCATTAGGGTAACACTCAAGAGCAATGTGCAGGCATCTTATAACAACTGACATGACCTCTCTTTAAAATAAGAAAGTTGAAGCAGTGAGAGTGTATTTGTATACATTGCATGATCTGTTACCAGGTTTCCCCAAATTAACTGATGCTGTTTGTGATCAGCTGCAGTATTGTAGGTTCTTTGTTGGTTTCGATTTTTTAAACACTCTAGAGTGAAATGTATCATAGTAAATTGTGAAGAAAAATGTCACGATTCAAGTGAGGAACATTGTAAATGTTTAGGTTTAATAAACAGAGATTATATTCCTTTGGCTGTTTTAAACTTCACAGAACAAAAGAAGTTGACATTTAAGGCTCCAGCGTTCTTTGAATAAAACTGAAGTTATAAGACCATACAGTATACTTATCATGATTTCCCTTAACACCCTCACAACAAATCCACCAGTTTGCACTACCACTAAACCAATCTTTTATCTCTTTATCTTCAAGTTGGGTGTGGGCAAGGCCAAACACAGGATTTTATAAATACAGAGGTCCAAATTTGTATTTTTTTAGGGCATGCACTCCAGGAAAAAATTATAATATCCCTGCTCTACAAATATGAATTTGAATACATCAGATAACCAAAGAATTAAATAACTAAAGATTTCAAACCATGTCAGAAGGCGTGTTTGTTATTAGGAATACATTGTAATAGTTATTTTACCATCCTGGGCACACCAGGCTGTGTCAGTAAAGTAAACATAGGATAACTGAATAGGATAATTTTAGTGATTTAACAGAAGGCTACCAAGAATAAGTTTATTAAATTAATTCACAATATGCACACACTCATTATACACATAATATTCTGAAATACAACATCAGTAATGCAGTTGAAGAACTAGAATTTTATAAATGGGGTGGCCCGGGGGTCCATAGCCCATGAAGAAAATGACATGTAATTATTAAAAAAAGCATAAATAAATCTATAATTCCTGATTACTTTACATAACCCCACGTTTGATAAATATTCCTCTTGCCCTCCATGCATTACTGCATGCATTATACTAGATGTAAGATGTAAACATAATGCAAGGCTGATTTTTTAACTTCACACATCTGCTTTACTGTCTGCTAATGAAGCAAAAGGCCTAAAGTTGCTCAGGAAATCTAAATTCTATGATAAACGTTAAAATTAATTGTCTAAAGCGCACGATCTAAATGGGCGTGTCCGAATCCACTTTTAATAATTTAATGACAGGAAAATGGTTTGTGCGCCGAGCGCACGGTCGAAAAGGGTTGTTCCTATTCTCCAAATGAGTAAGGGGTGTGTTTTGGGCGTATCGTGCAATAAACCAATGAGAGTCTTATCTCTCATCCCCTTTAAAAGCCAGTTGCGCTGGCGCTTTGTCCAATCCCTATTTAGATGACGGACTTTGTAAACTGAACATTTTTAAATTGTGTTGTTTTCATTGCTATTAAAATTGTTATTGTTTTAGATTAAAACCTTTTAAAAGACGTTTTCTTTTAGTCATGGAAGTAAAAATAGCAGGCTTTTAATTGCTGTAAATGTATGGATATCCAACATCATCAAAAAATAATTTAGAAGTATGTAAGAAAAGGTTTGTACTGTAAAAATACTTTATTTGTAACAAACAGGAGATAAAGAATTTGCAAATGTGCGGAGAGCCGTTTCAGCACATGGACAGCGCCATGTTTTTTTCTTAAAGCATTACTTAAAAAATGTTTCTCATCTCAGCATACCCACAGGTACAAAGCCATCATATACAATAAATCCGAGGGTAGCATTAAAAAAAACATTTAAAAATAGATGCAATATTTGCATTTGTTTAAAGCAAAACATTTAATTACTTACCAGGCTACAGGAGGTGAAGCAGCTCTTTACGCCTTCTAACGTCTCGTAATCGGTCCTCATTTATGTTCGCATTGTCATCCGGTATTACGAACGCGTTCATTAAATAACAAAAACAACATTGCGGCATTGACTTTAGACTTTAGACCAGGTTTTAGTTGGTCAATGGCGTAGTCTATTTTGGTTGCCTCAAAATAGCAACGCTCCAACAATGCGCCTGAACACACCTAATTTTTTAGATCAGAATGCCCATTGGTGCAAAAATGGGCGCAAATGCATTTGCTACAGTATTTAAACAATATGGCGCTAAACGTGAAAATGATAATTGCGCCGGTTCGAAACTAGCAAAAGACACTTGCATTGGACAAGGTGTATGATAAACTAAATATTGATATATCTCTTTTAAGAAGTTACAGAAGTTAGTCAGGACCAGTGAGGGATTTTCTCCTTTTTTGTTATTTAATTAACTTTAAAGTAACTTCAACAGGTACTGTTTATTAGGTTTTAAGACAAATGCAAACACAAATTTGACATTTGGATAAGACAGCTAATAAAATATGTTATGTGAATTTGTCCGTTTAAGCCAAACGATGAACATGGGCTAATTTAAACTCCCGGATGGACTACCGGTGGATGAGCATTGTAGGGAGTCGACTCTAAATAGCTGAAACGAGTCATTATATGGATTGAATCTCCTGCCTGACTTTATCCACGCCTACCGTAGCTTCACTATGCATTTCGGAAAAGAAAGGGTGAGCTGTGGTAAGCCATTGGTTGCAATTCACAGTCTCGCCACTAGATGCAGCTAAAAGTCACACATTGCACCTTTAAGTATGGTGCCTTATTCACATTACCCATCTAAATACACAGATGTCTGTAAGCAACAGAACACTGATGCTCACACTGGTAATACAGTGGAATAAAATGTAAAATAAAAAAGATGCAATTTGTAAATGTATAAAGCTTGTTACTCCAACCAAAGATTTGGGATGTTCAGGATGCCACATTTGACTTAAAAAGACTTCCAAGAACCCCACAGTGTTGACTTAAATGCTTTGCTACTTCTCATATTCTCAATCCACACTTACATTTTATAGTCCAGATTCAATCCTTAATGTAGGCCTTATGAATCCGTTTCCAGAAAGATTCCTCATTTCTTGGAATAGGACTAACACCTGGGATATGGAGCCTAACACTCGAGCCCCTTTGGACCCGATGAGATTGGACTCTCTCCTCATTGCATTATTACCCATTATCACTCGACCAGTTCTGTATAGGGTGACCGATAGAGAGATAACAGAGAAGACCGGAGCAGCAATAACGCATTATTAGCTTTTTCACAGCTACCTGGGTTGGATTTAGACTGGATATCCACAGGTACTCTGAGGGCAGCCCATTGTCACAACAGCTGCTTTTTTCACCATCGCTGTAACATCCACCACACAACAGGCTGAGTGTTTATTAAGAGAATGCATTACTTGGCTTTTAGTCTGTGATTCAGACCACTGTAGAGTTAAAAGTAGTTTTTGTGTGCGGTAGTGCGCATTAAGCATTCCCTTGACTGATGATAACACATACAAGCACTCGGATAAATGCACATTTATACACAATCCATGTTCCTGTACCGCAATCTATTATGAAAGCGTTTGTAATTAGCATTATT